>NC_084994.1:46167091-46172091 GCF_963854185.1 Sardina pilchardus
ATGTTTACCCTCCGCTGAAGCTCTTACGGGTGATTTTCGTAAACAAACTCTACAGTTGATCACCACAAAAACACCCCCCAGTTTCGCTTCGTGTCAGCCCAACGCAGCCCAACACAATGGCGCTGGTGGTTAGTGAGGTTCCCTGTTCACGCTAAGCACTGTGTAAATGCGGTGTGATGCTGTTGTTATTGCAACGGCCATTAGACTTCGCTTTGAGGAAACCGCACAGCAAATCTGTTTCGTTCACTTGGAATGGAGTCGAGTAAACAAAGGGCCGAGCGGATGCGTAAAGACGTCCCACCTGTGAGTCCACCTTCAAACAACAACAACAACAACAATAACAACCTTCTGCCTGAAAGTTCACCTCAGCCCAAACTGACTCTGACAGAGTTCACCCTCAAGACCTTCTGCCTGAAAGTTCACCTCCAAGAACGCACTGACAATGACATGGAGTTCACTCTCAAAACATTCAGCCTGAACGGCTCCCCTCTAAGACAATGACATGGAGTTCACGCTCAAAACATTCTGTTTTTTTGAGGGGTGAACTGTTCAGGCACAGTGAGGTACAGTCCACCCTCGAAACCACTCAGCCCCGAGGCTCAGTGTAGAACAGGGGGAGGAGGAGGTGGTGAAGGAGGAGGAGGAGGTGGAGGAGGTGGAGAGTGCCGGAATGTACCAGCGAGCATGATCTCATCTCAACCCCGGGAACGCTCGGCTCTCCTCTGAGCGAAGAGAGAAGAAGAAAGGGAGCGAGGGAGTGAGCGGGCGAGCAAGGGAGGGAGAGAGAGAGAGAGCGAACGAGTGCGGATTACGTAAGAGCTGGCGGTGCGGAGGGAGAGCGGAGAGCGGAGAGCGGCGTGGGTCCAGCCCGCCACTGCACACACAGGAGCGGAGCGGAGAGGAGCGCAGCACAGCCAACAGCCTCCGGGCAGCCACCACGCCACCGCCGGGCTCTCCCCATCCAACACGCCTGCCGCACTGGAAACTACAGCACACCGCTGGCACACACACACACACACATACAAACACACACTCTCCTTCACCCCAACTTTCTCACACACGCACCCACAAATACACACATTCTCTCACCCCAACCCTCTCTCACACACACAGACACACTCCCAAACTCAACATTAAGTCAGACGCACACCTTGCACGGCAGACACACACACACACACACACACACACACACACACACACACACACACACACACACACACACACACACACACACACACACACACACACACACACACACACACACACACACACACACACACACACACACACACACACACACACACACACACACACACACACACACACACACACAGTAACAGCCCAACACTGAGCCGTGGTGTCTGACGCCTCTCTCCTTCTTTCTCCTCTGGTATTTCTCTGCGGCCGTCACGTCTTGTCGATGAAGTAATGTATTTTTTTATTATTATTATTGTACGACTCCAACTCGCACAAGTTATGGAGTGCACACTGGGCCAAGCTTCACCATACCCCCCACCCCACCCCCCATAACCCCCCCGCCCCCCACCCCATCCAACCCCTCTCGCCCTCTCCGTCCCCCTCTGCAGCTGAAATCATCCAGTAGGAATGCCCGTCTCCCCAGAACCAGATGCCTGAGCAGTCCAGGCAAAGCGGCCGAGAGAGAGAAAGAGCTGGAGGAGAGCGGTCGTCGGCCCCGTCAGCGCTGAGGCTGACCAGAGGGGCGCATCTCTACTGACCGCTCCAGCCCTGACCAGAGGGGCGCATCTCTACTGACCGCTCCAGCCCTCACCAGAGGGGCGCATCTCTACTGACCGCTCCAGCCCTGACCAGAGGGGAGCATCTCTACTGACCGCTCCAGCCCTCACCAGAGGGGCGCATCTCTACTGACCGCTCCAGCCCTGACCAGAGGAGCACATCTCTGCTATCCGCCCCCCCACACACCCACACACCCCTCCATCACACTAGCCCAACAGCAGCAGGCCTGCACAGGGAGCCTAAGGCTGGGTGGGTTCCAGTAGAACAGGGCAGAGGAGCCCACACTCTCAGTCTGGGATGCTGGTTGTACAGAGCCGAAGCTGTGAGGCTCAGAGAGCCAGTGGTGGGATTACATGACATCAATATTTTGTCAGACCTTGCTGATTGGCTTCCACCGAGACGTATACAATGCTGATATCACCACGTTAGGAGGAGGATCTCATTTCATTGGGATGATAACGACAGAACATGGCTCCCTGCCAACATGGGACAGCTGTGTGTGTGTGTGTGTGTGTGTGTGTAATCTTCTGGTTGCAGTTTCGCTGATGATGTGTGTTCTTAGAAAGTGTGCCTTGGAATCATACAAAATCAAGATCTTGTCCAAACCATTCTTGTGAGAAAGGTGCATGTGCATGAGTACAGATGTGAGTGTACTTCTGTGTGTGTGTGTGTGTGTGTGTGTGTGTGTGTGTGTGTGTGTGATGGAGTGTGCAATCTTCTGGTTGCAGTTCAGCTGGTGTGTGTTCTTAGAAGTGTGCCTTGGATCTCATCCAAACCTTTCTTGTGAGAAAGGATGCATGTGCATGAACACGGGTGTGAGTGCATGTGTGTGTGTGTGTGTGTGTGTGTGTGTGTGTGTGTGTGTGTGTGTGTGTGTGTAGTTATGAGTGTGAGTGTATTTGTATGTGTATGTATGTGTGTGTGTGTGCGTGCGTGCGTGCGTGCGTGCGTGCGTGCGTGCGTGCGTGCGTGCGTGTGTGTGTGTGTGTGTGCGTGCGTGCCTGCTCACCTCGAAGATCTCCTCGCGGGACACCTCGATGCGGCAGTGTCCGGCCTGGGGCTGCTGCTGCGAGAGCTCCTGCCGCAGGATCTTGAGCTTCTGCACCAGGTCGCGCTTGTACTTGGGCACCGTCAGGCACTCGGCGTCCTCCGGCAGCGTCGCCGGGGACAACACCTGCTGCGGAGGCGCCTGCTCCTTCAGCTGGGGCGGACGAGGGCTGGAGGGACCAGAGAGAGATGGAGGGAAGGGTGGAGGAGAGGGAGAGAAGGATGAGGAGACGGGGAGGGGAGGAGGAAAAAAAAGAGAGAGAGATTCCATGAGTCTCAATTTCTGACCCTGTTTACATTCGTCATGACAACCAAGGAACGAACAGAACAGAACAGAAAACACGTCGGAAACAAAAAGCAGAGAGAAAAAGAAAAAAACAGGAGAAAAACAGGAAAAAAGCGAGAGAGCGAGAGGAAAAGCGAACGAGAGGAAAAGAGAGCGGTGTACTGTGGGCGCCTGCAGAGGCAGAGTCCCGCGCTGTTTATGCTCCCCAGCGCCGCTGCCAGCTGATTTCACTTACTGGTTGCCCCACTTTGGCACACGGGCCTGGAGCTCATTACGCTAATGCACAAGGTGAGCACGCACAGCACCAAAGAAGGACCGGAGCGCTCCTAAGGCTCCGTCATATCCCCAAGGGAAGGGGTCGGGGGTCGGGGGGGTCGGGGGGGTCGGGGGGCGCTTACTCCGTACGCCAAGCCAGGTGGAGGCTCAGGACGCATATTTGGGTCCTGGATCCCAGAGCTCAGGGGTGAGGCCCTGGATCAAGGCGCGAAGCTAGGGATACGCAATTAATTGAATTAATATATTAATCGTCAAATAGGACAGAAAACAATATAATCAAAACAAAACATAACGATTATCGTGCTGTATTCCGTTTCGCCACAATGCTCTCGTTTTGTCTTATAAATCCAGAGCACACCTTGGCTTTACAGTGGTAACTGTTGTTGTTGAATAATCGTGATCCCAATGTTAACCAAAATAATAATTATTATTTAGCTGTAATCGTGCAGTGCTACCAGAAGCTCAACTTGCCCGCAGATGCTCTGAGCACGAGCGGGACTTTGAGTAAGTCAGACGCTTCGACCCGATTTCCCTTGGGGCATTAAAAATGACACAAACATGAAAACTGGGACAGGCTCAGGAGCAGATTTCTGCTGGTAATATCACTCTGAAAAATATGAATAGGATAATAAAAAAAAAGAGAGGCCGTTGAGACGTGGGGCCGACTGGAGGGGATCACAGGACTAATCTGCTCTGATCCTGCTGACTGGGCCGATTCCTCGACAGACGCCGGGGGGAACGGTCGGAGGGTTTGGGAGGGGAGAGGGGCAACTTGGAGGAAATGCCAGCTAGGGAAATTCTGGGAATCACCCCCCCCCCCCCCCACCCTCCACCCCCCTCGCAAAAACAGCTATTGGCGCTGATCCACCTTAACCCACCCCTCTGCCACCGCCAGAACACCCCCTCCACCCCCCCACCTCCCCCAAATACCCTCTGAGTGCCCCCTGCTCTCGCATGGAGAACGCCATCCGCTGGAGGAAGAATGGAGCGGCTGTTCCAGAGGGAGAGGAGAAGCACACGGCCTCTAGCCCAGAGGGAGGGCACGGAAAAGACCAGAGAGAGAGAGAGAGAGAGAGAGAGAGAGAGAGAGAGAGAAAGAGAGAGAGAGGGAGAGGGAGAGACAGAGGGATAGAGGGAGAGGGAGGGAGAGGGAGAGAGAATGTGTGTGTTCGGAGCAGAGAGGAGCAGAGAGAGAGGTTTAACATCCTTTTTTCATTGTCTTCTCATACAAAACCACATTACATTAAAACAACCAACCGACAAAAGAGAGAGAGAGAGAGAGAGAGAGAGAGAGAGAGAGAGAGAGAGAGAGAGAGAGAGAGAGAGAGAAGAGGAACAGAGGCAGATGGAGAAAATGTACGAGAGAGGTAGACGGAACGAGACGGAGAGAAAAAATAAAGAGAGGAGCGGTGGAGAGACAAAGGTGGCGCCACGCGCGCGGGAGAGGTGGCAGCCGCGCACGAGACACTGCCAACACGACCTCCGTGCCCTCCGCTCTCCGCCAGACTGTTCAAACACTCCTCCCCTCCATCTCAGCTCATCCCTCTCTCCTTCTCTCTCTCTACCTCTCTGTCTCCCTCTCTCTCCTCCTGTCCTCCCGCCCACCTCAAATAACACCTCCACTTCCTGTCCAAAC
>NC_084994.1:46174591-46177091 GCF_963854185.1 Sardina pilchardus
AGCACATGTTAGTATACTCATTCACACACACACACACACACACACACACACACACACACACACACACACACACACACACACACACACACCTGTTTAAACCCTGACTGGCCTCTCCTTTGTTGTTTTTCCACCTCTTTGGCTAGTCCAGTTGAGTCAGGAGAAAAGATGGAGAGTGCAGAGGTGGGGAAGAGAGAAGTACGTAGAAAAGGGAGAGGTGCAGAAGGGAGAGGTAGAAAAGAGAGGTGGAGAAGGGAGAGGTAGAAAAGAGAGGTGGAGAAGGGAAAGGTAGAAAAGAGAGGTGGAGAAGGGAAAGGTAGAAAAGAGAGGTAGAAAAGAGAGGTGGAGAAGGGAGAGGTGGAGAAGGGACCAAGAGACAGAGTGTGACAGAGTGTGACCGAGTGGAGCGACAGAAGATGGATGACTATGTCAAACAAACAAACACACACACACACACACACAGAGAGGAAGGGGAACACCAGTAGAATGAGAACAATAGCACGCTAGACAGACACCGGTGTGACGGGACACACACAATTGTGACTAAGTGACAGAGGAGAGGAGGCCTAGAAATGCACTGAAGCCACACACACACACACACACACACACACACACACACAGCAGCCTGACCGGTAGCTCTCCATGAACACAACGAACACACACGCCACCCTGACCGGTACCTCTGGGTGAACACACACGCCACCCTGACCGGTACCTCTGGGTTTGTTTTCCCGACTGTCTGTGTGCTGACGTCCGACTCCAGGTGAGCCTCAGTCTCTCCTGGCCTCTGTTTGTCTTGGCTGGCTAGCCTGCCGCCAGCGCCGCCACCACTGCTGCTGCTGCTTTAGCCTCGGACGCTACGCTAACTCTCTCTCTCTCTCTCTCCCGTCTCCGTTAATAGGCGGCTCACCCCTGCCCGCATCCTCGCGGGCCTCTGGGAGGGCAGCGATATAATTGGGGGAAGAAAGGAATTTTTGAAGAGAGAAAAAAAAAAAGAGAGAGAGATTTTTTTGGTCTGGTTCCAGGCGAGGGATGGATGATTAAGTGGCCGGGGGAACGCAGGAAAGTTAAGGCCGTGTCATCAGAACCGCCCGACTGATTAATGTTTAAAAGATGGCGAGACGCCGCAAAAAAATAAATGCCCGTGGACGGAGGCTGATAGTGGCTCATGCCAAACACACACACACACACACACAAACACAAACACAATGTATACAACACATTAACACCCATACATCCAATAAATAGTGTATGAAGAAAAACAAAACGTTTTGGGAAAAAAAAGAATGTGTGTCACCACAGGGATTACAGTATGGTTGGACACAATAACTTGCTGTATGTACAAAACCGGTACGTGGTAAAGAGGGGGGAAAAAACACACAAGCGCTGACGGTCATCTGGCATTTGGACCCGTGCGTCCGCAATCCCAATCAACCTGGCCTACAGTACTCAAGATCAATGGGCGGATGGGCCGGGGGCCTCTGAGCCGTGACCGAGCTGATGCTGATGGGGGATTTGTGTGGCGATCGCGCTCATTATGGAGCTCCATTACAGGGCAAGAGAGAGAGAGGGGCCCTGGGGCACGCAGCCATGAAATGAGACTGATCCCTCCATTCATCTGCACACAGACACACACCTGACAGAGGAGAGGAGAGGAGGGATGGGATGGGATGGAGGAGAGAGAAGAGAAGAAAAGGAGAGGGAGAGAGAGAGAGAGAATGAGACATGGCCAGATGGAGAGAATGAGGGAGAGGAGAGACGAGAGAGAGAGAGAGAGAGAGAGAGAGAGAGAGGGTGCCTTGTCAAGTGAGAGGGAAGCTCTGTCTGACAGTATGGCAACCACATCCTGTTATCCTTCAAAACTGAACAGCGCAGACACACAGACCACTGTCTCTTCCCACTCCCTTGTGTGTATGCCTGAACACACACACACACACACACACACACACACACACATCTATGCAGCAAAGTATAATGCTCCACCGCAAACCCTTCCAGGCTCCCTCTCCCTCTGGTGCGCTCCTCTCCTCTCCTCTCCTCTTCTCTTTCTCCCTACAGTCGCTCGACAGGATCCCTCAATCCCTTCATTTCCTGCAGACTAGACTTGGCAGGGAGGGCAGCGACGGGGTGGAGGCACTCTAAGCAGTGGAGGAGGACACGAGGAGCGCAGAGGAGAAAGGACAGAAGAGGAGAGGAGAGGAGGAGAGAAGAGGAGGAGAGAAGAGGAGAGGAGAGGAAAGGGCAGGAGAGGAACATGGACAGAGGGCAGAGGAGGAGAGGAGTATGGACAGAGGAGAGGAGGAGAGGAGGAGAGGAGAGGAGAAAAGACAGAGGAGAGGAGAATGGACAGAGGAGGAGAGGAGGACAGGAGAGGAGAATGGACAGAGGAGGAGAGGAGAGGAGAAAAGACAGAGGACAGAGGAGGAGGCTCCTCTGAACAAGCTGCTTCAAAACCAAAATCAGGGCGTCCAATCCTTTGCAATTCCTCCTTCCTCTGTCCATC
>NC_084994.1:46182091-46219591 GCF_963854185.1 Sardina pilchardus
CTCCTCACAGTTCACATTGCTCAGGTCCCTGAGGAGAGCGTGCGCACACACACACACACACACAAACACACACACACACACGGTCAACATGCAGGAAAACCATTTATCATCGGCCAAGCAGCTGCAATGTCACACACACACTGAGGTCTATTCAAAGGGGGAGCAGACATGATCGCATGCATGTGAAGATACTGCTCGGCTCCCATTGAGAACTTCTACACACACACACACAAACACACACACATACACACAGCGAGCGATCAACCTTATGTCATTGATCAGTCCTCTCAACTTTTTACCCACATCAACTACACACAGAGAATGACCTCAGATCAAAAGCAAAAAAGTAAAAAAAAAACTAAAAACATGGCAGCGTACCTCAACTTTCCCAAAGTCTTTGAAAACAACACAAAACAAATGGGAGCACTTTGGTGCGGTTCGGGTTCAAACGTTGCACTTTCCAAAATTCTAACCTCACCGAGCATACCCACCTAAACTTTTTACTGCAGCAAACACACGGCCAAGGAGGGGCAAGATTCTAGAAGATTCCGTAAGCAGGCGAGTGTTTGCTGGCGGCAGACCTAACGACGTCTCTCTCGTTTTTTTTCTCTTCCTCTAAACAGTTGTGAGTGGTGCGTGCTGTTTTTGACTCCGAAATGTCATGGTTTGGCTCCATGTGCTCGGGAACACAAGTCATGCTTTGGTGGGAAGGGAAAGGCCCTGCCTGAGTGCTGCTCTGAAAATCGGTCATCTGGCGGTGGAGTGTGTGTGTGTGTGTGTGTGTGTGTGTGCGTGTATCTGTGTGTCTGTGTGTGTGTGTGTGTGTGTGTAGGGAGGGGGCAGGGTGCAGTCGAAGACCACAAAGGGCAACGAGTGACACCCAATCGGATGCCTTCCCTTCGGAGCGGCGAGCCAACAGGCTGCGGCGCTGGAAAAAGCCCGAGCCCTCTAATTGGCTGAGTCACCCCGCTGAGGGCGGGTGTTTTGACCACAGAGGGAGCTGTTTGTTTAGCGGCTGCGAAAAATGGGGGTCTCCGAGCCGGTCGGTGAGCGCGTCGTATAGCGATGGTGGAGTGGACGGCACCGGGGGAATTACCCTGCGCTGACCAGCAGGATACCTGAGGTCAACGGACACCTCGTGGACTACAAAAAAGGAAAACCTTTAACAACCCTCTGACCACTTTTTGGAGCTGTGTGAACAGGGTCACACACACACACACACACACACACACACATATTTTCTCTAACACACACACACACACACACACACGCACACACACACACACACACAGAGTCATCTTCCAACTGGGCTGAATTTCACGTAAGCCTCCTCTGGCGGAGGCCGCTCCAGTGTATGCATAAATATGTCAGGTTGCAGACATAATACCCAACACTTGAAAGGGCGGCCGTGCTCGTGAAGGACACCGGCTTGGCTCCCCCACGCCATCCGCTCGGCTCTGGGCACGGCGCACCTCTCCACCAGCTGTAAACCATCACGGCGGCCAACACCGGCGCTGGGATCAAACGCGTGCTGCGAGCTGATCTCGGGCCAGTGCGCCGGCTCGGTCCGGCTCGGCTAGTCTCGGGGCCGCTTTCTGGACCACTGTGGTCGGGGCCATCTTTGGTGTTTTTGGTCAGGGAGGAGTGTGGGGGGGGGGGGGGGGTTGGCGGCGAGGTGAGGTGTGGCGTGATGGGGTGGCGTAGGCATACCTGGGTACTCTGGGGTCGTGCCACGTGCTGACGCCGGTCTGCGTGTGGAGGAAGTAGACCTGGCCCTGCTGCGTGGTCCTCTGCTCTGTAGGGTCAAAGGACGCGGGTAGAGTTAGCACACGTGGTAGAGTTCAAGTTAACACACACACGCGCACGCACACACACACACACACGCACACACACACACACACACAAACTGTAGAAAACAAACCCTACAAACATCAATGAAAAACAAAACAATGGTGCTAAGTGTTTATATATTTATATACATTTAATTGGAAACATTGAGCTACTAGAAAAACACCGTACGAGAGTGTGCCTGTGTCTGCGTCGAGACATTCTTTCCCTGGAGTGGGAGAGCAAGGAGCTTGTGTGTGTGTGTGTGTGTGTGTGTGTGTGTAGGAGACAGGGAGGAGGTCTGCAGGGCTGCGTGACTGAGATGTTTCCATATGCTTAGCTCTTCCTGGCACTCCTCAAGGCAAACCCGCCCCAGCAGCAGACGTATACACAACCCACCCACCCGGCCCCAACCACTCATCCATCCATCCATTCTTCCATCCATCCATCCATCCATCCATCTCTCGGTTTCTCTTTGTGTCAGTTGGGTTGAGGGGGACCGAGTGCTGTCCTCCAGGGGCCTGTTCACTGTGACTAATCCGTGCCAGTTCCACCTCCTCGACGCTGGGCTTGGTCTGGTCCGCTCTCTCCTCCCGCTTACGTGCTGTTCACAATTACGCCACTCAGCACCATTACACGGACATCAAACGCTTCGGGCCCAACAAACAAACGCAAAAAAAACAGGAAAAAGACGAGGAATTCGCCAAGTACCGGGAAGAAGGACCACGGCACACTCATCTCGGCTCACCGCAGTAAATCTGCGCTGTCTCGACCAATCGAAAAGGGCCGTGCGTCAAGGCACATCAAAAGGGCTTTTACCCATCCAGCTCCGCAACGCTTTATTCTATTTTGCAGATGGGACGGAGTTTTGGAACGGACCGCTAAAAAAGTCCAAAACACTCCGCTCTGCTGGGACGGAGGGAATAGTTTCCTGGAGAGAGTGAGACAACAGCATAAACCGTGCCCTGTTCTGCACTCCAATGCACGGATTCACGGACGGAATGTTACGGCTTTATCAGTCGTCTTTCCCTAAAAGACGGAATAGCCATTTTTTTTTGGTATAGAAAACAAGGCCGTCATCGGTGCCTTGTTGAATTATTAACACTCGACTCAAACCCAGAGGCAGTTAAATGAGGCAGTTAAATCCCCCTCTCAAGATTCGGACGGAATTACAACGCAGCCTCAAAACCACCCATGTTGTTCGTTTGCCGTGATGGATGTCTTGCGCCTGGCAAGTGTGCGGTTGCTACGTCACTGCGCTCCGTCACAACGCGACTATTGACTTGATTTTCCGTCCGTCTCCCTTTCTCTCTCAGAGATGGACAACAATTTCAAGATGGGGGAAAAAAAAGAACGAGGGGCTGGGAGAGACGTCTTGTGCTCAGGGGAAGGGAAGCGTTTGCTCATCCTCCGCAGAATCCGTGTGATGTCACTACTACTGCTGCTCCGACGTCCAAGAGCATGGGCTGCTCCATCTCTCCGTGTTGGAAACTATGTGTGTGTGACATCTTACAACTTCCAATAGGAGACCACCAACACACACATCAACACATATGCACACACACACGCACGCACACACACACGCACACGCACACACACACACAGCTCTAGAAAAGTATCAACTAAAAACAGTGTCCTCTAAAAGTGTATCTTCATAAAAGGAGATAACCCCAGTCTTTAATTGTACTAACAATACACCTCAATAGGCCACCATCAGTATGCACCATGAACCTGACGAGATAAAGAGGTTCCAGTTTAAAAGGAGAACTCTGCGGCACGCCGGCCTTTAAAACATTAACCGCTCCTGGTCATTCGAGGACACGGTGTTTTGACCAAACGTCCACCACGCCTGCATTCTTATGGTCCACAGTCCATCAGCAGATAAATGAGAGGCGGGCCAGCGAGGTCAACAGCCCTGCAACTGATGTGCACATGCACAATCGCCAGCAGGAGGGGTTCTTCTTTTGCAATGACCTCAGCTCGAAAGAGACACTTTGCCGAGCTGGCCAAAAAAGCAGGGCCTTTTTTCGACACGTTGAGTCTTCGTGAGGGAAATGCCTAGCCTGTCTCGCCCCTCCCCTCTCTCTCTCGCTCTCTCTCTCTCGCTCCTTCTCTCTCTGTGGGAATATCACTCGGCACGGTCGGAATGCTCCGTAGCCCAGGGAAGTGTTTGCAAACACAGAGCTTTAAAAAACACACACACACACACAGACACACACTCGCAGACACAAACCCACACGCACGCTGTGACTGTGTTGATTAGGGCTGTCATGACCTCCACTTTCTTGGAAGAGGGGAAAGCAAGAGTGTCGAGAAAGGAAAGGGGGGGGGGGAGAGAGAGAAAGGGAGAGAGAGAGAGAGGGAGAGAGAGTTTAGAGAGTGAGGGGAAGAGAGAGAAAGAGAGAGAGGGAGGGAGAGAAAGAAAGAGAAAGGGAGGGAGGGAAGGAAGGAAAAGAACAGTGGAGTGCTGGGGCGGTGAGGAGAGGAGGAGAGGAGGAGGAGGAGGAGGAGGAGGCATGCCTAACTGTGTGTGACACTCCTATTTAACAAGGTCAGTCTACTCCTGCAGAACTCTGAGAGGCCTGATGGCAGTTTACCAGCACGGCCCAAACCATCACCATCTCCATCTCCATCTTAAACCCTTCCCATCAGAGGCACGGCTCCGCGCGCCTAATCACATCACGCCGCTATCAGCCCTCTCCCACGGACCGGCATCTCAAACGGGCACCATTAGAGCATGCCCTCACCCTCTCCCTCTCCCCCGCCCGCGGCTCCCTTTCCTGGCACGGCTCGGCCCCCCGAGCGCCAGCCTGGCAGCGGCGGGAGGCGCTGGACTCAGGTGCGGGTGGAGTTGACCCGTCGGGGCCGTCCTGGCGTGACCCCCCCCCCCCTGGCGGCAAGACCGGCGGCCCGTGGCTCTGTCAGCGGACGCTATCTGAAGACAAACAGCGGGGCTAATGAGAGGCTCGGGGAGGCCGGTGGGAAGGGGACGCGGTCCAGACTCGTCCATCATCGCTGACAAGAAGGAGGGGGGTGTGTGTGTGTGTGTGTGTATGCCGTCTTCCTGGCACTGCCAAGAATGCAGGCCATGTGACGTGTGTGTCTGTGTGTGTGTGTGTGTCTGTGTGTGTGTGTGTGTGTGTGTGTCTTTGTTTATGTCTCAAGTGGGACTGAAATATGAGAGGCCATTTGAAACCACAATACTTAGTTAGAGTGCATAACTGCAACAACCCAAAAGTTCAGCAGGAAAAAAACACATGAATGTTGAATCCTCATCATCATCATCTCCAGTAAAAAGTACACAAATGAAGTGGCCAACATGAGGAGGATAAAGCCAACATGGCCGCCCCCACACGCCAATCCCTGCTGAGGACACGGAGCCGAGAACAGAGACCCAAAAACATGCACTGGCATACACCACCTCCATCTTCTCCTCCACCTCCACCTCCAGAGGGCCTGCCTGCCTGCCCCAGTGTGACAGATCACATTACAGCACCACAACAAATGGCTCCACTGGGACCACTGACCCGGAGCCAGACGTTACATTTCATTTGTACATGCGGTGCCTTCACAATAGGTACTACACATCAGCCATCACCTATGATGTAGCCCCCATGCGCTTGCTACAGAGGCAACCTGTCACACGCAGTCTCAGGGCAACACATGAGAGGCCCATTAAGCGTTTTAAAAACACATTATACCGGAACAAATGAGCAACTCCATTGGATGAGAGGCACTGCATGAGTGTAGTGTTACACATCCAGTCTGTCAGCACTCCTTGTCTTGCAATAGGATTTTCAATATTCCATCATACTCACACACACACACACACACACACACACCTACATATCTCACAGAGTACACTAATAATATAGTAATGAAGATCTGTGGGTGCAGGCATCCATATCCATACACACACACACATCCATACATAAACATTTCTGTTATGTCTGTCTCCATAGTAACGCGAATGACGTAATAAAGCTCCATAGTAACGGGGGTGGAGGGGGGGGGGGGGTGTGTTGCGGGGGCTGCTGGTGGGCGCGGGACTGACCGTATCCCTCGGGCAGGTCGGGGGTGGAGTGCAGGTGGGTGCGGCTCATGTAGTTGCGGTGCCTCTGGGAGCGGACGCGGCGCTCCTGGGCGCGGGGGTCGCCCGGCGTCTGCTGCTGCTGCTGCTGCTGCTGCTGCTGCTGCTGCTGCCCGCTCGACGCGCCGTTCGTCTCCAGGACGGGCGTGTTCTCGTCCACCAGGCAGCTCAGGGGCCGGCCGGGGCTCGAGTACTCCGACGCAGGCCTGGAGAGAGGGAGAGAGAGAGAGGGAAACAGAGAGAGAGAGAGAGAGATTGAAGGAAGAATAGAGAAAGAGAAGGCAGTACAGAGGGAGGGTGAGAAAGAAAGAGAGAGAGAGAGAAATTGATGGAAGTATACAGAAAGACAAGGAAGGAAGGCAGTACAGGGGGGTGAGAGAGAGAGAGAGAGAGAGAGAGTGAAAGTGAGTATGTTGAGCCTGACTTGTCCTCCAGTCCTATGGATGTGTATATTTCCATGGGGCTGATGTGCTGATGATCCTAAAATACTGCATGTGTGTGTGTATGTGTGCATGTGACGGAGCCGGTTTCACTTCCCCCACAAATCAGCATGCGGGGGCACCCAGGCCGGTAAAATTAGATATGATGACAGAATTACTAGTGGGAGAAGTGTCAAGCTCTGGGTTTATGTCCTCATTTGGAGGTCACATTTGCAACCGACACACTAATGCAATGAATGTGTAGGCTGTGAAGTATAGTGTGTGTGTGTGTGCGCATGTATGTAGGTTAATGTGTCTCTCTATATGCGTGGTTAAGAGTGAGTATGTGTGTGTGTGTGTGTGTGTGTGTGTGTGTCCTGTGTAGCTCACTGGCGCTGAGGCAGGAAGGGCTGTGATAAGCACGGAGAGGGTGTGGGGGCCGTGTCGAGAGCGAGCGGTGTGTGTGTGTGTGTGTGTGTGTGTGTGTGTGTGTGTGTGTGTGTTGAGGGGGTGGGGGGGTGGGAGTTAGTAGGGTCAGCCCTGCAGCCAGCCGTCTAGCCGGCCAGACTGGCCGCGTCTGTCTCAGTCTCCACACTTCCAGCGCCGCAGACGCCTCGGCTATCTCCTCCGCCCCGCCCCGACAACAACCCACCCGCAGGAAAACAAACAAAAAAAAAGAAGAAGAAAAAGAAAAAAAAATGCTACGGAGTCGTTTATTTGTTTGCTTATTTAGCCGAGCCAATTTCCCTTTTACTGAGCAAAACATGAGCAGCACTTCAAGTGCTCCTTGGAGTATTGCGCAAGCAAGTCACTTCACCGACATATAAATAACGTCTCAGAAACGTCCTGACGAGGCACAACACTGTTATGGTAGTTAGAGCGCTGCAATATTGGATAAACACTCTATTGTTACAACAAATTATTATCAAATTATCGTTTTATACACAAAAGAAATGTGTGTTTGGCGTCAGTGGTTATTGACATTCGTAAGTGGGAAATGTGTCAGTAAGCGGGGGGGACGGGGACAGTGGGTCTGGTGGAGAGGCCCAATCTGCCTGGCACAGTGTCACGAGGCAATCAGGGCATGAGAGTTGGCCAGCCGTCCGTCCAAATTAGCAGCAGACGACCGGGTTGGCCATGATTGTGGACGGAAATTCTTGATTCTCGCGAGCAGGACGTGACTGGAAAATATGGTAATTGGCCGGGTCTGCGGTGGCGCGTCTGGGCGTCCCGGGTGAAATATTAGCAAGTGCCGGGTGTCTGTGGAGGAGCTGGCAGCAGGGGTGGAGGGGGCAGACACTCACCTGGTGGGTCTCTCCCACTGAGTGGTGCGCGTGATGTGGTTGAGGTACTGGATCCGGCCAGACACGGTTCTCCTCTCCTCCCAGCTGCAGAACGCACACGCACACACACACACACACACACACACACACACACACACACACACACACACACACACACACACACACACACACACACACACACACACACACACACACACACACACACACACACACACACACACAACACACAGAAAGAGAGAGAGTGAATCATACAGACAGCATGTGTAAATCATTCACATTCGTACATAAATCTGCCCTCTCTCTGACACAAACACATATACACAGGCATTAAGTCGTATCTATGCAAATATGCGGTCTCTCTCACTCAGACACACACACACACACACACACACACACACAGACACACACACACACACACACACACACACACACACATACGCTAGGTCAAGCCTGCACACTAACAGTGCAGCGCTGTGTTCGGGGCAGCACTGGGCCAGGTCCAGCCGGCCGGCCCCCAGGTGATTTATGACCAGCATGCAAAGTGAGAAGGTCATTGCCATAAGCCTATACTGTAAACCAGCTTTAACTGCCAGCCAAACCCCCCTCTAAATCTCCAAGCCAGACCCCCACCCCACCCCACCCCCCCTCCCCTCGGCCCACTGGAGGGCACGCACACCCAGCCACTGGTGACAGGGCTGCAGACAGCCAGAGTGAGGGATGGAGGGAGAGAGGGAGATGGAGGGGGGAGTGGAGGGAGAGAGAGATGGGGGGGGGGGGGGGGTGGAGGGAAAGAGAGATGGAGGGAGGGGGAGAGATGGAGAGGGAGATAGAGAGAATGAAGGCGTGAAAGAGAGATGGAGAGATAGAGGAAGGACATGGAGCGAGAGAGATGGAAAGATAAAGGAAGGGACAGAGGAAGGGGAGCGGGCCGAGGGAGAGATAGAGGGACATGAGCAGGAGGGGAGGAAGGGAGAGAAAGAGGGAGAGAGAGAGAGGGGTGAGAAAGAGAGGAACGCACCCGTCAGGTAAGTCGTTGTCGAACAGCCGGCTGCAGTCCACCACGGGCCCTCCGGTGCCGATGCGGTCGCGAGACTGCAGGCTCACTGGGGGAGGAAGCACAAGCACAACACAGACGCCGATGACAAGCCCGTCCAGACACACCACACGGGCTAACATGTGTGTGAGCGTGCAAGACAGCGAGAGACGTGGGGTGTGTGGGTGTGTGTGTGGGTGAGAGACAGTGCACTGGTGTATGTACGTGTGTATGTGTACGTCAGAGATGGGGGACTCGAGTCTAGTGACTTGACTCGAGTCAGACTTAAGTCGCCAGATTGAGGACTTGTGACTTGCTTGATCAACAGTAAGAAAAGACTTGACTTGACTTGGACTTGCTACTCATGACTTGAGACTTGACTTAGACTTGCATGCAATGACTCGACAAGTCATTGCTGTCTTGGTTAATTGGTGAATAATAATAATAAAAACGATTTTCGATTGGATATTTCCTGTTGCATGTGGACGAACCTGGCAACCTCTCTACTAGCTGCTAGGTGACGCGCCCGCCATCTACAGTAGAGTGGTCGGGGTTTAGAAGGTGGAAGCTGTCACCAGTTCTGCTGCTAGCCTACTGCAGCAGCCAGTGTTCCCAAAATCATAACATTTGGATTTAAAGACTATTCAACTCAACAAAAGAAACGATTCGCCGAGTGCAAGGTGTGCAGCGCAAAAATATCCGACACATCCAGCACCACGTCAAATGTTATCCGCCATTTCCGACTACACAAAGAAAAGTAAGAAATGTCTCTAGCTAATTTCACATTATTTTTAATCTAACGTTAGCTGGCAGCTAACATCCCATCTCCATCAGTAAAACGTGACAAGAGCTTACTGTTTGCACCACATTAAGTTTTATCATGTTGACTTAGTTTCACATTGATTTCACATTGGAGAGAAAAACTTTGAAACAGTCTTTGTCCCGACGCACATAGCCTAATTGTTGACATTCTCGATAATGTCGAGGGGAAGCTGTAAAATACTTGTATTTGTCGTTAGGGAATGTATAGGCCTATTAAAAATGCATTTGAGCATGAAAAAATAAATAAATATATGTTATATACATTTAATTCTTATTCAGAATTATTTTGTAGCTTCTCTCATGTCAGATGTGCGAAAGTGCGCAGCCACATTTCGCCCTCTGATGGTGATGATAAAAAATTGTGGCCCTCTTAGTCATGAAAGTTGCCCATCCCTGGTCTACCACATCAATGTAACTGTTAGTTTGTTAGCGCTATAGCTGCTTTTATTTTTATTAAATCATATATATAAAGTATAACAGCCAAACAACATGCACAAACCCTATTACTGTAAATGTATGTAAAAGTATATGAGAGATGTATGACATAAATGAGAAATGGGCCACTTTCAAGAGTAAATCGTAGTATATAGCCTATATATTATTATGCAATGAAAACATGAGCTAAACACACATACACTCACTCTCCCTCTCTCTCTCTCACACACACACACACACACACACACATTCACAACATACAGTATGAGAGAGTTGAGTGATTGATGACTGAGTAGCCTACTCTGTCTGGTAATTATTGTTTGGTACACCAGGCCCTGTAGTTGTTCCTAGTCATTCTGATCCTGCTGGTCCTAGTGAGCATTTATACTTATTTTTTAGCCTTATATCCCCTTCTTCTATTTGTTAGCCCTTTTGTGCAAAGGAGGGCTACATAAAACTTAGGCTGCCGTCTCTTCAAGTTTTAAGACGGTTGTCTTCCAGCTTATTATATGACTTGACTTGTAACTTGCTTGACCTAAGCTATGACTTGACTTGACTTGACTCGACCTAAGCTATGACTTGACTTGACTTGACTCGACCCTCACAAAAACGACTTGGGACTTGCTTGAGACTTGAAGGTTAAGACTTGAGACTTACTTGAGACTTGCATATGTGTGACTTACTCCCATCTCTGGTGTACGTGCATGTGCGTGTGCATGTGATGGGCTGATATCTAGGCATATGTGTGTGTGTGCGTGTACGCATATGTGTGTGTGTCTGTGTATGCATATATGTGTATGTGTGTGTGTGTGTGTGTGTGTGTGTGTGTGTGTGTGTGTGTGTGTGTGTATGCATGTGTGTGTGTGTGTGTGTGTGTGAGAGAGACTAAGACTGGGACTGATTAAGACGAAGTGCTGCTGCACTGGGGACAGAGGTATTCCTGTGCTGGTTTGTGTTGCTGATGGATGGAGCACACGCGTGCTGTGGTGAGCAACAGCGGTACGACTCTGGCCTGGGGGGGTTTAGGGGGGTGTGTGTGTGTGTGTGTGTGTGGGGGGGGGGGGGGTGGAGCGACGCCACGCCAAACAGATGTACGTGGTTCAGAGCCACGACAGAGGGCCAAGCAGCTCAGCAATCGGAGTGGTTTTTGGTTTCCCCCCTCTCTCTCTCTCTCTCTCTCCCTTGCTTGCTCATATATACACACACAGACACAGACACACACGCACAAGCACGCACTTAAACACACACGTACGCGACTCAGTTTCCAGACAGATTCAAGGATGATGTGCAATGAGTCTGGAGTCTTAAGTGCTGGTGTATGTGTGTATGTGCGCATGTGTGTGTGCGCGTGTGTGTATGTGTGTGTGAGAGCGAGCGAGAGAGACAGACAGAGATAGACAGAGATAGTGAGACAGACAGACAGACGGAGACCATAAGTGACTTCAGGGAAGTTGCTACTCACCCACAATCTGGCCCCTCACAGTTTCATTGTCATTGGGGCCCAGCTTGTTGAGGTCAAGTCTGTGATCTGTTGATTAAAGGAGACGGCATTAAGCAACCTCAACCAACACCGCGAGAGAAGGAGAGAGAGAGAGAGAGAGAGAGAGAGAGAGAGAGAGAGAGAGAGAGAGAGAGAGAGAGAGAGAATGAATGAGAGAGACAGAGAGAGAGAGAGAGAGAAAGGAGGAGAAGGACGGGGGGAAAAAATGGAACGATTCCGGACTGCCACACATTCCTCTCCCAAAACCGCCGCTGCCAAACAATCTGGTACGGTTAAACATGAAAGGCCGGCGCGCAGACATAACAGCTCGCTTGGAGTTCACCGACATCTGAGAGAGTTTGGGTCCGAGCTCGCCACAGCACCGGTGGCGGGGGCTGAAGGTTCGGGGGGGGGGGCGAGTAGGGTTGGAGTGGGGGGGTATCGGGGAGGGGGGTTAGGGTGAGTCATGTCCACGGCGGTGTGCTGAACCCCCCCGACCAAGCGTGGCTCGCCGGGGCTCCGCTTGTAAATGTCAGCTCAGGTTTGCACAACCCTTTGGTCTCTTTGGACGGCACCTTCAGGACCTGCTACGGTTTCCAGCCGAGACGCACGCAACTCCACACAGGGGCATGCAAGGAGGGGGGGGGGGGGGGGGGGGCATGCATGGGGCGGGTTTGCAGGGCTGTTTTAATGGAGTAGATAGCTGTTGCGGGGGGGAGGGGGGTTGGGTGGCAGAACGGGTAAAACATTCACCCCGTACCCTCCGGCCCCAATACCCCCAATACCCCCGTGCCCCCCCCTTCCACCGACAGACAAGAGGGAACCTGACCATCCGGCCCTGGTGCTGTCTGCCCGTCATGTGAATCCCACTCAGGATGCTCGTCTAGACTAAACACTGCCAGGGTAACGGTTAAGCGGCTGGAATGGGAAGCAGTTTCCAAGGAAGGAGGCAGTGGAGGGGGGGAGGGGGGAGTGAAAAAAAAAAAAAAACACCCCAAAATGTAACCAAAGCCGTGCGCAAACATCTGAAGATCATTTGGCAGTGCACTGAATACAGACGGATGAGTACAAAGGTTGTGTGGTGGGAGGGTGCAGGAGGGGGGGTGCAGGAGGGGAGGGGGGGGGGGGGGAGCATTTGACCACAAGAAAGAGAAGTCTGCTGTGTGTATTCTTAACTGGCTAAACAGCTAAGACTCCGACATATACCTGCATTAACAACCACTACGGTGGGGTTTCATGCCAGTCTGGCACAACTGAGATGTGAGGTGATAAAAGAAGAGAAACAAGGAGAGAAAGATAGAAAAAGAAAGAAAAAGAAAGAAAAAAAGCAAGAAGGATAAAGAGAGAAAGACAGAGAAAGAAAGAGAGAGTGTGTGTGTGAGAGGGGGAGAAAGCAAGGGAGAGAGAGAAAGAGTCTGAAGACAGCAACATAGTGAATGAATGGAGGCGAGAGGAAGACACAGACAGCGATTGTCGGGGGAGATAAAGATCTGGTGGTGCTTTGCATGTCTGCTCCACTCCACTCCTCTCCTCTCTGCGCCCCCATCTGTTACGCTCCACTCGCTCGATCGCTCGTCCGTCCGCATGCCGCGTGGCGAGCTTCGAGGAAACGTGGCGACGGCAGTGGCCGCCGGCTGTCACGGCTCAACCACAAGCCCGTGGCAGCCGAGAGACAGCGAGAGAGAGACAGAGAGAGAGAGAGAGAGACGGAGAGAGGAGCGGCGGTCAGACGCACTTCCTGGCCCCTGTGGGCCCTTTGCGCTCGGCGACGGTGACGACAGGAGACAACGGCAACAGCATCGGCAGCGGCGGCGGCACGGTGGGATGATCTAAAAACAGCAGAGCCTCGCAGCTCGGCTAAGGGCACGTCTGTGTTCCGAAGCATCGATACAAATCCAATACCTACAATTTACGCTCCGACAAGCCACTCGCCGCGTGAAGAAAAAATGACGTACTCTAGAATGGTGCTGAGCAGAGACAAAAAAAAACCCCACACACACCTTGTGAAGACATGAGGTCATCATGTAAAACGCTCAAACATGCCCAATCACTGCGCGAGGACATCGTTAGAGAGGTCTGGGATGTTAACGATTGTGTGAAAAGCGTGGGGGATGATGGAGATGACGACTAGATAAACACATTAAAGGGTAACGTAGTGGAAAATGGCCCTTTCATGCTGCAGACGTCTGAGCAGGGCCAGCGCGCGCGAAGGTGGTGGCGTCATCATCGCCCCGTCGGCTAGGCGACCGATTTCACGGCAACAGACGGCGTCTGCCGCCGCCACATCTGCCATGACGTCATTTGGCTAGCGGGGTGGCTGCAGCACTTCAGTCAGCGGCGCTATACGCTAAAATATACATTGTTACAGAAAAGCCACGTCAGAACACTGCAGAGCTACACACAGGTGGCTACAGAACCAGGGCCACGGGCCACATTCATACTGCACATGGAGCTCTACAGGCCTCAGCCCCAACTCTCCACCCCATTACAGGCCGAGCTCAGCACCATCTGCGGGGTGGGGTGGGGGGGGGGGTGACGGTGTACTGAGAGCCGAGCTGGTCTCCTCTAGGTGGGGGCCAGCGTGCTGATGTCTGGGGGACAGCTGGAGGCCTCCAGGGAGCGCTGGAGATGGAGGTGGTGGTGGTGGCGTCGCCACAGATGAGCCATGGCTCCCAGGTGCCTCCTCTGGGAGGGGGTGCGGTGGCGACGGTGACGGGGCCAGCCAGCCAGCCAGACTGGCACCCGACCCCCAGCCGGCCCGCCAGGGTGGGGCAGGGGCAGAAGGGTGGGGGTGAGAGGAGTGTGTGTGTGTGTGTGTGTGGGGGGGGGGGGGCGAAGGCGAGGAGCGGTGCCAGACATCCATACGGCCATCAATCAATAGCTAAGTTAATGGCGGAGGCTGTGAGCGGGCCGGCGCGGTCTGCGCTGATCTGAGGGCAGCCACGGGGAAATAAAGCGCACAGCGCAGCGCTTTTATGGCCTATTCATTTGTGCCACGCAGACCCCGCGGACGCTCATATAAAATTAGATGTCTGCGCAAGAGACGGATGTGCAGTCATGCTGATGATTTCACAAAAGTCATGTGGTCTTGTGGTGTTTACACACACACACACACACACACACACACACACACACACACTGGAGCTAGTGGTCCTCGGGCCTTCGTTGGGCTTTGTAAAGATGATGTGTATTCCTAATGTCTACGGCTTCAAGCGAAAAAGATCCGTCACAGAAGGTATCAAAAATCTCTCGAAGGCGGTATATATAATTATCTATTTTCAAAATCCTAAACAGCATGGTCCGTGCCTGCCATTCAGACACACGCCATTCATGCCTGAAGAACGTCACGCCCTGTAACGTTGCCATGATAGATGAAGAAACGTTATTGAGCAGAGTGCAGAACTTACAGCCAGTGTCTTTGAGGCGGTTGATGGCGTTGGAGAGGAGTCTGACGCAGCCCAGGAACCCCGCGCCCTGCTTCTTATGGATCTTCTTGTGGTTCCACACGCTGATGGTGATGGAGTCCGCCTTCCCGATATATCTGCACACACACACACACACACACACACACACACACACACACACACACACACACACACACACACACACAGCAGAAATACACTGTCATTGTCAAGGACATCTTTCAGTGCACAATTTATTATATTACTAGAATCTCTCATGACTACGTATGTAGACAAAGTATTATCATCATCAGCATCCTCTTAATATCATAGTCTTGACCATGTACTTTTCATCTTAATATCATAGTCTTGACCATGTACTGATCATCTTAATATCATAGTCTTGACCATGTACTGATCATCTTAATATCATAGTCTTGACCATGTACTGATCATCTTAATATCATAGTCTTGACCATGTACTGATCATCTTAATATCATAGTCTTGACCATGTACTGATCATCTTAATATCATAGTCTTGACCATGTACTGTTCATCTTAATATCATAGTCTTGACCATGTACTGTTCATCTTAATATCATAGTCTTGACCATATACATATAATAAACATCCTAAGATATGTTTACTGGCAGGACTGAGTATTGACTGAGGGTCATAGAGGTTGATGCAACTCTGATCGTAGTCATGGTTTGAGAAGCATAACAAGTGCCGGTCCCCCACAAACAAACACACGCGCACACACACGCACACACACACACATATATATAAGGTGTTATTTCTGCTTTTTCCTCTTCTCCTTTCAGCCAGTCATTGTGGCGAGCGTGTGGTTAACTCTGTCTGTGACTTGGATACCGTCTGACATGCACGTCTGTCTGCCGCGCCACGTCGCCATGACTACAGAGGAAGTCCCCCACATCACGTCTCACCCCTCTTCCCCCCACCCCCCAACCACATACACACACTCACACACACACACACACACACACACACACACACATCACCCTTCTCCTGCATGCGCACACGCACACACACTCCCGATAAAAAAAGGTGAACAAACGGCCACCGTCAGACAGTAGTTACTGTAAACTCTAATAACAGCTTTCCCAGCACAACCACCCCACACGCGCACACACTGACACACACACACTCACCCCCCACACACACACTGACACACACACTCAACCTCCCCCCCCACACACACACACACACTCCTGGCCATAGCAGAGGGTCAGTTAGAGGAGGTTTTCCTCTCGCCGCCAGGAAAGACACCATGGCCAAAGTTAGCCCCACACACACACACACACACACACACACACACACACACACACACACACACACACACACACAGAGAGACAGGCAGACTTGTGCTGGTGCAGCACTATAACTGGCACAAGGCAGGACATTTTTATCATTTCATATCCTGACGTGCACTCCAGCACAGACACCAGCGTGACCGTGAGGAAGGAACTTCTGCTCCGAGGAGAGTTTCTGCCACCTCACTAACCGCCACACACACACACACACACACACGGCCTCAAACTTTAATTAAATCTCTACATTCATCAGGCTGTTTCTACCCACGCAAGGAAGTCTGTTCTCTCTTTTTTTTTTCTTTTTAAGTTGACTGACCAAACGATGTCCAAAAAAACTAACAAACAGCTCTTGATCTAGCTTTTTTTTAAAAGACCAAAGTACTAGCTTTTAAGACCAAAGCACTCCAATAAAAAAAAAATATAAGAAAAAACCTTTCTGCCATTCAGAGTCTGTGATGATTAACGCTGGGTGCAAATAGATCAAGTTCAGGTAAACAAGCGATGGAAAATCCAGACAAAACAATGACTCCATGTCTGGTGGGTGGTTGTTGGGGTCAGGGCGGAGTGTAGCAGGGTGAGGGTGGGGTGTGTGTGTGTGTGTGTGTGTGTGTGTGTGTGATGGGGGTGAGCGCTGGGCCGGCGCAGTCCACCAGTGCTGCCGGGCCAAATGACCGAGGGGAAAACAGCACAACTGGAGCTAATGGGCGAGCTGGCATGCGTCAGATTCAGGGTATGCAAGCAAGGTAGTTATTACACAGCCAGCGCTGCCCCTCCAGCCGTTAAGACAAATACCTCACTCCACACACACACACACACACACACACACACAGAGCCTTAGAGGGCTCATAAAACCAACAGGAGAAAAAAAAGAAATCTATATGTCTCTACAGATCTGCCTAATTATACACATTACAGGCACAGGCCCCAACACACACACACACACACACACACACACACACACACACAGAGAGCTGGAGGGTATATAGGCTTTCAGACACACATGCCCATTTGCTCCGAATTACTGCTACATCTTACACTGTCGATAAGGGTGACCTCCGTGGTTATGTAGCGACATGGTAATTATCCATATGTCTTCTGGCATGCCATGGCTAATCGTTTCTGTGTGTTTGTCTGTGTGTGTGTGTGACTGTGTGTGTGTGTGTGTGTGTGTGTGTGTGTGTGTGTGTGTGGTGGAGGGGGGGGGGGCTGACCGGCTGGCTACATGGCACGCTGGGAGACATTACCCACTCCAGTTGGCGCCCGTCAGGCCAGGGAGAGCGCAAAGTGAAATGACGCCAAAAATAAACTAATTAGCGCCTTGTGTCTGTGAGAGTACATTTAAGCCACCCCCCTTCTCTCACACACACACACACACACATACATACACACACACACACACACACACACACACACACTCCTCTACTCCAGACGGTACGATCTGCTCGGCCTTCTGGGACGTTCAGAGGCCACCTGTTCTGGGTTTTCTGGGTGTGAGGGGGGTGGTGGTGGTGGAGGTGGTGGTGGTGGAAGGGCAGGAGGGGGGAGGGGGGCGCGGAGATGACGCTCAGTCTGCTTGATAAACTGGTGCCTTGATGTAACCGTTGCGAGACACTTGCATCACAAGGGGCGAGACAGCCACTGTACATCTGGCCCGACACACACACACGCATGTACGCACGCACACACACACACACACACACACGCACACACACACGCACACACCCAACGGGGGGAAGCTCAAGCCTATCACAGCCTTATGTCCCCACTGGGCCTTTGTACTGGTGCCAAAGCAGCCTGATCCAATCAGATGTTCCCGTCTTATATTCCCGAAAGAGACAACACTCTGATGTGGCGCACGAGAATTCCTGCTTTTTTTTATGTCACGTAACGTATCGAGAGGAAAAGTTTACTCAAAGCGCTAATTAATACATGCCTTGTGCGTTTGACCTCGTGGCAAGCTACCACGTTTGCGCACCCAATGTGGAGAGCTTCCAGTGATACGCAAGCGCGAGGGAGGGGAAAAATAGATAAATAAATACATGAAAAAATAAATAAATAAATAGACCATATGTTTTCTCTATGCTCATCATGCGCTTAGAGCGGCGAGTCTCCCTCGCGATGAGTCACCGCGCGCGCATGTTAAATCACTTAGCCTTAGCGTAGCGGCTAGCACATGCGAGCGTGCGCCTGATGGTGCTCCTGCTGCTGCTGGTGGTGCTGGTGGTGGTGGAGAGAGAGGGCGGGGGCCAAGGGACCGGGCGGCCAGTCTGGAGGCTACGCTGAGCTGCGTTACGCTGCGCTGCTCGGAGCCGAGCTAAGCTGAGCTCGTCCCGTCCTGTCCAGCTGGGCCGGGAGTGGAGGAATGGCAGCCGTTTCTCAACCTCCCAGTCTGGCCCCGGCCCCATCTGCTATCCCTGGCATGCGAGCCATTTCCTATGACTGAGCTGGGCGGGTCAGGGGTCACTGGCGTGGCACGTACCACCCCCTCCCCCCCAACCCCCTCCACCTCCCCCGCGTCCTCCAGTAAGGCACTCGGGAGTGTTCGAGGAGGTGTCGTGCGAGCCGACCTTTACGGTTTTTAAAAAGCGACGGGCCTGCTAACACACGCACCCTTCCCGCTGACAGCCGAGACGAGATAAATAGTGCAACATGACGTGGGCGCTCCGAGACGGAGTCTAAGCCTTTAACTGTAGACCGAAAGCCTCGGTGAAAACGAGCCCTTTGCAACTCATTGTCATAAATGATGTCATGGCGTTCCAAAAATTCCACCTGGCAACCTTCGCTCTCGCTCATCTGCGACTCATTACCATAACAATCCCAGATGTTCCAGCTCCGTGTTTACAATGGAGATCTCCATGGCAACGACTGCTCATCTACCACAGTGCTATCTACGATGACAGACACACAGGCACACACGGCATCAACACAACTACAGACTGGGCAACAGAGGAAGCGCATAGAAGGCAAACAGTATCAGAAAACTATGTGCTGAACAAACTTTAGTGCTCTTAGAAGATGCCTAAAAATTGAACATAGGTACCATATTCAACATAAGAAACCTGCAAAGCCAAGGCAGACTCAGACGCAGATTCATTTGGCCCAGTCTGATGTTGTATTTCCACATATGGATTTCCACGAAACACAACATGACCTAAAACACGTGTTCTCCTTTCACGAGACAACAGAGGCACTGAAAATCAAGTACTTCGTGAGAGCATTTAGTCAGTGGTACTGATTTTCATTCAATGAAATCTTGGTCAGGCCTATGGGTTTGAGTGGTGAGGGTGACTAGGGAAGACTGAGATGGATTTCATAACAGAGAGCCCCAACATCTTCCCTTTACATCCCTCATGAAGACAATACAAAACGAACAAACCCTAAACTGCTTTAATGAATAACACAGTACTGCATAGCTAGCAAGAAAGGACATAACAATAGATGGGGGGGGGGGAAGTGATTTAATCCCGAAATAGCCTGAATTCCAGGAGCCAAACGCGCATCCAAACAGCTTGGCGAGTTCCCCTCAGGGCGCTGCGCTGTGCACTGATGCGCTACACATCTAGAGTGTCTCCTGCCTCTGCCGCCGCCAAACCGAATGTTTGTTTTCCCCTTTTTTGTGCCTTGCGTTTCCTAATTAACGATGTAACTGTACAGTCGAGTGCGCCGTCGGAATCAGGATTGTTCAAATCTGTTCCTGGGTGGCCGAAAGCCAAAAAACGCCACAACTCTCTCTCTCTCTCTCTCTCTCTCTCTCTTTCCCCCGCCCCTCGCTTCGCTTTAGCTGTTGCTCGTGCGAAAAGTCGACAGCCAGGGGAACCTTCGGGCCTGTGTGATAATTCCTCTGAAAATAAAGTGGAACTCAAAACCAGGAACATTCAGAACACATGGCGAGGAGAACACAACAGGTTCGGTTTCTAGAGGGAGAGCGGCGCCACTAAGTTCGCCTTTCAAAAACAAACACCACGGGGACACAACTCTGTTCCTGTAAACACAATACGGGTAACCACAGTTGCCGTTATTTTTCACAAACTTTTCACAATGTCATGCAAGCAAGCCATTGGGCCAAACAGGCCATAGCAGACCATCAGGCGACAGTATGTAGAGGCTCTTACAGGTCATAATGTTGGTTCCACTTGGGGTCCAGCGTGTTCCTGACTGTGTCTGTTGAGTGGCATTGCCCGGATCCGTCCACAACGACCTTGGCGAATGGGTCAGGTAGGCCTGGGGAGAACAGAAGTGAGTTTGTGAATGTTCAGACACTGACCCACACCACAGCAGGACCTCTGTAGACTTAAGCGTTATGATAGAGAAAAGTCTGCAAGCCATCTTTTTTTTCCTTTTTTTTTTTTTTTCAAATGGCTATAGGACAAAGTTTAAAGTAGTGTAAGTATATTGAGCACTCGGTTCCTCCGGCAGTGAAACTGCAGCTTTGTGTATGTTTGCACACAGGTCAAACCTGTTCTTGCACATTCACCTGCATGACTGGCTTGATTTCAGGGACTTCCCAGCCAGCGGCATAATTGTTGTGTCTGTGTCTGTGTGTGTGTGTGTGGTTGTGTGTGTATATATGAGAGCGGGACAGAATGAAAGAAAGAGAAAGAAAGAAAGACAGAAAGAAAGAAAGAAAGAGAGAAAGAGATATACAGTACACAGAGAGAGTGTGTGCATGTTAAAGTGTACAGCTCCTAAAATGCGATGAGTCACAATGAGGAGTACAGGTCGGCTCCATTTCACTGATGTAACCTCCCATACTTTATTTATTAGTCACCGGATCTTTTTCCCCTTCCACATTACATAATGGATACGAGACGCGATCCACACTAACCATATGCTTTAAGGCTGCCCTACGCGCCACTGTGTGTAAATCTCAGCCCCCATCTACGGCGGCAGCTTCAGCCACACAACGCCCCCCACACACACACACCTACACACACACACACCTCAGGAGAAGAGGTTGGCTTTTGTGAAGAGGGCTCCTTGTCTTGCATGGCGAAACTCTATATCTGATCGCCAGAGTCACTCAAGCAGACAGACTCCAAACTGAAGATGGATGACACAGAGCTCTTTAACTCTGTAGGATTTGTTTTAACCCTTTCAATTGAGTGTGCTTGTGCAAGGATGGACACGAGGCCATTACACCACGTTTGGTTTAAAACGTTTCAAAGGTCGAGGCAAAGAACACCAAAGAAATTGGAAAATAATTTAAAGAAAAAAGGTTGTAAAAGATCAAAATGTTTACTTACGGAAGAAGTCTTTCTTTGACAAGTTCTTGGCACAAAGGACTGCAAGAGAGAGAGAAGAGACACATAAGAAACGTGTAGAAACAGCGCACATCTCAACATCCTGTCAGGAAACATTCCAAGACACCACAAGTTGACATGTTCACAAACCAGCACTTCATATTTAGCACATCACTATTTTTAAAGATGACATTCCACCAGGATTTTGTTTTCTTTTCAATGGCTACTTTTCGTTTTGTCACCCCCCCTTCCCGGTTGCCACGGCTTTATTTACAGTCCCCTGAGGTCAGCGTGTGGTGTTGAGCCCGCGGACGCCCAGACGTAAACCGCCCGTGTGTGTGTGTGTGTGTGTGTGTGTGTGTGTGTGTGTGTGTCTGTCACCCAGAAGCTGCGGGATGCCGAGTCTCACTTGGTAAAACGTGGACGTACATTCCTGAGGCCGGCCTGAGGTGCAAATCCTTTGCTGATACACAAAAGGCTTTCAGGAAGGAACCTCCTGACGCCGTGGCAACAGCTGACCTTGGTGCGCCGAGGATCATTTAGCCGAGCCACACAACCATACGTACACTCAAAAGACTTTACAAACAAACCAAACAAAAAAACGGTGCAAGGTGCTGGGCAATGTTGAGGCGAGTTAGTGTTAATGAACAGCTAAAACAGCAGGTGAGGTGTATGTTCTCAGATGCTGTTGGGTAAGCCACACACATATACACACACACACACACTGAACTGCAGTCAGCAATCATCAGTACCATAAATCACACGAGCTGTTAGCAGGTAATAGCAAATGTCACCCCCTTTTTTTATTGCTGCCACTTATTGAGGTGATAAGCTGATGTGGAAATGGTCGATCCACAGTTCAGGCCTGCCACCACCACCACCAGCACCAGCAGGTTTCCTGTGCTGGGCGTGAGGTCAGTGGGCACAGGTGGGGGTATGGGGTGGGGGTATGGGGTGGGGGTGGGGGGGTGGAGGTTTAATGATGCCTGCCCTGCTCAATGCCCCCTCTTAAAGGCTGAACTACAACCCACCCTGCCCCTCCCACCTCAGCTCCTACAACAGCTGCAGAGTGACCACTCTCCAACAGCTGGCCCGTTTCGTAAGGCCCTGAGAGCCTGAGGAGGGATGACACTCACTCTCTCTCTCTGTGTGTGTGTGTGTGTGTGTGTGTGTGTGTGTGGACACCCGATGCCCACTGCACACTCATTTCTCGGTAGAGCAGCGGGCGCCTCCGGCTCGGCGGCCCTCGTGCCTTATCTGCGTCTTATCACCGGCGCTGGGGCCGTTCTCCTGTTCCACTCAATATGCACGCACATCTGCGTCTGTCTGTCTGTCTGTCTCTCTCTCTGTCTGTGTGTGTGAGTGTGTGTGTGTGTGTGTGTGTGTGTGTGTGTGTGTGTGTGTGTGAGAGTGAGAGTGTGTGTGTGTGTGTGTGTGTGTGTGTGTGTGTGTGTGTGTGGTTCTGTTCTGCCCTCTTCTGAGGGGTGCCGCCGAGACGAAGCTTAGAGCTTGAGAAGTGGGTGAGTGAGTTGGGGGGGGGGGGTGAGGTGGGCGGACTGAAGAGGGGGGGAGAGTCAGTGACTTCTCCGGTCCCTGCCAAGTGCCAACCGAACCCCTGCCCTGCATGCCAGCCGGTGACAATGACGCGGTCGGCGATCGGAAAGAAGTGCGTCAGTGAGGTGTCGTGCGGCCGCGCCGTTGGGGCTTTCGCGTGCTGATTGGGGGGCTCTGCGGCGAGACATTCCGGAGCGCAGGGGAGAAAGCCGGGCCGCAGTTGCTCCGCTCCGTCAACAGCCACGGGACAGGAAGCGTCGGAAGACTGAGAGACGCGGAGACGCGGGGGGGTGGGGTGGCTGGGGGGCAAAAGTGGACGGGGTCAAAGAGCCTGACCTCTTCTGCTGTCCACGCTGGGAGGCACCAGACAGACAGACAGAGATGGATAGCCCAGAATATATACTGGAGGACGGTAAAGCCGTGTGTGTGTGTGTGTGTGTGTGTGTGTGTGTGTGTGTGTGTGTGTGTGTGTGTGTGTGTGTGTGTCTCTCTCTCTCTATGTGCTTCCCAAAAAAAAAGAGTAATGACCACCTGTGGCACCAACCGACAGGGATGACTGATGACTGCAGCACAAGACTGCATGCACTGTTCAAAACAAACTCAAACACACATACACACACACACAAACTTCTGCTCTCTCTGTCAAAAAAAAAAAATCACCAACCCACCACCGACCCACCACCACCTCCCACTCCTCTGCCCCCCCTGCCCTGATGTCTCCTTGAGCACTGTGAAAGTGAACAAGGTAGAGAGAAGCTTGTAAAAGCCACACATCAAACCTGGGCCCGAGGGCCCGCGCAGGGCCCCGCTCACCCCACCGCCGCACGAGGCAGGGGATCGCGGCGCTCCAAAGGGACTCCCGCTCGCTTGAGTGAGAGCGGAGTCTGGTCCCGCACTCGCGGCAGCGGGGATTTAAGAGCTTTCCTACAGACCTTGGCATTTACGACGGGGCACAGGCGCTGGCGGTTTTCTTGGAAAACCCCGAGCTTATGACTAAAAGGAACTATCAAAACGGCACATAAAACAAAAGGAAGAGAACACGCCCAGCAACGCTCCGCGGAGAAATCGCCTGTGGCCTGCCGAGGAGAACCGCATCCAAGGAGCAGTGATGATGATGATGATGATTATGATTATGATGATGATGATGATGATGATGAGGAGGAGAAGGAGGAGGAGGTGGAGGAGGAGGAGGAGGAGAAGGACGTTGAGGCTATACCATGGCCCCTGACTGAATGTGGTCATAGATGTCTGCGGACAAAGTCCTTGTATTTTAGAGTCAGTCACATGTTTTCCACAGTCGCTTTTTTACGGCTCGAAGTTTTCCAACTGAACAGGCCATTTCTGCGTTTTTACACGAGGTGATTTTTATTTGCGTAGGTTTTTTTTTTTTTTGCAACGAGGCAGATGTGCTGTCAATGCGTGTGTGAGTGTGTGTGTGTGCGCGTATGTTTTTTTTTTTTTTACTTCTTCTAACCAGTAAGTCTCCGCTCTGGCCTAATCAGCTGTGACAGGTTCCTGGGGTTGCTGGAGGGGTTGAGGGAGATTCCTCCCGCTGGCACCGAGGCCGTCTGGAGGGAGTCTGCGGCCGGGAACTGGAGGTGGCGGAGGGGAGGCTGGTGGGAGGCACCGCTGACAGTCACAGATGAGAAGCCCATCTTTTTACAGACCAGCGGGAGAGGAGTGGAGCGGAGAGGAGCGGAGAGGAGCGGAGACCCCCTGATTACCTCAACCTGTGATTCACCCTTCACACGCTTCTCAGGGCGAAATACCAAAGCAAAGCGAGCGAGCGGCGGAAAATAACCTCGGTGCACACGCTCAGATGAGCCATGATTAATCTCTGGCTGTGTGCAACCTTGTGATCAGCGGGGACATCCCACCCTTTTTAAAAGCTTTTATTAGTCAGAAGATTAATGCCGCACACTAGCCGACTGACACTGATGACTATTATGGTTAGGCGGGAAGTTGAGCCGACGCTTGGACTATACTGTAGTTAAAACACAGAAAGTGTTTTGGTGTGGTCAGTCAGTGCTGGTCAGCGTAATCATCGCTTTATAGAAAGAGTTCCGGAGCTCCAACGTGCCCTCAGCATCGCCACGCAAACACATCTCTCTCTCTCTCTCTCTCTCCCTCTCTCTCCCTCGCTCTCCCTCTCCCTCTCTCTCCATTCAGTCCTTCACACTCACTGCAGTCTCATTGTGCTCGTTATTTACAAGAGGTGAGGAACAGGTGACGGGACACATTCCGTTCCCACAATCCCACTTTTTCCCCTCGCCGGTGCGGGCAGCTGGCGGGGGTCTCCGCCGTGTCTGAGTTGATGGGACGTGCACCCCGCGCTCTGACACGTTTATTGGGCCTCGTAACGGAGGCACAATGGTAGGAAATGGTCACTTCATATCTGAATAATTTAGCAGCGCACAGCTCTCCAGTCCACAGCCAGCCTCAGGGAACACACAAGAGAGAGAGAAACAGAGAGAGAGAGAAAGAGAGAGGGAGAAAGAAAGAGAGAGAGAGGGAGAAAGAAAGGAGAGAGAGAGGAGAAAAATGAAGGTGCCTGACTATGGGCCCAAAGTCCAAGATTGTCCAAGAAGTCCAAGTGCAATAACACTTTAGTTTATACACATAGAGAGACATGTACAACCACAAACTGAATGAAATTTCTTAAGAAATGAACTTTTCAGAACTCCACCGTCAGGGATTTCAGTTTGACCACACAGTTTCACAGTGTCAGTTTCACCAAACAGTTTGGTGCACCACACCACCGTCTGAGATGACGAGTATGGGTGCACAGCCCTGATGTGGGCTGGATGGATGGATGGCTGGCTCGCCAACTGGCTACTGATGAGACCTTCCAGGTTCTGGGCCCCTCGAGTGGAGCCAGAGCTGCAGACTCGGTGACCTGCTGGAGAGGCCCAGCACCCCCGAGGACGCCTGCAAGCGAGTGGACGCGAGACCAGAACCCGGGGCGCAAAATTACATGGGTGGCTCCGGACTCTGGAGCTGGCCGAATGGAGGTCGTAAATTTTGGCGGGGGCGACCGAGCGGCCAAAATTACACACAGTCTATCGGAACGGAATCACAACGTGACAATCAGAGGGCTGACCCGGGCCAAACTGTGACAAGAGCAAAGGGGACGACCGTGAGAGCGCAGGCTAATTACACAGGACGCCACGCTGGACCCGAAACCTAGACGCCAATCACTGAAACGGAGCAGGACCCAAGTAGACGCAGCCGCGCTCACTTGCCCGTTCCATGGCCCCATGACCATGAAACTGAACAGAAATGAGTCTCACTCTATATTTTAGCGGCCGTAACTTTCGCCGTCTAAGAGGTATTACGGATCAACGCATTTCTGCAAGATTCTAAAAGCGGGCCTACGTGATGGTTGACAATCAATCATTAAAGGCATTCTGCCAGCCAATGCTCATGCAGTCTCGCGACTTGAATCTAAAACGGTCGCTCACAACTGAAATTGAAAGTGTTTGTGTTTTCGTGTGTGTGTGTGTGTGTGTGGGGGGGGGGCGGTGCTGCCTTGGGTCTATTGGTCCTCCAGGGGTGAGCCAGCAGTCTGGGTGAATGGGCCACCGGCTGAGTGAGTGTTCTCACGTTTCGGAGCGCAGAGCGGGATTAGGAGGCTTACCTGCTCACTTCTCTTGTGTCAGCTGAGAGTAAGCCAGGGGAGTTTACTGAGGATATCAATGAGGGCTTTTCTGAACGCAATGGCTTGGTTGCAGGTTAGTACAGATGGCAGCTATGGGAGGGGGGGGGGCACATCAATAAAAGGGTATGATGAGTATGGATGAGAATGAGAGTTAGATTAGCAGGATCAATTCTAACCCTTTCATAAAAGATCTGTCAAAATTATGAAAATGATCAGTTTTTCCATCAGGGGTCAATTACAATGTGTATGACTAACAATTTTGTTTTAAAATCAAATATAGAATGTCTATATGGAGTTAACCTTCTTCCTCAACAAAGCCATTGCCACAAGGTGCCCCTGAATTGGGCGGCAATCTATGACCAAGCGTCATTATGATGATGGCAGCATTGAGACACAAGGGTGCGAATGACCAAGACACTAAAAACCTCCACATTCTCAGCGGCCGAAGAAGCCGAGTCTATTTAAAGGGCAGAGGCCGTGCTTTCCAAGAAATGTCCTGTGTTGTCCAAACACACTCTATTTCTGTCTGTTCTGTGTTTACCCTGAATGGAGCAGTAGATGGTGGACGCTGCAGCTGGAGCACAGCCCGGTCATGTGCACAGGAGAGAAAAAGTGTGTGCGTGTGCATGACCGAGAAGAAGGGCGTGCAGGAGTTCATACGAAGCAAAAAAGGAATCTCACCTCAAGAGTTAACATTCAAATGCACCCCCACTCGCACACACACATCCACACTCACACTCACCCTCACACACACACACACCAACAGACACACATACAAATTAGCCTACATTCCTCACAAAGCCTGGGCAAGATAACAGATGGTGTTAAGCACTTGGGCATATCTGGAGCGTCCGTGGCCTGGCATGCTAAACTCTGAATGACCCAGAGATTTGTAAAGGGGACGGTGTGGGGGTGTGGGGGTGGGTAAATTGGGCACCCCCGCACCGCACCACCCCCCTGAGGTCTGAGAGCTAGTGTGGGGGAACTCTACTCTAAAGCAAGCCCAAATGATGCCGGGGGGGACAGGAGACTGCTCGGATTTTGACACACTCAAACATGCTGCATAATTGATGGCTGTCTGAACTTCTCACCCCGACATGTTTAGGATTTGACCCAGCAATGGGTTAATAGTGTGTCTGATGGGCAGAATATTGCCCCTTTTGGAAGGGAGCATAAAGGGCTAGACGGCTACAGGTTCTCACCCAACGCTTTGTGCTAGACATGTCCCATTTCAAGACAGAATAATTAGGTCACCTCTTGTCCCGAAGAGAGAGAGTGGCAACTCCATCAAGAGCATTAGGAAGCCGTTGACAAGAATCAACCCCCTTCTGCCCTCAAGTAGGCTCAGGATGAAATCCCTCGTTACGTTAAAACTCAAGGGCAGAGGTCAAGGTGAGGGAGGTCAGGGTAAGGTCAACAGCATCTTCAGGTGTGGTCTACTACACTTCCCTTCCCCCTTTGGCCAATAAGAAAAACATTTGACCGAACAATCCATCAGTTGAGCTTTCTGCTAGGAGTTAGCATGCTGTCAGCTAACTGCCGAGACTGAATGATTTCGTTCTCATTGTGTGTAGTAGTAGCGCTCCTCTAATCCTCTGTCTGAGGTCAGGAGTATGGGGGGTGAGACTGCGGCTCAGTGGCCAGTAATTCCATTGAGATTGTGAGGCCACACAGAGCCACTGTGATAAGGGGAGAAAGGCTGAGGAGCTTCAAGGAGAGGAGCCTGGTTTCACCTGCAATGGATGAAGTATCCACACAGGAGAAACTAAGGGGGGAGGCCAGGGACAACTTTTAACCAAAACCACAAATCACAATGGCCACAATTAATTGATTCTGATGAGTATTATGCCATTTCCTGAGGCAACATAATGATGAATGTACCGAAAGGCAAGCAGAAGTAAGTAGTGCTGGTGTTGCCCAAGAAGTTATATTTCAAAGCCATTTTTTTAAAAACGTATTATATACATTTAAAACATTTTAAACTGAAGCTTGACTTCTGCAAATCACAGACACAGAGAGTACACCAGCATGTTTGTGAGAGAAAATCTTTTAAAAAAAAGTGTCTCAAAACACTCTTCTGGACTTCTGGAGAATCCCAGGAGAAAACGCCTGATAGCCACGCCCCTCCGCTGGCGCGCCAGACTGAGGCAACAGACGGGAGAGCCGCTCCAGTGGAGTAACCGGGCCCATCGCCGACCTCAGACACCACAGCCGACCGCGGGTTTCCCAAGCGCTCCTATAATCGATGCGCAACTCCGCCAGCGTTGCTGATGAAGTCCTCCGCCGCCACAGGAGTGTTGTTATGACACTACCACGGCAACAGAACAAAGACCCAGCCTGCCATTTTCAGAAAGATCTCGTAAGTCTGTGACTAACGACCCTTAGCAAGATGAGTATCTGACAAGAAGATTAAAAAAAAGGAAGAAGAAGAAAAAAAAATACAGAAACGACTGTTGGAGTGTATCAGAGGTGAGATCATTTCTTCAGATACGTCTTTTAAAAAAAAAAAAAAGAAAAAAAAACACAACATTTCAACATTTCCCCATCAGGGTTTTTCCCAAGTGTTGTGGCTTCTTTAGTCAGATAGAGATCTAGAGCCAGGGACCGCATGAGTGCGCAGGGTAGTGTCGTCTTTTCCTTCCATCCAAAAAAGATGTTGATGAATAACATCTCTCCACGTCCCTCTGGCTGAACGAGCCGGGTTGCATGTTTACCAGACTGTCTCTAAAAGCGATCTTTCTCCAAATAGTCCCAACATTTTTCAGTTTTGCGAAAGAGGGGGGGAGGGGGGCGTGCAAATGAAACGAAAGTAGACAGCTCTCAGCCTTCTTGGCCCCAAGTTTGGTGTCTGTCTACACTGAGCTGCTATGTGCCAGTAAAACCAACAATTAGCTTAGCTACACTGCGGCTAGACAGATATTGCATTACATTCGTCCATTACAAACGAGCCATGAATTAGCATGAATGAGAGTGTCAGCACACTACGGCTGTTGGCTGGTTGGCAAACACTGCGGTCGGCAGAGGCTGTTTACAGGGAAATATTCCACTTCCGAGAGTGAGCTGCCGTTACACACAAGGATCCCGTTTCACTAGCCAGAGGGGCACACCTGAATTACTCCCATTAAAAGCAGACAGGAAGTTAGCATGGTGGCTAGTCTCGCCACGCTATGACTTGGAGCTTTTGTATGAAGCCCTGGTCCCCCCTGCCTGCCTACCCTTCCCAGCTGAGATTTAAACACCAGCGCTAAAAGCCTGGCGGTAGCCACAAGCCACTGAGCAGTGAAGGGTCCTCTTAGATGCCGCAGGCTAAGCTAAGCCATCTGCCATAAACCGGAGTAGACCGCCTATAACCAGGAAAGATGATAACTTTCCAACAACATTACCATTCAACAGGTGAGGGTCGTGAAGTAAGACAATCGTTGCCGTGTAACCCGGTAACACACGCCTGCATGTCAAAACAGCGGCGGGTCACAGAGGCTCCCTGTGCGACTCTACGTGATCAGATGCACGGGGGCGGATCGGGTTTCCCAGGCACGGCGAAGTGGCCCACCGGCCGAGCAGGAAGAAATTAAATGAAACATGAAGTGCGTGAGATTGTCTAACGCACGCCGCTCCGACTGGGTCATCAGGTGGAGTTGGTCGGGTGGAGGGAGTGGAGGGGGGGGGGGGGGGGGGGGGGGGGGATGGGGTGGGGGAAGGGTGGTGCGTAGAGATGCTCCAGTGTTAGAGACAAAAACAGGTCAATCCAAGGCAGCCTTTTGTTTCCACAAACACACCCTGCTGGGCTACTCACATGAATGGACGAATGGGGTTGGGGTGGGGGGGTTTAACATTTTTAGGGTGGGTGGGGGGTGGGGTGGAGTGGTTGTATCCTGAATAGGCAGGCGTATAAGAGAGTGCTCTTTGTGAGTCATGGAGACTCGGCATGAAGACATCACCAAACTAAAGCACGCGCACACACACACGCGAACCTCAGGGACTTGCTGCAGTCATCTCTGAACATCCAAGGCCCTGTCAGTGCGGGCCGCCACCTCAGCCTTACTCACGCCGGGTAACGTCATCGTGGCCCACTACCCTCTCTCTCTCTCTCTCTCTCTCCCCCGCTGCTGCCGCCCCGGCGGTCGGGCTGTGCCGCGGCCGCTCTGTTTTGACTCCCGCCGCACTTGTGCGCCGTCTCATTCACAGCATTGTTCACCAGCAAAACAAAAGAGCTTCCCTTTCCCCCCTCGGCAACCTGCTCCTCCCAGCCCTGGCTTTCAACAGAGACAGACAGTGTGTGTGTGTGTGTGTGTGTGTGTGTGAGAGAGGGAGAGAGGGAGAGAGGGAGAGAGGGAGGGGTGTGTGTGTGTGAGTGAGTATGAGAGTGAGTGAGGGAAAGCGAGAGAGAGAGAGAGAGAGACAGATCGGCCCAGGTCATGAAATCGCACCTCTAATCTCGGCTGCACTTCCTCTGGCCGCCCTTTACTCTCGGCTCCCCTACTCCTCCTCTCCTCCACCCCTCCAGCCCTCCTCCCTCCTTCTTCCTCCCCTAAAAAATGTTCTGCATGCCAATTATGTCATTCACTAAAGAGGCCCAGGAGCGGGCCGCCCTCCCCACAGCAGCGGCGGCGGCGGCAACAACGGGGACGACTGCAGCGGAGTGGACACACCTCTCACCAGGGAGATCAGGAATCTACACGGAGTGGACCGCAGCCAGGCAGAGAGACAGAGAGGGAGAGAGAGAGAGGGAAAGAAAAAAGATACCCGATACCATGGAGAGGAGAGAGTGGTAAAAAGTTGCTCAAGTGTGACACTTTGGATGTTGGAAACCAGACATGCATCAGGAGACTGTCCTCCATCACGTCTCTACCAAAATGTTTCTCTCCTCATCCAGAGGAATGGTATATTCTAGCCGTCGGGCACATAGGAAAACATCCAAAGAATCTCATGAAAAATGTCTCATCCAGTCAGTGTGATACTGAACCACATGTGGCCATCTGGAGGCAGAGCAAGAAAGGTAGAAAGAAAGAAGAAAGTAAGACAGAAAAACAGAGAGAGTAAGAGAGAGGGAGAGAAACAGAGCAGGAGAGAGAGAGCAAGGGAGAGAGAGCAAGAGAGAAAGAGTGCAAGAGAGAGCAAGAGAAAGAGAGAGCGTGAGAGAGAGAGAGCGTGCGAGAGCAAGAGAGAGAGAGCAAGAGAGAGCAAGAGAGAGAGAGCAACAGAGAGGATTCAGTATCTAGGGCAGGCGGTTACTGTGACCAATCCCCCCCTGCTCTTGCAGTCCTGGGCTGCAGGCTCTGGCTGAGCCACGCCGATGCGAGTCGAGGGAGAGACCTGGAGGATGGCCGGGAGGGAGGGATGGATGGATGGAGGGATGGGGGGAGGGATGGATGGAGGAAGAGATGGAGGGAGGGATGAGTCACTGCTGGGCCTGCTCAGAAGCCTGGCTCCCGGTGAGCCAAATAAAGAGAAAGAGAAAGATACAAAAGAGCACGAGAGGACAGATGAGAAAGAAAAAAAAGACGGATGGTGGCACAGAGCGAGCGAAACTAGAAGAGGTGGTGAAGAACGGCAGAGAAGCACGGAGGAGGAGGAGAAGATCTGAGAGGCTAAATGTAGGCCAGGGGCATGAGGTGGGGGGGTTGAGCGAGAGAATAAGCGTGAAAGAGAGAGAGAAAGAGAGAGAGAGAGAGAGAGAGAGAGAGATAGATAGATAGATAGATAGAGAGAGAGAGAGAGAGAGAGAGAGAGAGAGAGCAAGAAGAAGGGAGGTGAAGGAATCCAAGTGGGTGCGAGATGCTTGAGTGTCGGTGAGGGGGCTTCAGCGACAGGCTCAAATTTAAATGAATCTCCATGAGTCAGACACACATGGAATGGAGGGGCAGACAGGAGGGAAGTCAATCTATTTGTACCTATAACAGCATACAGCAACTCCTCCAGTACCAGCTTACACAGCTCTACCAGCGAGTGTGTGTGTGTGTGTGTGTGTGTGTGTGTGTGTGTGTGTGTGTCGTGAGGTGACGATGCAGGGAGGTCGGAAACTAAACACCCTGAATTTTCAATCACGGCGTTGGGCCCATACAGAGACGATGACTCATTTCCCATCTGGCTGTGGAACAGCACGAGGAGCAAGGGAAGGAGGAGGAGAGGAGAGAGGAGAGAGGAGAAGAAGAAAGGAGAGGAGAGGACAGAAGAGGAGAGAAGAGAGAAGACGAGGAGAGGAGAGAAGAGAGAGAAGATGAGAAGAAGAAAGGAGAGGAGAGAAGAGAGGAGAGGCAGAGGCGAGGATGAGACTTGCCGCTGGGAAACGGATGTGCCAGTTTCTCCAAACCTCGACCGGAAAACAAACGAGACCCTTTCTGGTTGTAGGGGCGCGGGGCGAGGAGCCAGACTCTGAGGGAATGACTACGCGCTTGTTTGTGAGCGAGTGACAGGATGACCGGGGACCCTGTCAAAGGGACAGGATGAGAGAGCGCCCTCTCATCCCCACCGAGGGGCTCCGCTCGCGGCCAACTTCTTGGCAGATCGCTTCCTTTGCGGCGAGCTCCTCACCATTCAGAGTCCAGTTCAAATGAGCCCCCGACGGCAATCTAGCACAACCACAAGCTGACAACACAGGGCGCGCTAACTAAGGATGTGCTAAGGGCGTCTGGGGAGTAATGCTGAGGGTTTGCTGCATGACTAAACCAAGTCACATCATCAGTAATTGATCAATCAAAGTTTCTCAGAAGTGTTTCCACTTGCTTGAGTCCTGTACAGAGCTCGTGCCTGTTATTGCCTATCGAATATCTTTCACTGAGCTGAATGACTAGTCGCTTGCAAGAATATGACTTTATTTTGGAGTCCCTTCTCTTGGTATCGTGGAGAAGTCTGTCTGATGATGAAGCGGTCTTCTCCCCCTCGACTTCCCCCCCAAGAGCCCCATGTTGCATCCTCCGCTTTCGGTATCAATCTCAGCCAGCGGCCTCTCGGAGCTGAGACGCTCATCAGTCACCGGGGCCCTCAGAGCCACAGGGGCCAGAGGGCCAGAGAGCCAGAGGTCTGAGGAAAGTCTGTCAGGAAGTCTTAAAGAAATTGTTTATTTTTGTTTCCATAAGCATGATGTGCACTCTTCCACTGACCCAAGGCCAGGCTGTGGCTGAATTCCAACCAGGCTTCTTTAACTTGGAACTGCAAAAATACAGCCTACTTACAAGCATGTATGAAGCTACAGCCCCTCATATGAAGCTACAGCCACTCAATATAGCATCTCCACCACACATGAGGAATCCAAATATGTATGCTACACCACACAGAACCTGATAAACACACCTAGTTAGTCTCCAGACAGTAGGGGTGGGAATTGGCAAAAAAATTAAGATTCGATACTATTGCGATATTTGGGCCACAATTCGATAATATTGCGATTCTTAACATATTGCGATACACCAAGAATTGCAATTCGATTTTGCGATATATTGCTATTCATGTCTCTCATATTATTCTAAGTCATTACAAAAAATTAGGAAAATACCACTGTTCCACTCACTTTGCAATGGCATGGTGCATGTCAAGGTCCTTACTATTCACTTTTTGTTGAAAACCAAAATACACCCACCTTTTTCGATGTGAAAGTAGTGTAGAGTGTTGTGTATAACAGGTTGTGATTGTGAAGCCATTTTCATTTATTATTGCTGAATTATTGCTAGCTATTGTTGAATGCACAATGAAGCACCACAACACGTGCCCCCCTTATAAGCGTAATAAGCTTATTTAATGTGATCAGAGTAAACCCTGAGTAAACTCGACTCAAATGAAAGTAAAATGGATAATTAAATTATATAATTAAGTATTGCGATACTTTGAGCTACAAGTATCGATTTAATTGTGTGCACAAAATATCGCGATACTGAACAGAATCGATTTTTTCCCCCACCACTACCAGACAGACAGACAGACAGACAGACAAGACAGAGACAGACAGACAGACAGACAGCAACTGTGGTCTGCCTAAAAGGCTGAGCATGTAAACAGACAGCTCATCAGATAAGGGCCCAAACTGCTTGGGAGGTGGAGGATCTCTTGGCAGGAGGACAACGCTAGCTGTGACGCAGGCAGCTTCCGTCTCCCCGAGCGCTGGCTGACCAACCCGGTCTCTGTGTGGGCTGTGTGTGTGTGTGTGTGTGTGTGTGCGCGCGTGTGTGTGTGTGTGTGTGTGTGTGTGTGTGTGTGAGTGTGTGAGAGAGAGAGGCACACTGAGCAGGAGGTTGGGGCACGGCAGTACAGACAGGCACTTCCAGAGCTCTGCTCAGTGCGCTCCCTCGGATTTGACGGCTCCTCTCTCTCTTTCACTCCTTCACATGGGCCACGGAAGGAACGCCACAGGAGTGAGGGGGGATCTCAGTCAGAGAGAGAGAGAGAGTGTGTGTTTGTGTGTGTGAGAGAGAGAGGGAGCAGAAGAAAGAGGGAGGGAAAATTGTGAGACAGAAAGAGAATATGCAAATTAATTGAGAATGGATATGGGAGGCAGGAAAAGAGAAGAAAGAGAGAGAGGGAGAGGGAGAGGATGGAGAGGTGGAGGTGGAGACAGAGTGATGGCTGAGGAAGCTGGGGTGGCCGCGGCACATGAACAGCAACAAACTCCTGCGGTGTGCCGTCAGACCGCGAAACAAAAGCACTTGGGGAGAGGGTGAAGACTGGGAGGAGAGATGGACGGAGAAGAGAGGAGAGAGAGAGAGCGTGAGAGAGAGAGAGAAAGAAAGAGAGAGAGAAATGAGAGAGAGAGGGCAGCTTCAGCCTGTCTTAGCCAAACACCTCGGAGCACTGACACGCCACAGGGGTAGAGAAACAGGCAGCAGGACCAGGCTCTGATATGTTTTCAGTGTGTGTCAGTAGATGTGTGTGCGCACATTAAAATAAAGTGTGTGTCCATGTGTGTGTGTGTGTGTGTGTGTGTGTGTGTGTGTGCGCGCGAGAGCGTGTGCATGAGCATGAGTGTGTGCTGTGTGCTGTGTGGTGTAGTGTGTGTGTGTGCATGTATGGGGGAGGCATGCATGGAGAAGTGTTTAGTCAGCAGTGGGTGATGGGTATCTCAGGCCTCTCCGTTTGGGCTGAGGGGGCTTGGGAACATCCTGGCAGAGGAAGAAGTGGAGACAGAGGGAAAGAGAGAGAGAGAGAGAGAGAGAGAGAGAGAGAGAGAGAGAGAGAGAGAGAGAGAGGGAGTGAGAGAGGGAGCAAGAGAGGGAGAGAGGGAGGGAGCGAGGGAGAGATGCCATGGAATTGCCGCCTGCAGAAATAGCACAGACTGTTCCATCACCCTCACGCTGCGCTGTTTCCTCCGTGAGTGGTCACAGTTGCCGCGGTAATGGAGGGCCGGAGGAACCCTCGGCGGGCCCGTTAGTGGGCTCTGACTCAGAACAGCAACTGGGAAGAGCAGAGCTGGGCTTCCCATAGAGCTGGGAGGGGTGGGGAGGAGGAGGAGGAGGAGGGGGATCTCCTTCCATCTGTCTCTGACTGTCAGCAGTGGCATTGAGGTCAGAGAAAGAGAGGGAGAGAGAGGGAGGAAGAGAGAGGGAGAGAAAGAAAGAAAGAAAGAGAAAAGGAAAGAGAGAGAGAGCAACGAGGCGCAGACAGAAGGCAGCGTCGGCTAGTCGGCAGCTCTGGTGATGGTGCAGTGTGTGTGTGTGTGTGTGTGTGTGTGTGTGTGTGTGCGCTCGCTGTGGTGGCAAAGCGGAGCGCTGAGAGAGACAGGAAGTGAGACGTGCGAGAGAGATAACCGCGCCAGGCGACGGCGGCGGCACCGCTGTCTGCACGCCGTCTGAGCCAGATCCGGAGCACTGTGGTACTGGCAGGAGGGGTTAAGGTGAGGTGACAGGTGAGAGCGTGTGTGTGTGTGTGTGTGTGTGTGTGTGTGTGTGTGTGTGTGTGTGTGTGTGTGTGTGTGTGTGTGTGTGTGAGACTGAGGTCACCACTTCCTCCTCTGTGCCAATGCTACCAGCTCACTTTCTAGCAGGCTTTCTGTTATATAAAAAATAAAAAACCCGAACAAAAGGCCCAAATCTTTCCAAAACAGACCTGGCAGCGCCAACGTTCCCCAGCGCCATTGTGACTAGCATCTCATGCCCGCTCCAGATGGCCCGCAGGCATGTTCACACGTTTACGCTGGCGAAGGCCTAGCCCGCCCGCCCGCCCGCCCGCCCGCTCGTTTGTTCGCTCGCTGCACTCTGGATGACTCAACTGCTGCAATTCACACTGCGCAAGTGTGTGCGCTCCCGGTGAAGAAGAAGAAGAAGAAGAAGAAAAAAAAGAAAGAAGAAGAAAATTCTGCTCTGGTGACGAGGCGCTATTTTGGGAGATGCAGAGCCTTGCTGTTTTTCTCGTGCGCGAGAAATGTCACATCGCCTGCTCTCTCTCCCCCTCACTCGCGCTAACACACGACGTAGTACGGCCCGACGGATTTCAACGCGTACGGCGCCCTGGGGGGGAAAACGGCAGATAACGGAGACCGCAGAACGAACGAACGAACAAACGGACTGACCAGATGCGGGAGAGGAGCAGAGGGGGAAAAAATGAGGCCAACACACTCCCCTCTGCCTCGGCCCGTACCCCTAACTCTCCGTCAAGGATGTTTGCGTGTGAACGCTTCGCGGTGTGTTTGTCTGTTGCGTTTGGCTAGGAGGAGTGAGCCCCGGTGTCGGAGTGTTGAGGCCGGGCTGAACAACAGGAGAGATCGGCAAAGCAAACAGACCCAGAGCACGAGGGAGTGTGTGTGTTTATGTGCCTGGGGATGTGCGTGGGTGTGCTGTGTATTCATGATTTTGTGAATGTGTGTGTGTGTGTGTTTTGTGTAGGTGTATGTGTGTTTGTTTGTGTTTGCGTTTTTGTGTACTTGTGTGTGTGTGTGTGAGTTTTGTGTAGGTATGCGTGTTTGTGTGTGGGTGGGTG
>NC_084994.1:46224591-46272091 GCF_963854185.1 Sardina pilchardus
CCCCTCCTCAGACGGGAGACAACAGACGGGGCTATTTTCTGTCCCGCCGTGGACATCCCGACTCTCTCCACTTCCCTTAAATGCACTTTTCCCTCAGAGAGAGAGAGGAGGGAGGGGGGGGGAGATAGAGAGAGAGAGAGAGAGAGAGAGAGAAAGACAGCAAGAGAGAGGGAGAGAGAGAGCGCTGAGTGACATGAGAACCTCCTGTCTTATCACAGGGATCAGCAGATCCCTGGCAGTCCACACCACTGATTGTGCTTTTCTTCTTAGGGGGGAGACTGAGGGTGGTGTGTGGTAACACAGGAGTGACTTTTAGCAGACACACACACACACACACACACACACACACACACTAGAAAGAGAAAGAGTAGCAATCTGCAGCCAGGCAAAACAGCGCAGTACCCTCCTTGCCTGTGGCTCACACAGACGAGCTGCCTACATGGACACACACGGTTGCCCTCACTGTTAGAGAGTGCATCTGAACCTCATCAAGTTCAATCAAATCAAACAAGGTTTGATACATATTTAAAATCTACTTTAAAGACAAAAAAAAACATTAGGGTGAAAGAGCTTGGCGTTTTCACCTTCTCTCTGATCTTCGGCATGGTTGGTGGTAGTGAGCGGTGGTGGTGGGAGAGAGGAAGAGGAGGAGGAGGAGGAGGAGGAGAGTAAGGGGGGGGGGGGGGGGGAGTGGTGCATTGCCAAGGTCACCGGCTCATCCCCCCCTGCGGGCAGCGCAGGCTGGGAGAACACACGGCCGTGCCCTCGCCGCGTGAAAGTCACTTTGGATGAGAGCCACGGCCTGGTAGCCTCCGCGTCAGGACGCGGGAGGACGGACGGACACAGAACACAGAGAGGCAGGCGTCTGACTTCCATATGGCGCGCATATGCGAATGCGTACGATGACAGGCCTGTGCATATGGAGGAATATGGAAGAATATGGCTGAATAACAGAAATGTCTGACACAGCAGAACAGAATGGCCCGGGGCTTATGTTGTGCCATGCGGTGTTAGGCAGCACACTGGACAAGCTCTGGGTGACCCTTGTGGCTGGTAGCTTAAAAAGGAGCATGTGCTTGATTTTCATCACTGTGCCATGATCCCAGTGGTATACATCGCTGGGCTGCCCACTTTTACACACACACACACACACACACACACGCACACACACACTACACTCACGGTAAGGAACTAATGACTCACAAACGCATCGACCGCATGTCAGCAGCAGAGAATGGGGGAGATTTTAAAAGTGCTGGGACTAAAGCAAGCACAACCAAACACCCCATGAAATGTTTTTACTGCCTGTGCATGCATCGCATTAAAGGCAGAAATAAAGAACTGGAGGGGGGAGAAAAAAAAACAAAAGACTTGGCCCGCTGCCCTATCGATAAAGATCTGTCAAAAATAATGGCCAGTCCCAACACCCCTAGGTGTTGGACCTCACAGCTCTCTCTCTCTCGTCTCTCACCTCCCCCCCCCCCTTACACACACACACACACACACACACACACTCCCTCTTTTCTCACTTTCAATCCAGATTTTCCCTATTTGATTCATTTTAACCATACTCCTGTGTCCTCTGACTCAAACTGTTAGTGACATGCTGGCATGGGACAGCCCGGTGGGCAGATACCAGCGACAGCATTTACACTTAACATCTCATTAGTGCTGGTGACAGAATATCTAGCCCTACCAAATCAGAAGAGAGAGACAGGGAGAGAGAGAAGATAGAAAGAGAGAGAGGGAAAGAGAGAGAGGGGGGGAAGAGAGAGAAAGAGAGAGGAGAGGAGAGAGCGAGAGAGAGACGGAGTGGCATGCTGTAGGAATCCAGGCCTGTTCATGCGGATCGCTGCTGGGAGAATATAGCACTAGAGAGATGCTAAATAAACTAAACTAGCTAAACAGACTGCACCTCACTAAACTAGGTAGGCTGTAACAGCTCACAAGCCAGCCAGACAGACAGACAGACAGACAGGCAGACAGATAAATCTAGAAGCCGCCTGAAAGAGTGACATACTCAAATACAAGTGCATGTACATCCACAGGAAAGGAGAGCAAAGAGCTAACTAGCGCGGCAGCTCAAAGCTCATCTATAAAAAGCAGCGCTTCCACTCCATGTGCACGCATACAGGAATGTTTGAGCTGGACGACACAGAGACAATAAGAAATGTATAAACACACACACACACACACACACACAAAATAGGTCACAGGCTTCTGGGCAGAAGGTGCACAGTGTGTGTTGGACTAGACAGTGATAACGGGAAGGTCTGCCGAGAATGTGTGTGTGTGTGTGTGTGTGTGTGCGTGGGGTGAGGAGGTCAAATGGCAGGCAGGCACCCCTGAGCAGTCTGGCCCTTCCCCTGTCCAGCACACACTCACACCACAGAGAGAGGAAAAGGGAAAGCAGTCTCAGCCTGGCCTTGTCTGCCCTTCACACAGAGAGAGAGAGAGAGAGAGAGAGAGAGAGAGAGAGAGAGAGAGAGAGAGAGAGAGAGAGAGAGAGAGAGAGAGAGAGAGAGAGAGAGAGAGAGAGAGAGAGAGAGGCACGCACACACAAACCACAGTCGGAGGGGGGAGCGGGCCATACCATAAAGAGACTGTCAAACGTGGCACACTGCAATCTTGAGAACGTCAGCAACAAAGACAGCACAAAAAAGCATGCCTCCAACGTCTAGACATGTTTATACAAACCCATACACAAACACACACACACACAAAAACAGCCGGTTTGTAGGCCTGCAACACAAACACGCACACCGCACACATAATCGCATACCCTTTCAGGCTTGGCCTTTCAGAGAAAGCAGCAAAGCCAACAAGAGCGAGAGGAAAAGGAGAGTGAAAGAGGGAGCGGAAGAGAGAAACAGAAAGAAAAGAACGAAAGAAAGAAAAGAGGGAGAGAGGGAGAGAGAGGAGGTTCCTGTAATCTGGGGAGACTCACCGCTCCCCTCGCACGCTTCGCATTCTCGGCATTCCATCAGCGGCCCGTTTCAAAACCATCAACGCTGGGCTAAAATAAGACGCCCGCTCGCCCGCTCGCTCGCTCGCGTGCTCCAGGGTTGGCTGTTGGGGAGCAGCCGCACTACCCGCCATGGAGCGCTGGGATGTGTCTAGAAACACTTACAACCAACATCAGCAGCCTTCTCTCTATTCAGAGGCCTGATGCTTCGGCTCAGGTGACTCCAGCAGCATAGAGAGAGCAAAGAGAGAGAAAATGCATTGGAAGCATCAATTAGGCTAAATGGGCTGGAGCACTCAGATTCTCATCTACAAAGGTTTGCCGGAAATAGCTTGACGTACTACTTAACACCAACCGGTGCTTCTACAGGAGGGATATTATATGATCATCCTACACATAGGGCTCTCTGAATGAATCATGAACCTCATGAATGTCAACACGGAGTTACCGGCAATGACCATGTTGATCTGATATTTGAATGTTCATTGCAGTGCTTTCAGGCTACGCAGCCGAAAACAAGGGAGTAATGTCCCATGCAATCGTGGAACTCTAGAGCAATGTTCTTTCTATGGGAATGGCTGGCCCCGCCGACCCTTCTCCGCTCTTTTTCAGCCAGCATATTACCAGTTTAAATATTTAATTTGGCTCTTCCTGAGGAGCGAGCGAGTGCTGGAATCTGCCTCGACCTGATCTTGGAGGTACATGAATCGCCGCGCCTGTCACCCCGCTCCAGCCTGCAGTCAAAACAATGTTTCTTCGTGTAAACGTGCAGATGTTTGGGTTGTAAGACACGGCTAAAAGAGCCCGACGAGCACGGTCGGCGGAGCACCAGTTCCAAGCTGCACTGCCAGCTTACGCGCCTGCTCGACTTTGACAAGTCTCATATCACACAAGGTTTTACACATAAATAGCAACACACACACAGAGAGTAGAAATCTGCCCTGCTCGGATTAATCAGTAGGGAAGGTTAAATGAGTGGCAGGGGATGGCACTGCTGCAAGTGCCACTCATCAAGTGAATGATAGGTGGCACTGCCTGTCGTCACTTTGCAACAGTTGGCCAGCAGAGAGAGAGAGAGAGAGCAATGCAACACTGACCCTCCGAGTTGATGGCTTCTAAATAAATTCTTAATAGGCTGTAACGTGACATGGCACTTGCCCTTTTATAGTTTCGTTTCCCTCTGGTTTTAGATTGCCCCACTCTTTGTAAGATGTAGAAATGTCTACCACATGTAGAAATAAACCTGGAACTTAAAGACTTGAGTGCCACATTATTCAAATTAAATAAATAATAATGATAAAAAAAACAATGCAACAACGCATCTCAAGGAAAAAAAGCACCAAAGCTATTGGATTTTTGGTGACCACTTCCATGAAACCGAAAGCGTTCCCTTTAAACGGTAATGTTGCTACACAGACAGTCCTTGAAGTAAATGTAGCAACAAACCCCCTCCACACATTCCACCACCGCCGCGATTGTAACATTGTTTCAGAGAATCATACAATAAAAAGGCTGGAATTCATTTGTCATGCTGATGCATAGAAAAAAAAGTTGTCTGGCGCATTTTGGGAAACAAAACTTCATTTAGGAGTCGGTTTCCATGCGATTACACTGAACAGGCAATTGCTTAGTATGTCCATGTGTTGAAATACACAAGTAAAAATGCCACTTAATGGTTTAAAATGGTGTATTTAGGGAAATGTACTAACGTTACAGCTAAACGAATAGGCAACCAAAACAAACTGGATGAGAAAGGAGTGGACAAACAGAACGCAACGTTGACCCAGACAGCTAACGTTAACGTTGCCTATTTAAATCGGTTAACGTTAACTGTACGGGCTACGTGAATTAGCTCGATCTGCTAGGCACACAATATTGAGCTAAACCCATGATAGTTGCCCGCTGAATCTTGAGTTCAAATACGAGGGTTAGTTAGGCTGTCTGAAGACTGGTTGACCAAATTAACGTTATCATTACGCATTTCGTGGCGCATGAATAGCCAGTCTTGATTATAGCTAGTTTTCACAAGCAGGCAATGCTGCTAACTACACAACAGACTCGCCAGTGACCATTTGTACATCACACATCTAATGACCTGCATTGAAGACCTAGCTGGAGTAAGCATTTACGTTAGCTAGCTAGCTGGTCTTGTAAGTGGGCTATCTAGCGCTAGAAACAGCAACGCAAGGGTTGCAACATTTGAGGTTTAAATTCTTACCTGTCAACCGCAGTTTCACTGGGCCATTTCTCCTCACCCCTTGATTAGACATGTCCCTTTGTGTTCCAGCTTGACGCAAATTTATAAAAAATATTTACAAAACATAAAGCTTCATAAAAATATACCACCCTTTACCCCGACTCCTTAGTTTTACAGTGAATGAGGAGTAATGGAGTCACGGCATTGTGGCCCGGATGTGCATAGGACTACGATTACCCTAACATTCGAGCTGCAACTCCGCAGAGGCTGTGAAAAAAGAGAAATAAAACAAACGATAAAATACCGAAAACTGAACGTTAACTCCGAGAAGCGTAGCAATATAAAGGCGGACGTGCAATTCTACACCTAGAAAAGAACAGAGTATCCACGTTCACGCGAGACCTAAGACGTGCTCTTCTCCATCTTCGGAAGGTTGCAAGAACTGGTCGGCGCTCGCAGGGGTGGCATTCTTGTTTGGAGCAGATGTAAAGTTGTGAGCTTGCCCCTTTCCGCAGCTCCAACTCAACTTGGCTCTGCGCGCCCGGCGGCTCTCTGCTGACCTCTCCTGGCTTGGATAGAACTACAAATGTTTTGATTACTAACGTCAAGTTTTCAATAAAACAAGAACATTATTTGATAGTGAAAGGACATGGTCAGTCTCATTTTCTCCTGCAATTAATTGTCAGACCCAGAGACCATTACGTGAAACAATGTGGTTAAAGGGGATATAATAAAACAACTTTTAAAATGTAAGTTCTTTACATGGAAGTAGGCTAGGCCTTCTCTTTTTGTCAGATCACACGATCAGTCGCGATCCGTACATCTCTGATAACCGTTTAGTCTGCTAGGATGTTTAAACACACTTCAAACAATCCCAGTATATGAGCTCTGCCAGAACAGAGTAAACTGAACGTCCTTACACAGGGAGTTTAACTCATGATATTGATGATTATAATAAAAAAAATGTGTAGGTCTATTTCATTTTATAAAAAAAATGATCCATCACAGATAAGAAAGAACCAGTATGATATAAAGTGTCTATAAAGACTTTATAAAGTGGGCCATTTATTGGAAACACACACAATGAATGAGCTAATCATTAGTTTTGGATCCTCAAGTCAAACTTCAGAGTTGAGACACAAATCATGAGGATTGCTCAATGCCCTTCTCACAAGATCTAAGATCACAGTTGAAATATGCAAATATTGTAATCATAGTTTCATTCATGGGAATTTACCTTTCTTATATTATATACGACGCTGTTTCATATTAAACTGCTGGCCAGCCAGTTCACCATTTCCGAGGTATGTTGCTGTTTGAGAAAACGTCTGTCAGTCTGCATGACTCACTCCAAATATAAATAATATATCAAACTGTCTGTGGTTTTGAATGTTGGCTGAAGGCACTGTATCAGGTGTGAATGGCTTTCAGTTTTCGTCTGTGTCAAGTTCCTATAGGTCGAGTCATAAGACTGATTTTCAAGTAAGCGATGAACTCACTCATCACTTACTAGACAAGATGTCCAAGCACAAAATCACCACCACAGTTCACATACCTTTTTCAACCAGTATTTTTTATAAAGTTTATTTACAGGGTTTATAGTAAAACAGCAAAGAACATATGTACTTATGTACACAAGTGAAATGCATAAAGGAGATACACATACAAAAATACAGACAGACATTGATATGAAGACAACAGGAGTGTTGTTTAGAAGTTGAAAGTGCTTTGGTTCTCAGGAATCTGGAAAGCATAGCCATCTTCGGTCGTCTCTGGCACGACAGACTCATCCTCCTTGTCCTGAAAGACAAAAAGAGACCATTACTCAATAGCTCTCACAAACCCAATGCTGCTGCACTATATGGTCAAAAATCCATCAATCCATCAGCTTCATCACCATCAACAGCAGTAGGTAGGTAGGTATACATTTGTAAATGCTTTGTTACATGTTTAGTGCTGTGGAGTCAACAGCTGATCAGTTACTGGGTGCACACTCACCTCGTCCGAGAAGTACTTCTCGATCAGGTTGAGGGCAGCCTTGTAGATCATCTCATTGTCATGAGACTGCAGGGCCTCAATTTTGTCCAGGCCGCCACATTCCTCGACCATCACGCACAATTCCTCTGTCTCGCCAATCTTCTCTGCTGCCTGTTCACAAAACAATACCACATTTTAGTCCTTTCTTTATTGCCTCGGGCAAAAATTAAAGCACCACAGACATGATGTCAGACTGAAAATAAAGCATCACGGCCTAACATCACCCACGGTTCAGACATTTGGGTTAGGGTTAAAGATGACATAGAATAGATGAACGGAATACTTCACCATCTCTGATGCCAACATAGACAAAAGTTGCATACCTTCTATCAAAAACATGCTGAAATACAAGCCTATTTATAACACTATTATTAGAATGGGGTATAAAACTTGAATTTCCCCTTGGAGATCAATAAAGCATATATCTATCTATCTAACTATCCATCTAAACCGCCCATTTCAGCAGATATCTAGATTTCCCCCATCCCTACTTGCTAATCTGTCACCCACTTGACTAATTAAATGAACTTTACACCCATTGGTTGCCTTGCCGCCAAAAAACACTCATAATAGACTCCAGCAACTTCTTCCTGAATCTCAAACTCGACATGACACCATGTGGAGGGGGCAGCGATCAGAGGGGTGTATTTGCATCACAGTCTGTCTTTGTTGAGACTTGCCCGTTTTAGTGGTCATTTCAAAGTCTGAGGATTTGCATATGAAGGAGGAAACCACTGTGTTTCCCGTTTACGGTAGCTTTGTGGCCGTGCACCACAACTCCCCTTATTCAACAAAGCCAAATATACTGCAGGAGAGCACACATGCATGAAGTAGAAGCAGCACGACAACTTACCATGAAGATGTTGGAGATGGCATCCAGGATGACCAGGATGGTTTTGCTCTCCTTGGCTGTGAGCAGGTTGAGCAGCGGCACCAGCACATTACAGCGCACCAGGAAGATCACCTGCTCGATGTTGCCCCCGCTGGTGTAGTTGGTGATGGCCCACACCACTTCCTTCTGGGTTTTGTAGTCTCCCTGCAGACCAGAATTGAAACAAAAACAAAAACACATCAACACTGCGGAAACAATTGGATATTTGTTTTCCATGCAAAACAAACAAATGGAAACCAGCATCTCGGACCAAACAAGACTGAAATCATCACCTAGTTCTGCGGTTTGCCAACTGACAGAAAGTTAAAATACTCCAAACTATGCCGCACAAAAGTGAAACAGCGACATTACTGCTTTCAAGACACAGATCCAAAACCGAATGTGAAACCAGCCGAGCTGAAAGCAGCACAGTCATTACCGAATGCAGGGCCTCCACCATCAAAGGCACCAGGCCGGCGTTGATGACCTCCTGGATCTGGGTGTCCTTCCCGGCAGTGATGTTGGACAGCGTCCAGGCGGCCTCCTTCTGGATGTTGCTCTTGTGGTGGCGCAGCAGCATGGGGAACATGGCCAGCGCGCCGGAGTTCAGCACACTCTGGGTCTGCTCGTCCGTACCCGTCACGATGTTCCCCACACACCGCAGCGCCGGGGTCTGGAAGCGTGAACACACACACACACACACACACACACACACACACACACACACACACACACACACACACACACACACACACACACACACACACACACACACACACACACACACACACACACACACACACACACACACACACACACACACACACACACACACACACACACACACACACACACACACACAGAAGGGGGGTTAAGAGTTCAGAATGCCACTGAACCTGTACTCAATAATGTCAAACACACCTACTAGTAAGACTGACAGCCAATCAAAAGAAAAGCTATTTGGGTTCCAATCCAAAGGGGTTAATCCCTCACATTTTTTCTCTCAATACAAGCTGCACCCCTGACTTCATACTGTACTTTGTTTTGCAATGACTCGAGTCAGATGCATCACGGTTTCACTGTTCCCTGCTTCTTCTCTCTTGCTCCCATTTTAGCTGCCATGTCTGTCAAAACCCCCCTCCAGTTCTCAGCTACTTTTTTGTTTTCAATAACCAAGTTACGTCAGCGTTCACCCGGTCAGATCTATGTCTGTGACTGTGACTCAACTGTGTGAGTAATCAAGTCGCTCAAAACAACGTCAAACGGTAGTGTTTTCTTTCAATAACCGTGGGCACACAAGTCCTTTCAGCCTAATGAGTCCGAGTCTGAACTACAGATGCAAACTGCAGAGTTGTGCACCCTGCTCGGTTGCGAGTTTGCATTCTTCTCCCACACTGCAAATAATTAGTCACTGCACAAATTGGGCAACCAACCAAAAACAAAGGTGTGGGCTCACACCCAACACCCTGTGAGCAGTAGGGCTGATAGATAGGAAATTATCTGTGCCTGAAATTAGCAAATACATATCCAAAGACAATATAGAGAATGGCCTTTCCTGACATCGTACATGGTCGAGCTCCAGCCTGAATTCAGGCATCACGCCTGAACTCTATCAGGCCTAGAGCAGACATGGGTTGAAAAAAAAAAGAGAAAAAAAAGATTCTCATCCAAAAACCTCCCTCTATCGAAGACAGCAGCGTGAAGGCAGAGCACACAGCGTTACCCGTTCTCCACCAGCCCATGTCCAATAACCCACAGGGCCCGCTGGGACTCACCACGATGGCGATCTCCACGCAGCCCAGCAGCTGCACCAGGTGCGGCACCAGGCCGGACTGCACCACCACCTCGATGCGCTCGTTGGGGCCGTCCGTCAGGTAGGACACGGCCCAGCAGGCGTCGGCCAGCACCTCCTTGTCGTTGACGTCGAGCAGGCGCAGCAGCGCGGGCAGCATCTCCTGGACGGCGGGCAGCGGCGGCGCCGGGTTCTTGTTGCGGCAGAGGTTGGACAGCGTCCAGGTGACGTTCCGCAGGTACCCCGACTGTCACGAGGCCAGAAAACGGGATGTTATGACAAGCCCTCCGCTTGAGTAATGAGAGCGACAACTCCAGACACCACTGATGATCATGAACAGACAATAACAGCGTTAATTCCCCTCCGTGCTCTAAACTTACAGAGAAGATTGCCAAGTCGGGGACGGCAAGGAGAGTGAGGAGGGCCTCGATGGCCCCATGCTTGATGACTTTGTCTCTGTAGGTTGGTCCATCACCTAGGTTTCACAAAAACATAACAGTCAGACACCAAGCAAATTAATTCACTCTTAAAAGTGTCTATAAACTGTTTGTAAGACGGTGATAGGAAGCCGATCTAATCTTCCTCCAACTCTAACGCAAACCGGACAAGCTAGGCAGGCGGCACACACGATTCAGAGAACACACAAGGTATGGAACATATCTTACACATCACATCTGACAGCTATGCATGCTACAGTCTGTGACTGGCTCGTAAATCACACATAGACAGTCTTCCATTTACTGCACACAAAAGATCAGAATGCCTTAGCTAGAGACCAAATAAATGCTTGAGCCAAATATGTTATCTTAATAGAGAAGATGGATGCAGACAGACACGTCCAGGCCATGCATATAATGCTTTGTGAATGTAAATGTTTACAGTTAGAGGAAACAGACACCCACCAGCGATATTGCCCAGCGCCCAGATGGCCTGCTCACTGACGTGAGGATGAGGGGAGGTCACCAGACTGACGAAAGCTGGGATAGCGCCACCATCCACCACAGCTCGGGTCTGTTCAGATGTCCCCGAGGCGATGTTGGTGAGGGCCCAGGCCGCCTCGAACTGGATGGGCGGACAGTCGGGGCACCCGAGGAAGCCCACAAACTTAGCGATCAGGCCGGCAGCAATGATGTTGTCGATGGGAGGGTGCCTCTCCCTTGAGAGCAGCTTCCTGTTGACGGACGGCACACATTAATTCAGCGTGAGCGACTCCAATGAGCTGGCTGAATGTCGTGACCGGTCTGATTCGGGCATTGCCGTGTCTGTGAATGTCCTGCGAAAGTCATTGTCCTGCTAATGGGATTGGGGACGGTGTGAATTACCTGGCTGCCTGCGTGGCCTGTAACTGATGATCACGGCTTTGGCTATTTACGCCAGAGACAATCTCCTCCACGGTCCAGTGCTGCGCTGGCTGCAACCAACAAATAAGGATTAGCGGGGTAAATCACCGTTTGATAGTGCAGTGGCGGCATGGCAAGGTCATAATGCAGACACACAAGAACTTAATCAGGCTTTAATGTCAGGTAGTAGACACAACACAACAAAACGACAGCGCGTAGCGCTTCCAAAAACGCTCGGTATTGGACAAAAAGCGATAAAGGCTACACACTGATGTAGGCTAACACTCGGGTGTATCGCTTTCAGTTTCAGCATTCGCCAGCCTGGTCATGTCAACGTCTGACAGTCTATCAGCTAAGACAAATAAACAAGTAGACTATCTTACAGAGTCGAAGACTGTACCCTACAACGTTACCTGTGCGTTTTGGTTTTGCTCTTGAAGTGGTGATGTCGCTTCATCGGGCAGACTGCTGACATTTCTCCTTTTAAGGATCTGTTCGTCTTTCTTGGCTTTTCGAAGTTCGACATTTACTTCGATTCTTCTTCTCCTTAATTCCTACGATCATACAGAACAAACATGCAACCGATGCTGAAAACCATAAAATAACGGCCGAGAACAATGGTAGCTATAGCTAGTTAGCTGTGACCGCTAACACAATGTTGAGTGACTGCCCTGTAAAACCACTCACATTAGCATCTTTCCCCTTGTTTTTGAACTGGCCGAGGCGCGCGGGACTCTCACTGGCAGTGGACATGTCTAAAGGTTCTGATCTGGGGAAAGCAACAAAGTAACACAATATAGCCTATTTCCTGAAACAATGTATAAAATAACAATGTATCAACTCCTCAAGAACGTTACATAAAGTCATATTTCCGGCAGATTTGTCAGACACACATGTGGTCTCAACATAATGTAAGAATGGTGTATTTCTTGACAACTGCATGAGTATATCACAACTGTAATGCTCAAGGTGCTATTATGAACTAGTAAACTATACAGCACCGTATTAACAAATACATTTCATAACGATTTTCTATCCTAAAACTTCGCATGAGAGAGCGCGCTTACCAATTCCTAGGTGGTTCTTCATGAAGTAAGTGACGTATAAGAATACCACCCTTTAAATTCTTAGTTATTCGCACATTTCATTGGTTCATTTCGAGTACAAGCACCTCGTCACCATCCTATGAGCTTCGTTTGAAATGGCTCACGGACTATTACTGTACTATCGCGAGATGAAATATGACCCTGCTTAGAGTGATTACAGCGGGAGCGTCTCAGCTTGCAAAGCATTTCAAATAACCCCAGACACGACATCACATAGCCTACCCTACCTATTTGATTTGGTTCGGAATGATTGAAGTTTTTAGAGCAGACACAGGTAAAATCGCGATAGTGATTCTAGGGCTATTTTTAAAGTGAACTTCCTGTCATTGGAAACGTGATGACCCAGTGGCCTAATGGATAAGGCATCAGCCTCCGGAGCTGGGGATTGTGGGTTCGAGTCCCATCTGGGTCGTTTATTGAAGATGTTTTAAATCTTTGAATCTAATGAAATTGCATTTACTGCATTTACGCATTACTGCCTTGGAGCATTCGCTAATCCCAATTCCAAAGTGCAAGTTGTATTCAGTCAAATAAGCCAACAAAGGTGTACCAAACCGTCAACTTTGCCATTTGTCTAATGAAAAAGTACCTCTGTAGGCAGCATGGAATGTTTAAGAGTTGGTTTGAGTCAACATTGTATTTTCCTATCTGTGTTTTAGCTAGCCCATTGCCTATAGCCTACAACGACTTTTGAAAACACTTGACATATCAACTGGCAAGGTTGGGATATATCAGTTGCATAGTATTTCAGTTAATTACGTCTAACCTCGTCCTTATGTGGAAAAGTATGCTACATATAGGCTACCTACTGTACACCTGTGCAATTGAGGTGGTCTGCTTGGTAGCTGTTATGTCGCTTGTAGGCTGCTGTTTATCCGGTAGGGGGCAGTTTTTCTAAAGAAATGCATGTAATTCACTCCACGTTCTTCTAAAGCAGACAACCTGGTTACAACCAAATACATGTCTTGATAAGAGTCACATGAGGATAATTCATAAATGAAAACCTAAAAACCGAGAGGACTATAGATTGCATAAATTAAGCGTTTATGTCAACATGTTGGCTCTTTGCCGTTTTCGGTCCAATTCAGGAAACTGAAAGTCACATAGTGACATGTAATTCCAGCATTTCTATCTATTTCACTTTATTTGAGTTAGTGGTTGGCTAAAATGTTCCACAACTGTAATGACTTCACATAGGCTACACAAATGCAAAACAGGATGCACTAAGACGCTTCTATCCAAAGTGACTTAAAATGAAGAATAGCATTCAAGAGACAATGCAGAAGAGACCTTAGGTAGCCATTAACAGACTACTCCATCAATCAATACTATTACCAAAGGATGAGAGTGTAACAGTTTGGAGTTGCCAAATGTCAAAGTGATTGTGGTTCATTAGTGGGCAATTTTGGATTAATTCAGGGCAATATCTATTAGCACTGCTGCCAGCGCTTTCCTTTATTCCAAACATTATTTGATTGCTGACCAAATTGCAAAAAAAAAAATGGTTCAGGCGTATCTGCCAAAAACATATTTTCAAGAAGTTCAACAATTCAGAATGGAGCTGTCCCCTGGATGTCATGCAGATCTTTTACATAAAGTTTTGTTTAGATTAATCTATTTACACATAATATTATAATTCAACAGTAAATAAACAAAGAAACTCAATACAGAACAGCACAATATTTCATTGAACTTTAGACATGCAGAGTTGCATTTTAATTCAGGACAACCTAAAATAAGACATTAAATTATTTATTGTTTTTACGATTTGTCTGGCCTATTTTCATTTGTTGTAGCCTATGTGTCCACATGCTTGGGCATTTACATTTTAGACACAACATGAATTTACAGGACTATCATAATTGTGGATAATTTTCACCAAAATACATGAATGGGTTAAAACCACACATCCCACGTGATAGAATATATTACTCTGTTATTTATTTTTCAAGTAGCCTACTTCAAACTCTTCCCCACCCTACGATCATTTCAATGTGTACCTATGTCTCAAAAGACATTACTAGGCGACACGCCTCCTTCCATGGGAATTACCCGGAGGCATATAAAGCAGTCGACATTCAGACACTAGCTGACTTCTAACAAGGGCATACTTCCACAATGACCGGATTACTTTTGCTCCTTCTGATCGTCTTTGCTTTCTCTACGGCGGAGGAACACACTGTAAATGGTAGGCTACTTAACACATAAATCAATTCCATTTTAACCTGTCCTTACTTTTCCCAGCTTGAAGAAGTTAGGCTGTTAATATGCAATGTTAGCGTATAGTTGACCGAGATTATGAATTATTGCAATTAGGCTGTCTGATATGGCAAATTATGAAAGTTATTTATTTGTATCCAGTTTTCAGTAGGCTATCCAGTGCGTAATGTTTTTGAAGAAGGTGGGCTACATGCATTGATATTCGCATTGATTGAGTTTATTCAGTGTTTACAGTTTATTACAGGGTCTTTAATTTCTATAAGATGTTAAAAAAATGTGAACGACTGTTTTGGTACGTTAGTGACAGATGACAGGTGTGGACTAATAGCCTGGGCTATGTCTGTCTCGCACCCGCAGAATTATTCTCATTAATTGGGACAACGCCAGAAAAGACAGGGCATGGCGGACAGTCAGAACCACCACAGAACGACAGCAGAGTAGGTGGAAAGGACCTTGCATTACCCATCAACGAGCTGCTTGGACAAAACAAGAAATCCGGGGACCCCAAATACACACTTCACCCCTTACCTGCGGGAGTGTGGCCAAAGCACACCGACTTGGTGCCTATTCCTCGGCTGGGGCCGCACGGCAAAAACAAGAAGGCTTCGAAAGCGGACCGTTTACCAGTTGAGCACAACAGTGAGAAGAACCGAGGGGACGGACGCGGTCACATTCCTATTCTGCACCCCAAAATCACACCTATTACCGTGAACCGTACTCACAAAAACGTACCGGAGAGTGAACATCATTCTAATAACAATCCACCACCAAGTGACACTGACAACAACCACAATTCAAGGTCTCGTAACACGCAACCGACCTCCAACACGCGGAAAGACCGAGACCCCCCAAACCGGCGTCTTGACCCCGAGGAGAACCGTCCCGGGAAGTCTAGTCTCACGACCGGGGGCAATCTAAACAACACCCGACCCTTTGTGCTGTACAACCGCCGCTCCTCCAGCTTGCTGTACCACTTCGACATCCTTAAAAGAGGTGAGCCACACGCATCAGTGCGTCCTTTGCGCATTTTAACTAATCACCAAACGGTTTGGGAAGCAATCATGGCGAAAAAGATTGCAGAAACTAGATGGTTAGTCTAATTGCTCCATGATCCGCAAATTGCTGGTTAGCGGCCTTTGCTTGAATGCGCCCTTTGTGGGCTCCACAAACCATGAGATTAGGCTATCAGGGGAAAAAAGAATTCTAAATATGCTTGGATGAGATGGGTTGTGATATAGTAATTAACTGGAATTTGGAACTGATATCAAAAAGGTCCCCTGTGGGCTCAACGAGTCTGGAATGCAACGCCTCGGTTTTTATAATGACACCGCATTGACAGCTTTGGCCTCGCGACAACATAGGAATGATTCGCTGGCTCTCACAATGGCACGCACGCATGGACACCGTCTCTTTTTTCCATTCTCCTAGAGTCAGACTTCAGTCAAGATGCCGTCTGTTTGAGTGAATGCAGAAAGGAGAGAGATGAGAGGGAACATTACTGTTACAGCGAGTTTGGTAAGGATGGAAACCAATTTATTCCTTCAATCTTATCAATTGTGATATCTGTTTTAAAGTTTCACTCTTTATCACTCAGTCTGCCAGCATGTCAAAAACAGGTTGTGAGGCTTCACAGACTCACTAGCATCATGGAATCTCTGATTTAGTCAAACTGGACCTTATTCAAACCTGAATCTTAGGATCCAGGACCTGCCTCTGAGAACTCAGACCAGCAACTGGTTGTGGTCAATGAAAACATGAAACAAAAGTCTATCCCTCACTATCATCAAATGCATAGATTGGTTTGATAAAATCACAAGCTATATGAAGCATAGGTCTAAAGGCGGGAACTAAGAATTGCCTTATTCATGTACCCTCCCTTTCCATTTTAATTCTATTGATATTATACAGTTTATTACTTTAGGTATACAGAATTATATCATTGTAGTAAACATGAACCAACACAACTTTAACTATCTTTAATCTATATACACTTGAGTTCACTATGGTTTCTCTTCTCATATCAGCCATCAACGGCATTGTTCACGACATTGAGATCCTGCGGAGAGGAATCCGGCTCATCACCCTCCTGGTGAACAGCGATGGCTTCTACAAGATGAGCCGCCTGTACGTCACCCCCGACAGCTACTTTTTCAAAGTACGCATCCTAGTTCTGGACACCTTCAAGTGCTCAAAACCCTGTCCAGACTTCAAACTGGGTAAGTTTCCATGGGGTCCACTGCTGCCAAGATCTCCGCAGGCCAAAACCAGATGAATTAAACCCTGGTCTGGCAGCAGTTATTATTTTTCAGTTTTCAGCATTGGAAACTAGTAACCATCAGTCTTACAACTTCTGTATACTTGCTGTTTTCATATCTCACGGTTTCATTGTTTTTTAAAATAGGCAGATAAAAATACCACATTGAGACAGTGTGGCCATTTTGGACTGAGGAACCAGTCCATAAATTATTTGAACAAGTTCCATTCTCCAGGGCTTAAGTGATGACATTGGACAGTTACACAAAACCTTCCCTGCAGGATTAGGACAGGTTTTTATGAAATGAAACAGCAACAAACAAAAAAAGGTCTGGAGTCATTTTTTTATGATATGACACTAGTAGACTACATCCTCTTCCGGATGGACGCATTTTTTTCCATTTTTTTTTTTCAGTTTTACCTTGACACTGGACAAGATCAACACAGAACTCGTAGGGCTGAGGGCAGTTTCAGGGGTACACTCAGCTGTGAACGCTAAGGGCTGAAGGCAGTTTCAGTGGGGTACACTCAGCTGTGAACGCTAAGGGTTGAGGGCAGTTTCAGTGGGGTACACTCAGCGGTGAACGCTAAGGGCTGAGGGCAGTTTTGGTGGGGCACAACTCAGATGTGTTTGGTGTTCCTCTTGGCAGGGAGCAGGTATGTGGTCATGGGGCAGATCTACCACCGGCGCCGCCACCTGCCCAGTGACCTCCTGGCCATCGTCGGGGGCAAGCTCAAGCCTGGCGACGGCCTGCTGCGGAGCAGCAACTACGTCAAGAGGTACAACAAGAGGAGGCACCAGAAGACCCAGGAGGCCATGCGCTCAAAGTGCCGGTGAGCGGAGCCTCTTCACCAGCGCCGCCAACTGCACAGGAGGACTCATTGCAGCTTTGGTGTAGAAAAAAAACAGACTTTTGGTCCTTTTAAAAACACAAAATCCATCATAATCACACAATATTGTCTGAAAGGAGACAAGGGAACATGTCTCAATGCTTGTTTGAGCATTAGTAGTTGACTCTAAGCCAGAGGTTTCGCTTGCTGTAAAATGCTTGTTTTGTTGCTTGACTTCTTTGGGAGAAAACCTGGTGGAGTAGACAGTTTGAGTGACAACGGTCCGACACAACATTCAGTTTTGCCATCATTCAGTTTACTCTTGTAAGGTTTTAGGTTTTGTAAGGTTTTATTTAAAAACCCAAAACTTTTCAGATCACATTGATATCCAGGTATTTAAAGGCATTATTGTAAGGATATTCAAAGAGATAAAACAACAACAGTAACACTTTCCAGAAATAATGTAATATTTTGGCTTGCTCCCCCCAGGAAGGAAGATCTTATGTTTAAGTAAACATGGAGCAACAAAAACTCTATCCTAATGTCCAGCTTTTCCAGATGCTTAGCCCAGGTCACTCTCTGAATGTAGGCTATTATTTTATACTTTGGAGGTATTAGTATGCGTTATTAGAGGTTACTTGAGACTTCTAAGGCGAAAGTTGGACTGTGGGTGCCTGGTGGTGGGGGAAGATTCTCTGGTCACACCCCTGTTGGTCTGAGGGGAGCTGGGAATTCTCTTGCAGAAACAACAAAGCTCTCTTATTTATTCCTGTCAAAATGCTGTTGCCTTCTGCTTTTGGTTTTTCTTTTTACGCCTCCTATCAGAATCCAGGAAATGCACTGTTACATTAGAGGAAAGTGTGTGTGTGTGTGTGTGTGTGTGTGTGTGTGTGTGTGTGTGTGTGTGTGTATATGTGTCTGTCTGTGTGTGTGTGCATGTGTGTGTAAAGCTGTGTCTTAAAGGAGGAGTAGGAGGGCAAAGAGGACTCTAGGTGATGGTGATGGCGATGAGAATTGGACAAGCCCGAAAGTGGTGGCAAAAAAAACATCCACTGAAATACAACTCCATTTCGCAAGAGGGTCCCTTTCGACAACATGTAATGTAGTGGCCACCTTGAAATGTTCACCCGCGAGAAAAAACTCGACCTCAAACGCAGATGGAAAGAGAGAGTGGGGAGGTTATGGGTGTGTGTGTGTGTGTGTGCGTGTGGAGGGGGCACAACTGTATTAAGGGTGTGTGTGTGTGTGTGTGTGTGTGTGTGTGTGTGGAGGAAGGCCGTAAATCTAATCTAGGTGTAATCTGATCCCCTCTGCACCTGGCCGCTTGAAGGCAAGCGAGGGGAGGGGGGTAAAGAAACCATCCAGGGGCTTTGGGGCCAAGCAGGGAAGGGAGAGGTAATGCCACCTACGGCACCATGTTTGTCCTCGTCCCCCGCCTACCCAACGCCACCACCACCACCACCACCCCATTCCCTCTCTCTCACACGCTCTCACATGCACGCGCACACTCTCTCTCCCTCCCTCCCTCCCTCCCTCCCTCCTGCACAAAGAAACCCTTCGGAGCTCAAAGGAGGTATTTGAGTCGAGGGAAACCGGAGGGAAGGGGAGAGAGAGAGGGAGGGAGAAAGAGAGGTGAAGAAGAAGGGATGGATGGAGGGAGTGATGGAGAGAGAGAGAGAGAGAGAGAGAGAGGAGGGTTATGTAAATGGCATGGGGAGAGGTGGAGGTGGGGGGAGAGGAAGGTGAGAGTGAGAACCAGAGCCTTTTGCCCTGTCCGCCCCCTGAGGCCATAAGGGCTTTAATCGCAAGAGGAAAGGAAAAGAGAGGAGAGGGTTGGGGCTCCAGCAGCCTTCGTCTCCCTGGCATGGAGGCCACGGTCCCGGGCGTCCCCTCGCTCCCCGGGCGTCCCCTCTCGCTCCCCTGGGCCAGATAGGAGCCCGTGCTCCCGGGGGGCTATGGAGCTCGTCATTTGCACTGCGGCTGCACACGTTGATTTTTTTATTGTAAAATGATATATGAATATATATATATATATAATAATAATAAACGTTTATGGTTTCTTCTTTTCTAACACTGTCTGAGACTCTCACTCCTTTATTTTCGCCCCACACTTTTGAAGATGTGCAAAACAAGCCTGAGACGGCCCTGTTCAGGCACAGCGGGATCTGGAAGGGTCTCCACCACCATGCAAATCTGCTCACTCTCTCTCTCTCTCTCTCTCTCTCTTCCATGCTGGTACTCCAGCTATGCTGATAGACTGTGATAAGATTATAGCCCTAGACCATAATTTTGGTGTGGGAATGGTCTCACATGTGACCAGCAGTCACGCGCACAAACACGCACGCACGCACACACACACACACACACACAAACGCTCACAAACTTATAGAGGGGGTTTAAGCAGAGCAAGGTTCGTGAGCGTGCAGTAATTACTGCGCTGCTATGCTCCCAGCAGATGGTCCCCAGAGATAGCGCACCAAACCCCGAGTTGTAATTGCGGGGTAACACACCAGTGCGGTTTAACCCGGGCTGATAGGGGGGCCTGCTCACGTCCGGCGCCCCGAGTCCTTTCCCAGGCCGGCGAGCCGAGCGTCTATCAGCGATCAGCGTTGCGCTCGCGGATGATGCTGGCAGGAAGCAGGGGCTCTAGCTGTGCATCTCCACGACCAGCGCAGCGGGGGAACATTCCTGATGGAGGAGGCCTGAAGAGCGTGTATGTGTGTGTGTGTGTGTGTGTGTGTGTGTAGGAGCTTTTCTTCCTGTGTGACAAACAGAAGTTGGAGACTTTGAGGCCAACAGAGGGATGAGGGGTGACGAGGATGAGTCGGGGCTGGGGGTTATTGGGGGGGGGGGGGGGGGGGGCACATTGTTGAGGATGTGGTGGTCATCATGTTCGTGCCGGACAGAATCTGGATCCACTTAGTGTGTGTGTGTGTGTGTGTGTGTGTGTGTGTGTGTGTGTGTGGATATGTTCACATACATCTGTTGCACGGGAGCCACACTTGTAGCTGCCAATGGGAAGTGGACAGCAGCAAATATGATTTATATTGACCATGAGCACCTTCCTCGGCCCAGCAAACCCCAACTTAAAGCAATAGTTCGGAATTTTGGACATAGGACCTCATTTCCAACTCAGTCTGGGTGATATAGGTCGGTGAAGACCATTTTCAGTGAATTTCTGCCCTTCCTATTTGTTGCAGCGTTCATCTCGTGCTAATCTGGTGCCAAGATAACGCAAGTCAACGGTAACATCCAGCCTGCCACTGAAAACACTCCACAGAACACCCGAAACAAATACATTTTAACGTCAGACTATCGATGCACATGCCTAGTGTTGATAGAACCATGTTAGAAATAAAACTAACCTTGCATCGCATTGCAATAGCCTACTTTGTTCCCTGTATGGCAGTGGCGGATTGATATTGAGAAACTAGTCCCTCAAAATGTAATAAATCATTGAGTTGCAAGGTTAGTTTTATTTCTAAAATTATTCTATCAACACGGACATGTATATCGATAGTCCGACGATTTAATTGACTTGTCTCGGGTGTGCGGTGGAGTGAGGAAGACTGTTGTTGATGTCAGACTAATGTTACCGTAGAAATGTGTTAGCTCAAAACCAGCGTTAGCAAAGGGGGACGCTGCAACTGAAGGAAGGGGCTAAACGCGATAAAAACGGTCTCCACCGACCTATATCACCTCGGTAAAGTTGGAGATGAGGTCCTATGTCCAAAATTCCGAACTATTCCTTTAAGGCCATTGGTTTTGGATGGTGGACAACAGATTTCTAGTTCTACAAACTATGCAGTGATGGAGTGCATGTTGAGAAATACAAAAAAAAAAAAAAAAACATGCGAAAGCCACTGATGTTCTGTGGAAAACAGACACTATTTTTCTACTTGCACATCTTGATGGATGAAGATAAAAACCCAAAGTCTGGAATCATTTTCACCCCATAAAAAGGAACCCTCAAGAGTGTGCCTTTTGCCAAATGGCTACATAAATTAAAGGAATTTTAAATGCTTTTGCGACTACATTAAATGGCCTCACACATGACCCCAGACAAATCAATTTTACAGCTCAACAGTTCTGGAGGAAGAACTGCACCCTGAGAATGACTCCAAAGATACAAAAAAACCACACACAACACTCGAGATCGTACACAACTTTAAAAAGATGATGTCAAAACATTACTTTTATTATCTAGGATGAAATGTCCTATCCAGTACAAAAAATTCTTTAGAGTTGCCACAATCTGTTAAAAACATAGATAGTATTTTTCCTGTTATTTGTCTCCTTTTGACATTACTCAAAATGAAAAGTTCCATAGATATGAATAAATAATACAAGGTATTGTGGTGATGTGGAGTGAATTTTATGTTTCTTTACAAAACTCATGTACGAGTCAATCCCACCCCCTTCTTTAAAATCAGTATGCATACAATATGCAGCATTTTATATATAAAGGGCAATTTCACCTAAATGCAAAGTTTACTTCAAATCAGTAAAAAAGTAAAATCAGTTGAACAACTGCTCCTTTTTAAAAAGGCCAAACAAAAGGAACCAAGGTGCCTTTCTCAAAATGGTGACCTTGGAAGTATCAATAGCCATATTAAAATTCAAATATTCAATGTGTACAAGGGCTTGGTTGGACAAGACGAGTTGAAGAGCATTTGTTTGAGCTTTGCACAGAACCATGAACAGGTCACATAGCTTTCCCAACAAAGAAAAGTTGTGTTGATACTGTCAACTGAACGCCGGTATTTTAGCCCTGCACTGAACACAGGGTCTTGCGTCTTAAAAAAACAGGTTCAATTTCAGCAGACCCCTGTAGATCTAAGAAATGTCCCAAGAAACGGTGCTGAAGCACCATTCAGAGATTAGAAAATGGCCAAAATATGACAAAAATCCAAAAGAACTCATAAAAACGTCTCTACAAACCAATGTTATAAAATTGTCACCACCCAAGCAGATTTACAGTCTTTGACCACAACCACCCCCCCCCCCCGCCCACACACACACACCCACCCTTCTTGCTTCTCTTTCAGGTACTTAAGACCATAAAAATTAAAACCGTTATGTGGTCTTCAGACGGACAGGAAAAACCATGTGACCGCTTGCCCCCTGTACACTTCATTCCTACTGTCCTTACATTTAGGTTTAATATACCCTTTATGGTTTTTCTAGAAGCATCCTGTCCTTTACAGTATGCATTCCTCCTGTTTTTGGAGGAAATGGTTGGGAGATGCTTGTGGTATTTTATTGGATAATGTCTTCAATTACAAAATGTTGGTTCCGGTCAATGCATTTAAGACCAAGAGGATCGCCCACCCACTCCCATATCTCTTGTCCCCCGCTCCCCCAACTCCTGCTATTTCAACATGTCTGCCTTTAGTGGCAAAACAAAGACAGAAAAATACAAACTAAAATGGTCATTGTTGACTTTTCTTAATAATCAGGATAGGGTTCAAATACATGAGGGGTTGTTTCTCTTCGGCCGTTCTCTGTAGGCTACTGTTGGGCAACATGAAAATGCCTCACTGGAAATAGAACATCATGATTCGTCCTCAAAAAGAAACCGCTCTGTGGCTGACAGTCCTTGAAGAAGTCCCAAAAAATAATCATTTTAAAAAAGTTTTTTCTACTCCGTGACATTGACGCTGGACGTCGAAGGAGAAATGAGCTGCAGTCTGATTTGTGATTGTACAGATGAAGTAGTACAGTCACTAAAAAGGTTTAATAAAACAAACAAACTAACAAAAAACAAAACCAAAAAAAAAAACCCAACAGAAAAACAGCAGTCAGACAGCCTGCTGGGCGACTTCACAAAATGAACAGTACAGGCCAGGTCCTCAGGCCCCATCAGGGGCGAAGCTTCATCAGCTTCAGGAGATCAGAGTCTTTAGCTGTCAAGAGAGGGTGGAAAACAACAGGAATGCTGGAAGAGAAAGAGCAACAGACAGAGATAGGGAGGGACAGACAACGAGACGGGGGAAAAAGAAACAAAAACAGCAGTGGCCCAAGTTGGAAAAAACTCCAAAAAACAACCAAAACAAAAAGAAAACAGACAGATCTCCCTTTTCCACTGGAGTCGAACAACGTGCAGGTGGCACCGTGGTGGCACACGCGGCGACGGCTCGGAACCGTGGTCCTCCCTCCTCGCAACAGCGCTGCTGCCCACCCACAACTCAGACAGGGGAACTTCCGAGGGAGGAACTTTCCATCTCTGTGTGCATGTGTGTAACAGAAAAAAAGGCTTCTCGTTGCTGTGTGTGTGTGCGTCTGTGTGTGTGTGGCTGCGTGTGAGGGGGGGTATGGAGACAACCTGGATTCACCATTGGGTTTGACTTGTCAGACCACATTCTTGTTTTCATGTTTTATATTTTCATTTTCTCTTAGAAAGCTTATTGATGGTGTACTCTAAGAAGCTGTTGACTGTAGCTTGTTGTTATGAGACCTACAAAATACGGAAAGAAAGAGGAAACAGGTAAAGACCCCCTTGGATTACTTTTTTTTATTAAAAGCTTAACAGGTAATAAATGCACTAAGGAATACAAAACACAGGATGCCAGTGGGTCAGACATTGTTTTAGTTGAAGGGAAAAAATTCAGGAGAGAGAGAGCAGCCATGTTGGTGTGTTATTAGCCTTTCATATACAAAGAGAACATCCCATATACAGCTCCTGACAGGAGAGCAGAGTTCACCAGAAATGAACTAAAGAAACTAACATGTGAGCCACTGGAAACTTCCACCGGCCTAATAGCAATTTATCTACCATTATTTACTTTAAGTTGCTCCTTCACAAAAGGATATAAATGGATGTAAAATACAATGTACAAAAGGCTAAAAAAATAAAACAGAACAAAAAAAAAACAAAAAAAAAACAATGGAAATACTGGTAAATGAAAATATTTGCTTGACTGTCCTAATACGAACAGAAACCAAGTTCAGCTTATTCAACAACTCCTCATGAATAAAGTTTAAAAAGCCACCTGAATAACGTTTGGTGAGACTAACTACCAGTAATGTCTATCAATTCATTATGGAATAACCTGACTCCTTTCATTATGGAATAACCCGACTTATTACATTATGGAATAATCAGCCTTATTCCATCCTGGAATACCTGGTGCTCTAATGATTTTTGGACCAAATCAGCCAAGAAGGGGAAGATAGACTATTCTTGATACATTTCTTACTGTTCTCTATTCATGTACTGATGAACTGGAGGTAATGTAGCAACCGCTTGAAAAAAATGACAACATTTTCCCTTGCTTTGAGACCCGACATGGCTGCCACGCTGACAAACGCTTTGTTTTTGTACAGTGCAACTTCGATTGTTTCATCTGTACGTCCATAAACAAAACAATGAAAACATAATGTTGCCAATTTTTGTTTGACGAGAGACAAACAACACAGAGGTCCACAATTGGTTATTTTAGAGTGACCCTGGCATCCAGTTCAGTTTCCACCTACAACGTCTGAAACATGACATCACAATCTGTAGGGAAGAGAGGGAGGGAGGGAGAGAGAGAGGGAGAGAGAGAGAGAATGGATGATGTAAATAAAAAAACGCATGCCGAGCATGTAGCCATGACAACAGAAGCAAAAACACAAAACCTTGGGGGCGCTGGGTATCCCAAAAGGCAGCACAAAGTATTGGAGCTACGGCTAGCAATACAGCAAGCTAAGTTAATATGGCGGTCCTATATTGTGTCCACACACAGACTAGCATTACAATTAAACAAAAGTAAACACATAGACAGAGCATTAGCACACAGCAAATGGCGGAGGCGGTCGACTATTCCGTGCCAGTGACGGGGAGGGCAGCAACAAAGCAGTGACATTTCTGGTCAGCCAGCTAAGAGCAGGTCATGTTCATGATTAAAGCCAGCAATCATCCCACAAGAGGATGACTGAGGACTGAGGGGAAATGGGAAAGGGCCCAGGAGAGCAACAAGCCACAACGCTCATGGAAGATGATGAGCACAAAATAAACAAGACACACAGAGACAGAGACAGACAGAGACAGAGACAGAGAGAGAGAGAGAGAGACAGAGACAGAGAAAGAGAGAGAGAGAGAGAGAGAGAGAGAATGAAAGATCAAGAGACGAGCATGTGTGTGTATATATGTATATATATATATAAAAAGTTCTCTGGGACTTTACCTGCTTGCTTTGAACGCTTTGAGTTTCTGAACAAAGAAGCTCTCCAGGACCTCAGCACACTGATAGAAGGGCGAATCGCTGGGGTTATAGTAGCGGCAGTTGTCGAAGATTTTGGTCATGTCCGCCACAAACTCTGTGAGCTTGACGTAGAAGCGCTTCTGCAACCTTTCCTCCATCGTGGAGAGGTCTGGGATGGGGACAGAGAATCAAGAAAGTTGAGATTTATTTTAACAAAAAGTACAAGATACGCTACTTATAACATCATTTGTGACCTAAAGACACAACCAGTATTCAGAGGCACTAATTAGTACAAAAACATTTTAGTTACCAATTTTAAAACCCTTATTTTGCTTTTGGGCCTGATAAAAACCACTGCAGGCCACCTTCTGAGTAGGTATGATTTCAAGTCCCCAACAGTGGCCAGTCAGCTAGCCAGCTCGCACAGCCTCCCCCTTCAACACAGGGTAGCTACTGCTGGGTTTCCAGCCTCTCTGCCCCAAGGGAGCCGAGTCCAAATAAACATATCCGATTCTCACCCTCCCTCACCCCCCCCCCCCCTCACCCCACCCAACTGCCCCCACCTAAGTCAGCTGGGCGACCTGGAGCGCGTATCAAAGGGGCCAGCGCCTTTGACCGGCATCAACGTCCACCTTTGACTGCATGGAAAAGCTGAAGGAGTGAAAAACTCCTCCGGCGTTTGGGCCCCCTTCAAGTCTCTCTTTCGGGCACCCAGTGAAGAGAGAGAGGGAGAGAGAGAGAGAGAGGTAGAGAGAGAAAGAGGGAGCGCGTTCTCCGCGTTCCAGCGCAACAGAGAGCTGCTGTGTGCGAGGCTTTTCCTGGACTCATTAATGGTTTGTTTGTTCGCCAGTTCAAAAGGGCGTGTTGACGCAAGTCGCCATTTACATGGGCAGTTTGATCTGAGTTGGGGGGCCTTTTCCGTTAATGGCCACCGCTGGACGGGCCGGCGAGGCAATTTACTTCCCCGCCACCCCTCAATAGGCCGGTCAAAAAACGCCCGGGGGCCGACCGGCCGTCCGTCACGGAGCTTTTTCATGATGAAAGGGTGCAGCCGTGGCACCTCCACGAGCACTCGGAGTGGTGTGGGGCTGGTGGAGGTGGGGGTGGAGGAGGTGGGGGTGGAGGAGGTGGTTTAATGGGGCTGGGTGTTTTCCTGGGGCTACTTACCCATGGGCTCCTTTATGACGCCGTAGTAATCTGGAGCATCGTTGGGATCCACCGGCTCCAGGAAGGGCCACGCCATTTTGTGTGCCTGAGAAGAGAAGGATGAAAGAGAGGGAAAGAATGAGAGAAAGAGAGAGAGGGAAAGAGAGAGAGAGAGAGAGAGAGAGAGAGAGAGAGAGAGAGAGAGAGAGAGAGAGAGAGAGAGAGAGAGAGAGAGAGAGAGAGAGAGAGAGAGAGAGAGAGAGAGAGAGAGGGAGGGAGAGAGAGAGAGAGAGAGAGAGAGAGAGAGAGAGAGAGAGAGAGAGAGAGAGAGAGAGAGAGAGAGAGAGAGGTGGGGGGAGAGGGGGCAGGCAATAAAGAGAATAGGAGGGAAGGAGAAAGAAAGAAAGGGAGGGAGAGAGAGAAAGACCTTTGCATGAAAAAAACGAAGAAGCAAAACAAACCATGAGGCCCGATATTGGAAGCAGCTGGTTCAATAAGACCAGATGTGCCGTCCCTTCCACTCTCTCCCGACCACGCACGAGGGGAAACACAGGCAGGGAAAGAACAAAGCAGGGGGAGGAATAGAATGCAAGAAATAAAGACAGGAAAAAGAATAAAAGGACAGAAAAAAAGGACGAAGACGAAGACGAGGAAGAAGAAGAAAAAGAGGGAAGAGAGAAAAGCAAACTCTCCCGGGAAGACGTCCAAGGAGAGGCCTGGACGGAGCAGCGGAGATCAGATAAAGAAGGGGATGGTGAGGGAGAACAGCGCCTGTATTGTTTCCACGGTGACTGGAGAGAGAGAGACAGAGCGGACTGGCGTGTACGAGTGTGGGTGGGGTGGCGTCGGCGGGCGAACGGGCTTCGCGTGTTGTCGACGTACCTGTAGGGAGCGCAGGATTCGCCGCAGGCCCTCGTAGTCCTTGTCGGTGAGCGGCGTGAGCACGGTCATGGCGTCCTCCGTGGACTGGCACTGCGGGCACACGTAGACGTCGATGTGCGTGGCCTCGCTCTGCAGGATGCCCACGCAGCGCCCGTGGTACCAGTTCTGGCAGCGGTCACAGCCGATGTAGAACCTAAGGGCGCGAGAAACAGGGGCGGGCGGAAGGGGGGCAAAAAAAAACAAAGAGAGAGAGAGAGAGGCGTATCGGTCAGGTCACGCTCGACATAACTTGGCATTAGTTCCTTTCAATCAGCATGTTTGGTTTGGGGCGAGGAGACGGGACAGATACGTCCAGGTCCTGTCCTGACAAGCTGTGCTACTGAAACCTGACCTCTACAGCTCACGTAATCACACAGCGTACGCTTGGCCACCAGCCCTGGCTGCCTTGCTTTACTAGTTATGAATGACCACAGCCAGGAAGACCAAGGAATTTGATTCCCAGGCAAAAAACAATCAGTAGTGAAATACAGGAATGTCGTTAACATGCAAATCACATACAAAACACAGCCTGGTCCAAGTCGTTAATGTAACTAGTAAGTCAATGACGATAGTCTAATCAATTGACGGCTCCAGTGGCTAATTGACGGCTCCAGTAGCTAATCAATCGACAGCTCCAGTAGCTAATCAATCGATAGCTGCAGTGCCTAATTGACGGCTGCAGCAGCTAATCAATCGACGGGCGCTCTCGGGTCCTTACTGGGCTTCGTCGTAGGGCGTGCGGCAGATGCAGTAGAGCTCCTCCGTGCTGCCCTCCTGCGCCCGCTTGCACTCAGCGCAGATGTAGTCGTCCATCTTCACTGCATCCTTCTCCGTCACGCCCACACACTCGCCGTGGTACCAGTTCGTGCACAAGTCACAGCCGATGTAGAACCTAGTGGAGTGGAGCAGATACAGAAACAACAGATACAAGATGTTTCGATGAGGTAGACAGATGTGGCGTGGATCTACCACATGAATACCAACAAAAAACCAAGAATGGAAAAAAATGATTCAAATTCTGGTTTCCTAACAGGTTCCCAAAATAGAACGTGACCTAATATAAAACAGTCCCTCGGTATCAACAACTATCAATTTCCAAAAGTAACAAGCTATGCAATAATAAGCACACTGTATGTATGCACTACTTTCAATGATCTGTATTGTGTCAAAGATTCCTGCCAGTTCTGCCTGCCATTCCTCAAGTGGAAGTGCTACCAAGCCCAAAGTAATAGGTATGCTGATGATCTATTTATACTTCAGCATGCTGATTCGTGAACCCATGGCTAAGCCGTGTAATGACTCGATGGAAATTTACTTGGACTCGTCGTAGGGCGTCTTGCAGACACAGTACAGCTTGGAGTCCTTGGTGGTGGCCTTTGAGGTAGTGGAGATCATCTTCTTCTTCTTGGCCTTGACCGAGGTGGTGACGTCGCGCTCCTCCTCCCGCTTGCGCTTGTGTCCGGTGGCGGTCAGGGCGGAGGCCGGGCCCAGGCCCGACTGGGCGTGGGAGGCCGCAGATGCCGCGGCGGCGGCAGCCTGAGCCCGCTCCTTCTCCCGCCGCAGCTTGCCCAGGTCCCTCTTCAGCTCCTCCTGGTGGGGTGGAGGGGAACAGACAGACACATCAGCACCATGGCAACGTTGGCCAAAGACACCTGCACCTGAGGTACTCTGACTTCATGAAATAGACGCTGTGATGTTCATGAAGTACAAAAATATGTTGATCACAAGTTGTTATGGCTTTGCAGCTTCAAACAGCAGAAGCTTATTGCGTTTGTGAGGTTACGCGCTAGGTACAAAGCGGAAGGCCAACCTTGTTCTCCTCAACACTCAACAGCAGTCTATACCACACAATCAATGGTCTCGAGGCAGTGCATCATCCCCTTGAGGCCTACTTGATTCACAGGCCTTGCTATCTTTCCTGATCGTTACCAGAGATGAAGAGTCCATTGACTCCTGAGGAGTCCACTCTTTAGTGACCATCCACCCTTGGGTGACCCTCCACCCCAATGACCATCCACCCTAGGGTGAGCACCCCTCCTTCGACACACCACCCCCCCCTCACGGCTCACCTGCACTTCTATCTGCAGCTCCTTGTCCAGCAGGGCTCTCTTCTTGAGGATCTCGGCCTTGAGCTGCTCCTTGTGCTTGTAGAGCAGCGCCGAGAGGCGCGTGGCGTTCTGCTTGCTGCGCTTCTGCTCCACCGTCTCCTCGCGCTTGCGCTTCTTGGCCGCCTGTCGCTCGGCCTTGTCGATCTTGTCCAGGATGTACTTCATCACCTGGTTGCACACGATCATCCTGGAGACCCGGGAGGAAACGGGGCAGAGAGTTAGAAAAAAATCGGGAACGACAGAGAGAGAGAGAGAGAGAGAGAGAGAGAGAGAACTTTGCCATATTCAGCACATGCTCTCCAAAGAAAATGTCTTTGTGATTTAGATAAGGCTTTTTGTTTGCACAGGATCATCTTGGAAAATGGGATGGATATGGGGCAAAAAAATGGGGGAAAGAGACTGAAAGAAAAAAAAAGACCTTTGCTTAATTTATATGCTCTACAAAGTTCACGTCTACACTAGACGTTTTATTCACTTGAAACGTTCCCATCGCTGACGCTTGCGCTACGACAACGTAGATTGCAGATAATTTGATTTACGGTTTTATTTAATATGAGCATTTTCCTGAATAAATTATGTCTGGAGATCAGCTACAGCGATTTGACCGTTTGAAGCTAAAAATACAGTCCACTTTGCTTTGGCACACTCGGAGGAATTTGAGGAGAACAGATAAAGTCACACGAGCTCTGGGAGGTGAATATCAGCCGACGATAATGTGCTGAAGTAGCAACGGCGGTGCCAAACGTTTTCGAGAAATACGGCTGACATCACCTCGCGTTCACATTTGAGGCGGTTTCCCTGTTGCTATCGCTAGATAACTTTTTTTAAGATTTAAAAAAAAAAAAAAAAAATTGCGGTGAATTATGACGGAAAATTAATGAGGCCTCTTCAGGCTTCTGCAACTCTTTTGAGGAAAATAAAAGTCAAGTTTGAAACTTGAAGTGACACTGATTGGAAACACCCTCTCCCGAACAAACAGACAAGTTTTTCATTCTTTTTTTTTTTTTTAAAAAAGGGAGACATTCCAACTAGTCTTCCCCCCCAACAAAAATACAGCCCATGTTATTCAGATCCGCTGTTCCAGCGCCATCACGCCCTCCAGATTTGCAGCCCTCGCGAGCGAGTGAGTGAGTGAGTGACTACTACAACGCTGTCTGAGGACTGAGATTATGCAGCGGCGTGTTTTACATGCGAGCGCTCCAAGGCCAGATGGGGCACAAGTGTGCTTTTGTTCGGCGTTATTTGTTTTGGTATGTGCTGGATGTGGAGCTGAGGATGGGCGGAGGGCCCAAGGTGGAGGAGAGGAGAGGAGAGGAGGAGCAGGAGGGGGGAAGAGGAGAGGAGAGGAGAAGTGTAGGAAAGGAGGTGAGAGGAAAGGAGAGGAGGAGAAGAGCAGGACGAGGAGGAAAGAAGATAGGAGAGGAGAGTGGAGGAGAGGAGAGGAGCAGGGAAGAGGAGAGGAGCGGGAGATTTTCTCCTCCTGGCCGCTTCTAGAGCAGTGGAGGTTGGAGGAGGCGGAGGAGGATGGGGGGAAAACACACACACACACACTTCAGCACACACACACACACACACACTTCAGCACACACACAGCACCAGCTGTGGAGGGGGTCAGAGGTCAAGAAGAGTTCCCAGACTAAGAGCGAGAGAAAGGAGAGGGGAAAAAAACAAGAGAGATGGACATAGTGACGAAGGAGAGGAGGAGACGGTGCAGCAGCAGGAGGAGGAAAAAGAGGAGGAGGAGGAGGCGGCGGCACTGGAGTGGTCAGATGGCCGATGCTGGAGTGAGAGTGACTCAACAGGACGAGAACAGAAAGGCACACAGGGAGTCGCAGAGTGAAGATGGAGCGGAGGTGAGACACGCAGAGCGAGCGTTTAAAAACAGCACTGGGACAGAGACAGAGAGGGGAGGAGGAAAACAAAATGGAGAGAGATGAAAGGAGGAGAACGAGCCGGTGGTCAACCGCCGCTGGACGGGACACAGAGGGGAGTGGGAGCGCCGCTGGAGAGCCGCCACTTCAGGTGCCGTTTACCCATCTGTGGGCTCGCTGTGGTCAGCTGCCCCTGCCCACGTCTGGGTCAGAGCCGCTGGACGAGACAGTGTTATGATTCAGCTGCACAGGGACGGGCAGGTGGTGAAAGGGACAGTGGGGAGGGAGGAGGGGGAGGGTTGACAAGGTCGTCCCCAGGCAGACAGACAGACAGAGGGGTGGGGTGAGGGGTCAGTGGAGGGTCAGGACCCCGGGGGCCTCACCTCTGGTTCTCCTCCCGCTCGGCCGGGGACATGGTCTTCTTCTGCTTCAGGTGCTCGATGACCGCGTTCTGCTTCATCACCACCTGCAGGCCGCAGAGGGGGAGTGCACGGTTAAACACGGCGGACATCACACACACACACGTGTGCACACACACACACACTCTTTTCCACAATCTAATGTGTGCGGCCAGTATACACACACACACAGGCACCCACATACATTCTTTTCCACAATCGAATGTGTGCGGGCAGAAAACACACACACACACACACACACACACACACACACACACACACACCATCCTATGAACAGACACCACACACACACACACACACACACACACACACGGGGAGACACCACACACACACACACAGGCACACGCACTACCACTAGAAGAAGAACCTTTCCAGGAAAAAAAGACACACGTGCATGCAGAGAGAAAGCAGTATTAAGACTAAGACAAACACAGTGGACACGAACACACATAAACACACATGCAGCCCCACAGACAGAGAGACATATACAAAGGACAGACATAATCTCTCCCATACCATTCATCACCACAGCAGGACCTGGCCCTGGGACACCCATAAGGGCCCGACACACAAACACTCCATGACAGTATGTACACAAACACACATATGACATGGTTACACACAGAGCACACACACACGTACCACAACCCCTACACACACACATGCAGACAGACACCAGGGCCACCACCAGTGGCTCAGAAAATAAACCCAGATGCACAACCTCAGGAGAAGGACAGCGGACTGTTTATGTATGAAGGGATAGGCCCTGTGGTGCACCTCTCTCCCCTCTGCTCTCCTGGCTCTGTGTGCCTCAAGGTACAGAACACTATAGACAGGACACGGCGCTCCACCATCACCATTTCAACTGCTTCACTTGCTACCCATGAGGTGCCTCTCATATAAAGTTTATACGTCCTCCCTCGCTCCTCGGGCCTCGATCCTCACTGATCTACATAAAGAATGATGGGGCGGCAACAACGATAGTCTATCCCTTCGTCTATCTTTCTTTATGTAGATCAGTGAGGATTGAGGCCCGAGGAGCGAGGGAGGACGTATAAACTTTACATGAAAGGCACCCATTGACCCTTTGATCTGGGTCTACCCATGATCCTCCACACCCATCTCTCTACCCATGATCCTTCACACCTATGAATACCCATGATCCTCCTCACCCATGTCTACCCATGATCCTCCACACCCATCTCTCTACCCATGATCCTCCACACCAATGAATACCCATGATCCTCCTCACCCATGTCTACCCATGATCCTCCACACTCATCTCTCTACCCATGATCCTCCACACCTATGAATACCCATGATCCTCTCCACCCATATCTCTACCCATGCTGCTCCTCACCTGTTTCTGGATGAGCTGGCTCTGGCTGCTGGCCTGCTGCTGCTGCTCCCGTCGCGCCTCCTGCGTCTGGCGCTTCTTCTGCTGCTGCTGCTCCCTCAGCTGCTGGATGCGCCGCAGCTGCTCCTGCACGCTGGCCGTCTGGATGGTCACCACGTTCTGGATCTGCTGCCCGCCCGCCGCCACCGCGGCGCCGCCCACCTGCCCCTGCACCTGCCCCTGCACCTGGGCGCCCGGCCCCGCGGCCAGCGGCTGCTGCTGCTGGAGCTGGATGGGCAGCTGCAGCTTGATCTGCTGCCCGCCGGCGCCGCCCTGCTGGGCCTGCAGCTGGATCTGGAGGCCCGGGACGGTGATGAGCTGCTGGGCGTGCAGCTGGAGGGGCGCGCGCACCTGCTGCGTCTGGCCCGGGGCGCCCCCTGGCGGCTGCTGCTTGAGGACGGCGCCCGGCTGCCCCACCAGGGCCTTGACCTGCAGCGGCGTGGGCGACTGGATGGGCATCTGGGCCTGCGGGTGCGGCGGGATCTGCGCCTGCGGCGTGGTGGGGGGCGTGCGCGGCGTCAGGGCGCCCGCCTGGAGGGGCGCGGCCGCCTGGGCCGGGGAGGACTGGGCGGCCGGCTGGAGGTGGGGCTGGGCGGGCACGGCGAGCTGCTGCTGGCCCTGACCTGCTCCGGGGGAACACACACACAGAGACACACACACACAGACAAACAAACAAACAAACAAACAAACAAGAGACACAAACAAACAAACATTCACAGAGACACACATTCACAGAGACACACACACACAGAGACAGATTGTAAGTACTGTGGAGGTCAATACATGAGTGTTGTTATGCCATAAAGAAATAACAACATGCTTTGCTGCAGTTAGTCTAAAGATGACGGCTTCTCTCAGAGTGCACTGAAGCCATCATCATCATCATCATCATCATGTTATCAAGCAATAAACTCATGTCATGGTAAAAGCCGCCCCTGTCAGAGGGAGATAGTGGGCTTAGGGGAAAAGCTTCTCTAAACAAGCTGTGGCCACCGTAACGTTTGCGTCATGTTTACGTGATCAATGTTTTTATTTCATGTTCCCATCCCACCTCTGCTGGATGTTCCAGGAGGGCTCATGAAAATCGGCATGTAACATTAGGGGAGGGGCATGGGTGGGGTGGGAGGGGGTTTCCCCTTCTGGATCACACTCCTCTGAACACCCTCACCCAGATCTGCCAGACATAAAACTTTATGGGGGTCCACCCTGCCTGTGATATCATAGGGTGTGTGTGTATGCATGTATGTGTGTGTGTGTGTGTGTGTGTGTGTGTGTGTGTGAGTGTCCGGTGTTATCTGAGGAGGAGTTGCCATGAAAACACAGTGTGCGTACAATAGGCCAATAAAATAGGTGAGTAAAGAGTGGTGATGCCTGTGTGCTGGTGCTATGCTGGGCAAGCAGCCCTAGTGGGCATGGAAACAGCACGCCATTATGTGCTAATGAAATGTAGCGGGTTCCTGAGTTGGCACTACATTGGCGTTGACGTCTGCTGCGGAGCGGAGCGGGGCGGGGCGTACCTGGCGTGGCGGGGGCGGCGTTGGCGGCCGTCGTGGCAGGAATGGGGGTGAAGAGGAAGCGCTGCACCTGGCCGTTGGGCAGCGCCGCCTGCATGAGCTGCTGGCCGGGCCGCGGGATCACCGTGACGCCCTGCGGGATGACCTGCAGCTGCCCCGTGGTCTGGCCCTGGCCCTGCACCACCACCGTCAGGCCCTGCGCAGGCTGCGTCCCAGAGCCCTGCTGGACACCGGGAGAGAGGGAATCAAATCACATAGATAAACAAACAGGGATAGCAGGCAAGACGGAACAGGTTGAGTGAGAGAGAGAGAGAGAGAGAGAGAGAGAGAGAGAGAGAGAGGGAGGCCGAGAGAGAGAGAGAGAGAGAGGGAGGCCGAGAGAGAGAGAGAGAGAGAGGGAGAGAGAGAGAGAGAGAGAGATAAGCAGAGTGTGAATTAATTTGGGCTCAATATATCAGCATATCAGCAGCCGTGGCAATTTCATGGACAGAAAAAAAATATTTCTTTCTAGGGAAATTTCTATGAATAAATAATTGAAAGGAATAAAAATCACTTACATAAACAAACAGGGATAGCAGGCAAGACGAAACAGGTTGAGAGAGAGAGAGAGAGAGAGAGAGAGAGACAGACAGAGAGAAAGAGAGAGATGGACAAAGGAGAGAAGGATGGAGATGTAGAAAGACGTGAGAGGACAGGAGAAAGGAAGGACAGACAGAGCAATGATGGAGGGAGGGGGTTGGAGTAAAGACGGAAACCTCAGAGGACAGAAGCGTGAGCAGCTACTGAAAATAAGTGCTGTGGCCTCAGCCCAGACGAGGAGTGCGGGTGAGGGGGAGGTGACTCTGAGGGGGAGGTGACACTAACCTGCGGCCGCTCCACTGCTGCTCCCTGCTGCTTTTGCTGCAACAAGAGAAACCGCCCGCATGAGAATCACATGTGTACACTGTATTAACAATCACCATCTCACAAGAGTTCGTGTTTACAAAACAAACTACGGCCGGTCATTAACCCAAAACAAGCCCAATTTACTGCACATAGAGACTGGAGCCCGGTGTGTCCTCACCTGAGCCCCCTGGGTGAGCTGCGTGAGCTGGGCCAGCGTGAGCTTGACCTGCCCCTGCTGGGCGCGCTGGCCTGGAGGGGTCTGAGGGGCCACGGGGGTCCCCGGGGACGCGCCCGCCACGCGCTGCCCTGTGGTGGTGGCCACGGGACTGGCCCCCGAGAGCGCCGTGGAGACCGGCTGGCCGTGGATGATCACCTGCTGCGTCTGGCCTGTGGAGGAGACGCGTGCGCGAACACACGCAGACACAGACAGACAGACGGACAGACAGACAGACAGAGAGACAGAGAGACAGAGAGACAGAGACAGAGAGAAACACACACACACACAAACACAAACACAGAGGTGATTAATGCCTTCATAGCGTTGCCAAGGACAGCTACGGTCCACCTATTACAACACCAGAAAATCCTATAAAACAGCATCGTGCTAATCTCCATGAAGAGAACTTCAAAACGTTCATGAGAAGAGACGCTGAGGCGAAAAGAGGCGCCCACCTTGCTGGACGACCAGGGGCGTGCGCAGGATGGTCTTGCCCAGAGTGCTGCCCTGCTGGATGGGCGTGCGGATCACCGTCATGCCTGAACGGATCTGTCCCCCGGTGGTGGTGATCAGCTGAAGGGTTGAACCGGAGAGGGTTAAAGCGGAATGAAGGATCTTTGGTTGAACACATACAATCGTTGAGTAACAACAACAATTCTGCCTGTGACAGAAGACTGTTATGATGTGGTGGACGATGACAACCGAGCACGGCGCTTCATCCTATCAAGTCTGGACACGGTGTGTCACTTCTGGTTAAGTCACTTAACGACACACAACCAGCGCTTCAGCTTCACTTTACAGACATGATGTCTGCATATTTCAGCCTTCTCTCACAAGCGCCGTTAAATCCTGTTTATTTGCTTTGAACAGACGGCCACCATCCCCAACAGCTTGGCTGTCAGACAATAGGAAGGCTGTAGATGCCCAGTGTTGTGACTAAGAAGACCAAGTGTCTGCCTGTGTGTGTGTGTGTGTGTGTGTGTGTGTGTGTGAGCAGTCGCACCTGCTGCCCTGGTGAGCCTGGCGTGTTGGGCTGGATGTTGATGGTGGTGGTCCGCGGCTGGAATGACGTGAAGGTTTGCTGGTTGCCGGCGGCGCTGGATGGAATGATGCCCAGGACTTTCTGCTGGATCATGCCTAAGAAAGAAGCCATTCTCTCTCAGCACAGGGCTTGGCCTCACAATGGCGCCTCAACATGCACAACACAGCACTCCACACCACCACAACGTGATGTCCGACTACTCAAAACAATGGCCATGCAAAAACAGTTACTCGTTTAACGTCTGCAGACTGCATTCCTATGAGGGAGAACCAGGTTTCCTAGTATGAGATACCCACATTTTAATGTGTATTTTTAATAGAGTGAGAAGTTTGTTTGCTTGCTGCTGGGGCAACTCTATCGTTTCATCAACCTTTCACTGGCTATCAAGTTCTAGGCTCGACCTCCAGAACCGGGCCAGATCTATTGTGGGTGAATTTCTCGGTGCTCATGTCAATGCACTAATTGTGCCCCGCCTGACTTTAATGTTTCGCCGAGGTCTTTGAAGGTTGCCATGGTAAATATTAGCCACCAGAGTGAACCCACCCTTCAAAGTGTTGCTGCGCACGCGAGCACGAAGGCCTGCTCATAAATTATGCATAGAATCGGTTGCACTTCGACTGTTTCATTTTATCCAGACACGGTAGCCGTTTCATATTTTCGTCAGTTTTAGTCGATTCTAACAAAAATAATACTACGTCACCCAAGCCGACGTCTTAAAACCACCTTCTAAAATTAAGAAAAGTTATCTTATTTCTCCTTCCTTCATCGCCTTCTGTGGTCGGACTTCGGCGGCTAGATGGGTAAAGATACACTTCAAGAGGTCTCTCTTCAAAGCGCGAGGGTTAAGCCGATCTTTAGGTCGAGGTTTGCACCACTGGCCAAGCATCAAACAAGCACTTCTTGGAGCTCTGTTTGCAGAGCTAGCGACACACTTCTGTTTGAGGCGGAAAACAAGAAGAGACCCCTGTGTGTAGCGCGCTACCTGTCTGAGAAGCCAGACCCCAGGATAAACTTGTTTTCATGCTCACTTCCTCAACTTCCTCCAAAACAAACAACCTCGACTCGAAACGCTTGCACTGGAAAAACACACGCCTGTCTGTTTTACGGACGCCTCTTTTAACGAATCATGGGTGTCACTAGACGGGCGCGCTGTTTGTTTGTGGAGTAATTTGGCCCATCCGCTATACGCGGACGTTCCTACTGTGTGTGTGCGCGCTCGCGTTTGTGCCTAATTTGTGGTACTCAGTGTGTGGCAGGGTGCCAACAGTCAAACAAATTTGAGACTTTTTGAAAGATAATAGCAAAACAACAGACAGAATGTGGCAAACTATGCATTACTAATTCAAGTAATGCATACCGCTATGTTGGTTACTTTTGGCACAGGGAACAGTCACCAGTCAATTAGGATAATATTGTGCCTTGACACCGTCTTACAGACTTGATATATGTCCTGAACTTTGAAGGCTCTGCCAGTTCAGACGACACTGACTTGGAGGAGCCCGGTGCATTGGCCAGGTTACGGCTCTAACTCATTTTAACAGACTACACAGCACAAGCCTCAAATGGGGATCCAGGAATAGCCTGTTTTTTTCGGCAGCGGGCGCTGCGCATAATGTCTCGGGAGCTGGACACGCCGTGCCATCCCTGACTCGGTTGTGCCAAGAGTGACCACTGATTCATACGCTGGCATGCAGTGAGGACAGTGGCGGACTGATGGATGGCCAGAAACACAACATCGTTACTCCCCAACCCCCCCAAAGCCTGGCAGAAAAGGTTGTGCCCATTTTTTTTTTCTTTTTTTTTTTTTTCTTCATGTACCTCCTTGAGTGGTTGGCACATTTAAGGTGACGATCTTGCTATTGGCGGGCAGCGGCAGCTTGGCAGTGATGACTTTGCCAGCCATGGTAACCGGCGTGCCGGTGATCTGGAACGTCTGCCCAGATGTAGTAGCGACCGTGGTGACGGTGCCGGCTGATGCTGGGATAGAATGCAGGTTTATTGAGGCGCAGAACCCCAGCACAACATCAACACAACCATGAGCACCCACAGGTTAGAGGAACAACGCTGCGGGACAAGTGAGAGGAGCCTCGGAAAGCTCTTGCTGCAGTTGTTATTTGACAAACACAAAATAAAGGCATCTAGAACACTCCCAAGGAAGCCAAGCACTGCTTACTTGCAATAACGTGTAGCTACTGACTAATGACTTTCTAATTTGGGGATCGTTTTGTCCATGTTTTAGTTGACTTAAAGAATATTCCTCGCCTTTCCTTTCCATATGGCTTGCAGTCTTCACACATGCTATGGGAGAATATGTGATGTTTTCAGTCTTGTGCATTTTGCGGTGATTTAATTGCATGTTCTAAAAATGCATAAAATGTAATGTCTTGAAAAAGTATCAAGACCGATGGCATTTCTCTGGCTCAGAGGAGCACTGAAGGACCGCAATGGGGCCACACACTCATTCTCAGACATATCAGTAAAGGGAGTATTGAGATCCTTTAAAGCTCAAGAACCACACACTCTTAAAGAAGCATTCAGATGATCAATCAGTACAGACTGGTCTTCAAGAGAATCTTAACCATGTGTGTTTAGTTAATTTCACACAGCAAAAAAATGTCCATCTTCCTTTTTTTTTTAATATTCAACCAAATTTCGTTTCAAGGCATGCAGCGATTCATTTACAAGGGCCATAAAATGTACTAGAACTGACAACTGGAAGTCCTAAATATAACTTACGGGGGAAAATAAAAACCCGGCGGCTAATTAAGTTATCCGTGTTGCTCTAAGTCAATCTTCTTGGCCATCTTCTTTCACAGTGAACCGCAGGGAGAAATGAAAGCCCGTGTCTAATCGAGTTAGGTCCGTGTTGCTGTAGGTCCGGTGCCATGTGCTTACCTGGTTGCTGGCCCGTCTGGCCCTGTTTGACCCAGGTTGCGAAGGTCTGCTGGAAGTTCTTGTTCTGCTGGAATGTCACGGGAGTGCCCATCTTGGTGGCCAGAACCACCTTGGTGCCCGGGGTGACCTGGCTGGTGAGCGAGCCCACCATCACCTTGGTGGTCGTGGGGGTGGAGGGGCTACCGGCGACGGTGATGGTGTTGCCCGCGCTGCCGCCGCTTTTCTGGAGCTCCAGACGTTTCTGTGAACAAGCACCAAAAAACGTGGTCAGTCAGTAGCACACGCTATACAGCAGGCAGCCATGAGGAAGCAATCATGCAGGAGACTGAGGAGAGCAAAAAGATAGTCCCACAACCGTAGGGTGAGGTAAGATCCTTCCCATGTTAAGATTTAGAGAGTTATTTCGTCTGGTCAGCAAAAGTTTGCCGTCCAATTAAAGGAATGAGTCAAAAGACAGACAATCTTTTACACTGGAGGTCAACGGAGAGGCGAGTTAGTAGATTTCAAATAGAGGACTTGGTGGCAAGGCACAATTTAATGCATTCAAATTGAACCGATTTGAACAGTTTTGCCCGTCTAATTTGAAAGGATTAGATTTCGGATCTCGACGGGAGTTAGATCAGAAGGCCAAGTCAGAGGGTTCATTGTCGTCGGCGTCGACCACCGGAACCTCGGCTGTCTATCCCACCTGCTCGACATCGACTCTCTCCAGGTTTACCCGAACATCCATTCGGGCCTTGAGCTCCAAAGACTTCCTCCGAGCACTAACCTTTGCCTGGTCCGCCGCCTGGGCCTTCTCCTTCTCCACCCTGTCGGGGAACAAGAGAACAGCGTTTACAGCCCGGCTGCTCAAGCGTGAGCCAACGACAGTAGGGAAGCTGGACATTAGGGAGGGGGAAAGAGAGAGAGACAGAGAGAGACAGAGAGAGAGAGAGAGAGAGAGAGAGAGAGAGAGAGAGAGAGAAAGAAGAGAGAGAGAGACAGAGGGATAGCAAACAACTCTAAGGTGGGCAATATGAAACATGTTTCATGTTTTCCCCCAACGTCCAGAGGGCAGTGCGAAAGAGTGGGGGCAAATCCACTGACCAGGAAGAGTCTCTACACTTGGTCCAACCCAAAAAAACAAGGGAGAGATGATGGTAAGAAAACGAGTCTGTTGTTTATTTGGTCTCTGTAGGTGTCCGGCTTGTGTATGCAAGTATGGGTGAAGATCAAGCAAATGACCCTTAGCAGGGCATTTCCATGATGTCCACAGCCCAGACAGTTCCACCACGCCACTGTACCTCTCTGCGAAGGCTCTGATCTCCCACAGGTCCAGCTCCTCCTCGGCGACCCACGTCTCTATGACGATGGGCCCCGTCTGCTTGGTGGGCTCCGGCTTCTTGGGTCGCAGGGCGCTGGAGCGCAGGCCCTTCCTCTGGGGCGTGGGGGTCTCTGTGGGGCCGAAGGGAAAAGGGCGGAGGTCAAAGGGCGAGAAGTGCTTAACTAAATACGACACAGACAATCACTAGTGGGAAGAACAGAGCCAGTGTCAACAACGTCTTGCAGGACTGAATCGGTACTTTTCCGAGAGACGGTTTGGAAAGAGGGAGGGAGGAAACAGCTGACATACCTTCAGGCAAAACTTAATTGAAATCTCTAAAGCCTGTAACTCTACAGTCAGGCTAAATCTCTAAAGCCTGTAACTCTACTGTCAGGCTAAGTCACTAAAGCCTGTAACTCTACAGTCAGGCTAAGTCACTAAAGCCTGTAACTCTACAGTCAGGCTAAGTCACTAAAGCCTGTAACTATACTGTCAGGCTAAGTCACTAAAGCCTGTAACTATACTGTCAGGCTAAGTCACTAAAGGCTGTAAATCTACTGTCAGGCTAAGTCACTAAAGCCTGTAACTCTACTGTCAGGCTAAGTCACTAAAGCCTGTAACTCTACTGTCAGGCTAAGTCACTAAAGGCTGTAACTCTACTGTCAGGCTAAGTCACTAAAGGCTGTAACTCTACAGTCAGGCTAAGTCACTAAAGCCTGTAACTCTACTGTCAGAGTTCTCCTGGTTGACGCCCTGGTTCTTTCCGTCTCACCTTTGGGTGTTTCTGGGACGCCGATGGGACAGATGATTTTCCTGATGCAGTATTCCGACCGAATGCCGTAGGGACCGACATCTCTTCGCTTGATGATCTCCGTGGTCGTTATTTCCGTCTCCGACGTTTCTGTGGCAAAGCGGCAGCAGTTAAGTTAGTCGCCAGAAACATCACGGGGAAGGTTAAATGAAGTCAACACAGTGCATCTGTTTTTAACAATACTGCATTTGGGAAAATCATTTGCTAATGAAAGGACTGACCACAACTTGCTGTTCAAGATAAATACATAACAAAATGAAAAAATGTACGAAGAGGACTGCTGACAGAGAAAGACAAGGATTAAGTCAAAGAAAAGAAGTCCAGCTAACAGAAACAGGCAAAAACCCCAAACCAACAACACAGTAAACGTCACAATAACTGAGGGACGGGTGGGGTGTGCAGACAGAGGGCTGAAATCCAGAAAAGAAGCAGCTGGGATACCTGTGCGCTCACCTGTGCGGGTGGTGCCAGCCTGAGAGGAGGGCTTGACGCCCATGTCGTCCCAGCGCAGGCTGGCCCACAGCAGCCTCAGCATCAGGCTGACCCCGGCCAGGGACTTCACCGTCTGCAGCCGGTACCTGCACCACAGGACACACACACAAACACACACACGGACACACACACACACACACGGACACACACAGTGTGATGGTTAAGATTTCCACGCGCTCAGTTATTAACAGTTCTTATTTTCAGAAACACGGTCAACAAGGTGGTGAGGTCCAGAAGCATGAGCCTCAATTGAAAGTGGAAACTCTAAGCTGTTGCAGATGTACTTTTTTGACACTGGAACGTCCTTCTGATGAACAGTAAAACATGTTCGAACCGCACTGAACTAAAAAGCCTGAGAAATTGGGAAAGTCACAACCTCAAAATGAACTGAAGAACTCAAAATTCACTGAGGGCAATTTTTTTTTTTCACAGACGCTCCACACACACACACGTTTTTCAAATTAAGCAGACGGGGGGAAGGATATTCCTCGTGTCACTTTTTTATGGGTCTCTATGTGGGAAAAACATCCTCAGTGGTTAAGTGCGGCAGCGGAGCATCCTGACACCCGACCAGCATGACTCACGTCTGCCCTCATACAGAAATGCCATTAAAAAACGCCCCGAAAATAACCGGCCCTGGTCCCAGTCTCCAGGAAGGGTCACTAGGGTTACAGAGCAAACAGTGCTCCCGACAAAACCATGACCTGGTGGAACAACATAACCTTCTCAGATGCATTAGACTTAAAAATGTATTCCGCTTTTTTTTTTTGCTATACTTTTATTTGGCGGGGAGCGAGCAGCTCCAAGCTGGGTCGTTTTTAGTGTAGTCTTTGAAGACGACACGCATGCACAGAGAGAGAGAGAGAGAGAGAGAGAGAGAGAGAGAGAGAGAGAGAGAGAGTAGTAACGGCTAAAGACGTAGTGTGCGAGTTGAACCCAAATCTACTTTTTGACAAATACAGTATAAACGGCTCCTTGCGGACCCTTAGCTCTGTTTTCATGTGTGCATGTTGCAACCCTGCGGTTTTCATGCAGTCCGCACTCTAAATGGGGCAAAAACATAATGGCTCGGACCAAGCCATAAATAATTCCGGCTAATCAACACACTGTATCATGAGCTTGGAAGGGAGGGGTGTAATTTGATTGGCTACCGAGCTAAAACATTAACAGGCGTTTGCCGAACGTTTGCTGACCCTCCCTTTAGTGTTTAGCGATTTGAAAAGGGAGCTCGAGAGAGAGCGGGGTTTTTCCATACCTCCAGGTGATGCCAAAGGTGGGTCTGGGCGAGGGGTACGGCCAGATGTCCAGCGCGGGCTTGGCGTTGTAGCTGAAGATGGGCACCTCGCGGATGCCCCCGCGGCGCGCCAGCTTGTGCAGGTCGTCGTTGGGCAGCACGAAGATGCTCTTCTTGCAGCTCTTGGTGACGAACTTGCGGTAGGAGGGCAGCGCCGTGCCCGAGCGCGCCTTCTTGGTGCGCGTGAACTTGAGCAGCCGCACGCGCTGCCGCGTCGAGTGCTCCTCGCTGCTGCTCGTCACGGAGATGGTGGAGCCCTTGAGGGTGGTGGTGGTGGTGGTGGAGGCGGAGGAGGAGGAGGTCGTGGTGGTGTTCACTTTACTGACAGAGAGGCTGTCGGTCTGGCCGTGCACTTGCGTCACCGTGGTTTTGGTGGTGGTCGTCAGCTTGGAGACGGCGCTGCTCTCGGTCGATGCTGCCGCCGTCGTCGTCGACGACACCACAGCTGCCTGGGCCCCCGGCGCCGCCATCGCCAGACGCACCGTCCGAGACTCGCTGGAGACCGTGGTCGACGTGGTGGTGGTGGTCGTCACTTGCGTCATGACCAGGGTCTCGGCGACGGAACCTCCCGCGCCGTTGCCCTCGGCGAAGTCGCTGCTGAGGCTGGAGTCCTCGGCGGAGGGGGCCGGGGACGGGCTGATTGTCTTCGGGGTCGTGACCTCCGACCTCAAACGCTCAGTGTCTGTTGTGCTGTTGTGCTCTTTGTTCCCGGCGTGTGCGGCGACCGCGTCCGTGGACGTGGCCAGCGTCGGAGCAGGACCCTGCAGGCTGTTGCTCAGCTTGGCCATCTTGGTGGGCGGCGCGTCTTCGGAGTCGTCTCCCGACACGCTCGGAGGAGGGGACACTAATAGGGAGGTGTGCGTGGGCGTGGGCGTTGGGGTCCTTTCCGCCTTGACGTCAGGCGCCACGTCCCCGTTCAGGAGCGGCTTGAGGGGGTCTTTCGAGAGCGGCGACTTCCCGTCCTCCGCGGAGCACAGGCTGTTCACTTTAGCCTCCACGCAGTTCGACAGTGGGTCCTTCGCCAGAGCACCGGACACCGAGTCTGTGTCCATCTCGGCGTCTCGCCCGTTCACTTTCACGGGCGAGGGAACGCGAGCGTCGGTCTCCATGGCCTCCTCTTCCTTCACGTCCTGCCTGGTGACCTGGAGACTTTTGCCGTTCTCCCCTGCGGACGACTCGGGCGACTCCGAGGTGGGCTTGGGTTCTTCTGGCGCCGCTAGCTGCGGGATGGCGCTGGTGTCGGCGGGCGCTGTGGGCGGGCTCGCCTGGCTTGTGCTGCTGCTGGGTGCGCTGACCGGTGCCGCCTGCTGCTGCTGCTGCTGCTCAGTAGTGCCCCCTGTGGACGAAGGGGAGGAAGTGCCAGGCTGCCCGGTGCTGGTGGAGTTTGCTGGTTGGAATGGAGGGGTGGCCCCTGCTAACGGATCAGTCCTTTGGGGCAGGGCACCCTGCGGCTCCCCCTGGCTGTGTGTTTGGTTCTCCAGCTTAATGCTGCTGCTAATGCTGCTGCTGCTGCTGCTTGCGTCCATTGCGCTCCCAGTCGTACCAGAGGCCTCTAGTGCTCCTCCTGTTCTGTCTGGGTCCACCTTGACCACCGGCTCTGTTGCGGCCGGCTTCACCTCAGTCTTTATTTGGAGTGTGGGGAGCTGGGGCGCTGGGGTCGGGGCTTGCGCTGGTGTCGGGGTAGAGGTCGGGGTAAAGGTCAGGGTAGAGGTCGGGGTAAAGGTCAGGGTAGAGGTCGGGGTGGTGGGGGTGGGGGTCAGCTCGACCTTGGGCTTGAGGCTGGGGGTCAGCTCGACCTTGGGCTTGAGGCTGGCCTGCTGCTTGCGGCGCTCCTGCCGCTGGCGCTCCTCCACCAGGTGCTGCTTGACGCGGCGCTCCAGGAAGCCGTCCAGCTTGGAGGTCTTCACCTTCTTCTTGTAGGCCGTGCGCAGCAGGAAGCCCTGGCTCACGTTCACCACGTCGTAGTTGAACGGCCGCTTCGGCTGCTGCCCCTGGAGGGCGCTCTTGGTGGCGCCGCCGTCACCGTCGCCCTGGGTGAGGTCCACCACCCCTTGCTTCGGGGAGCTGGCCTCGGTGAGGTCCACCACCTCCTTCGGGGAGCTGGCCTCGGTGAGGTCCACCACCTCCTCCATGCCCTCCTCCTGCTTCAGGGAGCCGGCCTCGGAAGGCTGCGGTGAGGGGCTGGCACCCTCGGACTTCCCTGCAGGAGAGGAAATGAGCCAGCGTTAGGAGACTGATGGGATTCTTTCCTTTCCTCAACATTCCTGAAGTAGCTACCCAGAAACGGTCTGCTCTTTGTTATTGCTCACGCCACAACTTTTCCACAGATAGCATTACATTTCAGACGCTATTAAAGGGTTTTTCTAATGTTAATAATACAATGCTCTAGTGTGTCATGGTGTCAGGTAGTGAAATCGACAACAAATACAAATACACAGTAACACCCTACTTCCAGTACCAGTTATCCAGTTATTCACCAGAAATCACCTCTTCTCATATCCACTTCCTGTTTTCTCTCCCTACCTTTGTGAGATTCCTCATCGGTCTCCATCTTGTCCTCGGCGTCGCTGCCCTTGGCCTTGTCCGAAGAGGCCTCGGGGTCCTTCTCGGGGTCCTTTATCGAGGGCTCCTCTGTGCTGTCGCTAGGGACGGTGGGGGTTTCTGAGGCGGCGCTCGACTCCACCGACTCCTTCTTCACGTCCGCGCCTGAAGCTGCGCTGGTAGCGCTGCCACTCTTGGCCGCTGTCAAAAACAAGAACACATACATCCATATTTCAGTAGGCCACATTTTAAAGACATTATTCAGCACGATATGGAATATGCCACCATGAGTTGGGGATCTGTGGATGTGATCTGCCCTCCATCCAGGGATTAAATAACAGGAGGTGCATCAGAAAGGCCAAAAGAATCAATATGGACCTCAGCCTTCCAAGTCATGGGCTGTTTCAGCTACCGTCTGGCTAGCGATATCGAAGTCTTAAGGCTCGGACCACCAGACTCCAGAACATACAACATACCATTTATCTTTATTTTATTTTGAGGAGCAAAAAAAACCCCAAACAATTTTACTCTCCCATACCCGTGTAATGAGAGGTAATAAAGATAATCTTGAATCTTGAATAATCAAGGGCAGAAAAAACGGATGATAATGATTTACACACCTTCCAGGTCCTTCCGGTAGTTGACGTTGGTGTTGCCGGGTAAACGTGGGACGAAGCGGTGAACGTGCGTCTTGCTGATCCAGCTCCACCCTCCGTACCCAGTCACCCTGTACTCCTCCCCCTTTTGCTTCCAAACCTACACACACACACACACACACACAGATGTGAGTAAGAAGAGACAGGGGGGAGAGAGGAGTGTGGAGGCATCCGAGGTAAAAACACACATA
>NC_084994.1:46274591-46324591 GCF_963854185.1 Sardina pilchardus
GCTGCACATCTGCACCGCCTTGCACCAGTTCGACCTGCAACACGCCGCCACCGGCAACGACGGGGTCAAAGGTCAGACAATAGACATAAGCACTGTATCACACAGTGACCAGTCTCCTCCTACCTGTTTGAACCTCGAGGAACACAACAGGACAGAGTGACCCTACACTCTAAACAAATAATAATGAGGCTCTGAAGAATCATTTCCAATGTGAAGAACATTTTGCCTGATGTAATGGTTCAACACATAGTTTTGACTCCCCATGAGAGAACCATCCAGAGATTTAAAGAACCATTTTAAGCAACTTAAGGCCTCCGGCCTCGTGGCTACGGCCGAACAACACCCGTGGGAATATCCATTAACAACCCCACTCTCTCACTCGTGCTATATTGCTTAATTATTCTTTAGAATGTACACAGTTTGACCCCTCTGTTGACCCCCGTTTAGAACCCCGAAGGAGACGCGCGTCCCGAACCCACCTCTTGTCCCGCACTGCCCCGTACCTGTGGGAGGCCCAGTTGGGGTGCAGGAAGGGCGCGGGGATGCTGTTCTCCAGCTGGATGATGGTGAGCCGCAGCGTGGACACGGTCAGCGCCTTGGAGCCGTGCACCGAGCCGTTCCACTTGAACTCGCCGGCGGGCGTCATGCAGAACTTGTGCGCCAGGTGGCGCCGCTTGTCGTGGTCCTCGCGGTGCTGGTGCTTGTTGAGCGCCAGCGTGTTGCCGCTGTACTGGTTGTGGTAGACGCGGTACTTGCCCTCCTGGCCCAGCTTGAAGAAGTGGCTCAGCGCGCCCTGCTTGGACGCCTCGCGGCTGGAGGCGCCGCCGCCGCCGCCACGCGTGCTCACCCGCGCCAGCTCACCGCCGGGGGTCACCAGCAGGACCTGATGGGGGGGGAGGGGGGGGGGGCAAGAGGGTGGGTGAGAATGGCCACCAGGGGGCAGAACAACATTGTGTAGCCACAACAGCAGCAGCAGCATAACAAGCATACTGCATGCACACAACGGCATCTCTAAAGAACCCATCAGACTGCTTCGATCAGTCATGCACTGCATTACATTACGGTCACATTGTGTATAAGCCGCAGGAAAGTGTTTTATGCGAGTTAAAAGAAACAAAACCGCATTAACTGTTCCCGTGTATAAACCTAATAGCTCAAATCAAGCGGGTTATAGTAGGGATGCAGATCCACTCTAATGATCACAGACATGTCTCTGTTGTAAGCACAGGTGACTATACTGAACTGTACACTGTGTGTGCATAAGACAGAGAGTGTTATATGTGTGTTTATTTGTGTAATCTTTTCACCTGCTTAGGGCCCTGTCTGTGCATGTGTGTGTGTGTGTGTCTGCATGTATCTGTGTGTGTGTGTGTGTGTGTGTGTGTGTGTGTGTGTGATCCCCTCACCTCCTTGCCGTCCTTGTAGCCCTTCCTGGTGTCGTGGTCGGCGGCGGCCGCCTGCTGGCTCTTGAGCTGGCTCAGCTTGCTCTCGGGGTTCCTCAGGCGCGTCACCATGCGCGTGGGGGGGCCCTTCACCGGGCCGCCCGCCTCGCCGTTCGCCTTCTCCTTCCCGTCCGCTGCTGTCGGAAACACACACACACACACACACACACACACACACACACAGGTGAGTGGTCATGGTTCCACTCGCATGCTCACGGAATGGACTTCCAAGAACACCTGTGATTTGAGCCTCCGTCTAAATAAATAAGAACGCTGGTATCTACACCTCAAACAGGCCTCGGGGCCTCAGCGAGAGCTGAAAGGTTCCAGTGGAAGCCGTGTCAGTGCCAAATAGAGGGTACACAGAAACTCAGGTAAACAGAGGTCTCTTCATGTGGCTACGATCCTGTGAAGTTGGAGCTTTCCAGCAAACCCATCAAAAAGAACGTTCTTTTTTTTCTTTCGTTTCCATGGGTATAGTAGCCGAAATATGTGGATGAAATGAGGCGGTCAGGTGAGACCTCAGGTCATCATCGTCTAATATCAAAGCAGCGCTGCGTGTTGTACTGAGGACCAGACGGTGTGTGGGGAGAGAAACCCCATGTTGCTTATGGAATAATCTGATGGGGAGAGTTAAGTGGGAGGTAGGGGAAGCACACACACACACACACAGCCGGCGAGTGTGACTGGCTGGGCCGACTGACTGACCTGTGGCGTCCAGGCTGGACTTGTCCGCCGCGTCCGACTCCTCCTGGCTCCTGGGCCCTCCCGGGGTGGAGAACTGACTGCTGTTGCTGTTCTCGTCGGCCGCGTGGGGGGGCTGGCTGCTGGCCGGAGACCCCCCCTCGCCTGGCTGAGACCCGAGCTTGGACTCCGCAGCCTTGTCTGCAAGGGAGGGAGGGGTGGGGTGGGTAACAGGGGACTGAGTCATATTTCTGACAACACAACAGCTTTTACAAATCAAAAAAAGATCACTCACTCGAAAATTAAAACGAAAACAGTGAAATGCGATGTTTTTGCTTGTTTGTTTGGAGACATTAAAGCAAAACAAAAACAAACAAAGAGCAACCAGATTTTTTCGCACGCAGCCACGCCAAGCACAAACAAGGTCTGCTCAAACGCTCTTGTGAGATGGAAACATGCTGGCGGCTAGCAGACACAGTGGCACAGATGACGGAACACAATACCGGGCCCAAGATGACCACAGAGAGAAGGGACGGACACGCACTGCTGTGGACGCTGGCAGCGGTGGAGAGCACGGCCATTAGGAATATATGCTGGCCAACAGCGCCCTCCTGTGGCCTGCAGCGGTTGCACTTCCCCGGCAAAATTGGAGGGAAACTTCAAGGCAGGAGTGTCTGAACATGTGGTTCCCACTTTTGACAAGACACCACAGGAGGAGAGTTTACAGACAGTGCATTCATATATTCCTTAAGACCTTTAGCCTGAACTGTTTAAAATAGAAGGCCAACTGAAATCTGGCCTGTAAAAATAGACCTACAATGGGATAATCTCAGCAATTCAATTTAATTCAATAGGAAAGAGTAATCCTGCTAAAAACGGCATACTTTTCTACACCGGGGACACGTGGCTCTATGGCTCACGAACGCCCACAGAATTGCAGTGCAGTGAAACACATAGCTATCCTACAGCACTGCTACCGGCCCCCGGAGCTGAAGGTCACATCCCTGGACTTCTCCTCTGGGGGGAGGAGCGCTCTGCCTGGCGGCCACCGCCAGCCGTCCTACGGTTCCGGCTCCATCTCCCCTTAAGGGTCGAGGAGGAGCGCGCCGGAGGATCTGGGCATCGTCAGGAAAATCCTCTCCCGGGAGGCGGATTTTTGCCGGCGACGGGAGCCGTTACGTAAGGGCCTCACACCGCACCGGAGCTGCTGTTTATCTCATTACACTCACACTGCACGTGCAGCAGGCATGGCCAGCCATTCCTCATCAGAGAACAGTGTCTTCTATAGCCAACACTGGCCAGCCATTCCTCATCAGAGAACAGTGTCTTCTATAGCCAACACTGGCCAGCCATTCCTCATCAGAGAACACAGGCTTCTATAGCCAACACTGGCCAGGCACGTTGTGCTCATGCTTTTTTCAGATTAAGATTAATTTATTAGCCAGAGCTACAGGGCTCACCTAGTATGGCCGTCTTACTCCTCCAGCCATTTTACAGGCCCACTATGAAATTTAAATGAATGCCTCACGATACTGTTATTAGAACACTCGGACTACATCATGGCCTCCTCGTAAATCACGCTGACTTACCATAATTTGTCAAAAGACTAATTATAAATGTAAAGTATTCAACTCCCGACACTATCATTAAGATTCCTTCAGTCTTTTCATAATTCATGTGCTGCTCTACGTGGGGAGAGGGGGCTGAAGCAGCATCCCTGTACATGAGACATCCCTTGTTATGATCTTGCCTGACTGCCACACACACACACACAGCTTGATGAAGCTCCACGCTGCCCTCTTTACCCTCCCTCCACACGCCTGCTGAGGCTTACAGCCAAACTACAAACACACACACAAACAAATAAACAAACAAACAGGCAAACAAACAAACAAGCGGAAAGCGAAAGCTGCGGGATCAGACAGCCGTACAGCAGCGGCTCATTGGCGTGAAAAAGCTCCGATGGCCACAAGGGCTTTGATTGGGGGTTTGAGATGACGCAAATCAGACAGAGCAAGCTTGAAGCGACCGCTGGGCGCGTCATCTCTCCACACAGCCGGGCAAGACAGCGGCGCGGCCCGGTTACGCTTTAAGGGCCGTAAGCAAAAAAAGGCTCCCGAGAGAGGAGAGGAGAATGGGGGGGACTGGACAGGGAGAGCTGCTGGACCTTGGAGGAAAAAAAGGGGCCCAGAAAGAACTACACTGTGAGAAGCCTTCAGCGGTTTACTGCTGCTGCTGCTGCTGGAGAAGCAAGAGGAGCAGAGGGGGCCCCAAAGCAATAGAACCCAAACGAGAGAAGAATGGGAGGATGCATGGAGGGGGGGGAGAGAGAGAGAGAACGCTGAGCGGGAGGCCCAGCAAGGCAAAGGAAGCTGGAGGAGGGGGAAACACCCAACACACTGAGAGAGATGGATGGGTGGATGGACAGATGAATGGAGGGGAATGGTGGAGAGCCCTCGCATGCCTGAGGCCCACAGCAGCTGATCCAGAACCAGCCCGGCACCAGAGTCCCAAACGCCAGGCGGGAGCGCGTGGGCTGGGAGGCGCTGGCCCCGGATCAGTTGTTGTGCTTGGGCAAGTGCAGGCTGGTCTGCGTGAAAGATGGAGCAGGGGGGGCGGGGTGGGGGGCCCGGGAACAGGATTGTACCTGCTGGCTCTGGCACCTCCACCGAGCTCTCAGGGCCCTCGTCCCCAGTCTCGCCCGAGCCAGGGGGCCCGTCGGGGGCCTCGGCGGCAGGGCTCGGGGCCCTGGTGGAGGGGAGGGACGGGTCCGCGGAGGGGGAGTCGGGCTTCAGGGCCTCAGGGCTGCCACTGGCCTCCTGACCAGCAGAGGGCGACTCTGCTGCAGAGGAACATTTGACCTCAAATCAGACGGAGGAATCATGGGGCTGACAGCGGTCACTCTCACATCCAGCACCTCAACGCACACATTCAATAGGACCAGCATTCGGAACAAGACACTGAACCTGGAAGGCATTGGACTAGATGCTGTTAATGCATAGGAATTGAAAAGAGGGATTTCTTTACTACAAGAAATCAAGCTTCTTCCATACCTACCATTTGTATTTTAGGGTCACAATATTGCTTGTGTCTTCACAAACTGTACAAACTATAATAGTATTAGATGAGGCAATGATCAGAGGGACAATACCCAATACAACACCCAATGGCTCTTGCAAAATTAAGTGAAAGTTGAAAGACAAACCACTAGGATCATATTAAGAGATTTTAAATAAACAGGTAATTCAATTCTGCACACATCGTGAAACATCCAAAGAAACCTTTCCCACGTAAGCACCTAGAAGGCTAGAAGGGTTAACACAACACGATCAGCAGTGTACTGCTACATTACCTGCTGAGGTGGCCTCCGCAGTGCCTGCGGGTCCTGAGGTAGACTTCTCGCCTTTCAGCGACTCGGGGGACTGCTCGGGCTTTTCCTCCTTCTTGATGCGCTCTTCCTCCAGAGCGCTCCGCCGCTTCTCCTCCTCCTCCTGTCGGGCCTTCAGTCGGTCCAGAATCTCCTCTGAAGACAGGATGAGAGAGAGAGAGAGAGAGAGAGAGAGAGAGAGAGAGAGAGAGAGAGAGAGAGAGAGAGAGAGACAACTGGATGAGACACACGTCCGTGTTAAAGATGGTGCCATTCATGTTGAGTCGCACCCCAGGGACTGGATAAAGACGTTCAGTGCACAGTGATGGGAGGGGTGGGGGAGCAGAACTGCTGAACGCTCTGATCTCACAAGCCTCGTCTTCGCTGGTGATACACATGTTTGTGTTTGTGCAGACGTCAGGTCACACACACACAAACGCAAAAACACCGCTCACAGATTGTCTCAGCTGTCAGACGCAATCAAACATGTTCTATTCAAACCATGTCCTTGAAAAAGACACACAGACACACACACAAATACAGACACACACACACCCCATCGTCAGTGTGTCAGAGGAAACTGGGAGAAATATTTCACAGTAGCAGATTTGGCACGAACCAATGTGCACAGATATTCATGGTAACCTCACATAGCAGTGTGAAAGTCCATTCAGAAGTTACCGCTATCCCCATTTAAACCCTGTACCGTGAACTCAATCTGAAGCAAAACATTCAAGTCCGGTACAGGCTTTCAAAACAATGTCCAGATCTGCATGGTTAGTCTAATGTCAAATGACTTCCTCATCAAACATGCATGACATACACTGTGGGCAGAGGTCTCTAACGGCGGACAATGTCCTGGTTAGGGAGATAAGCATCTTCTCCTCCTAAGTAATGAGGAAAGCATTCCAGATCAAAGCTGAATGTAAGTACTGACAAGGAAGGAGCCCCCATAAGAGTGCGCCTGTGTGCGTTGTCTCAGAAAGCCCCTCCTGTGTGTCTCTTCGGGGGGGATTCAGGTGCAGCCCCCCCCCCCCCCCCCCCCCATCTCTCTCTGCACCCGCTGCCCTCTGGAATCTCAGTGGGCAGCACAATGCGGCCACTTATGGGCAGCCTTGGCTTGAGGCGGACTTCACTTGGCACAGGCCAGTGGGAAGGGCAGGACAACCAGGGGACCTGGGACTGGGCCATAACATCCCTCCCCCCCTCCCTCCCTCCTTTTCTTCTCCTCTCCTGCTTCTGAAACTCACCCTCTTAACCCCATGGTCATGTAACGGAGAGACATACTAACTGGTGCTCTTAAGACACTTTAGTTTATCTCCGCAGCAACACTCTCTCACTCCGTCTCTCCCTCTCCGTTCTTTTTTTTCTCATCCATCCATTCAGGCAGTGCCTTTCTCCTCCCTCCTGGGCCCCTCATCGTCCCTTAAAGCTGCTTGATCCTGCCGACCACGCCAACCTACCCACCCTCTACAACCACACACACACACACCTACAACTACATAAAAAAATAAGGGGGAAAAACACATATCTACAAAGAAAGCCACCTGACATGGCAACAGGAGTCAACAGGCATCAGAGTCACCAGGAGCTGCACATATGCAGCCCTATAAGAGGGTCTGTGTGGCCGTGTGGAATGGATGCAGGTGGGGGAAGGGGACAGTGGAGCTGGTGGTGCTGGTGGTGTGGTGGTGGTGGTATGCCACTATAGGGTGGGTGGGTTGGTGGGTTGGGTTGGGAGCGGGGGAGGGGAAGTGGAGAGGTGATTATCAGAGCGAGGCAGGGAGGAGGGAAGGAAGGGCAGCCAAGTTAATGATAAGGCCAGTGCAAACAAAACAGGGGGGAGAGAAGACCCTGCCGAGCAGCAGATATGCACACATGAGAAATGACTCTCTCTCCCCCCCCCCCCCCCCCTCTCCCTTTCTTTCATTCTCTCTCTCTATCTTTTTTTCTCTCTGTGTGCATATGTGTGTGTGTGTGTGTGTGTGTGTCCGCATCCGTGTCAAGAATTGGCAAAACAATTGCCTCCACTATCTGCAGGAGGAGCACAATAGCCTGGCGGGTGGGCGGCAAGCAATCAGCCGACACTGAGAGCAGAATTGGAAGATGATGATTGCTCAACACATATGAGATAGTGACAGGAGACGCAGACTAGCGGGGGGAAGAACGGGGCCCACAGAAAAGGGATTGCGTGAGAGAGACAGGAGGAGAGAACGAGACACAGAAACACATGTACACACCACGAAGAGAGGGAGAAAAGGAGATAGAGAGATGAAGAGAGAGAGATGAAGAGAGAGAGAGAGAGAGAGAGAGAGAGAGAGAGAGAGAGAGAGAGAGAGAGAGAGAGAGAGAGAGAGAGACTACACAGAGTACAATGCAAGGAATGTGCCTGTTAGATCACCCTATAATAGCACCAAACATCACTGAGGAATCTAAGGAAGCGCAAAAAAGCTCTGGAACAGATATGGCTCTCATTCTCTCGGGTCTGTCAAACAGAATCCCCCATGTCTTGATGCTCACAATGGCCAGCTTTGTGCTCCACTCCTCTCTGAAGTGAAGGTCTAGACTCAGGCTCTGCGCTACCCTTTCCTGTCCGGCTTCTCACCTCTCCAACCCCGAGGGCCACAACTCCGAGGAGCTCGTTAAAAGGATGCTCAAATCTCCCTCATCAAGGCCGCTAACTACAGCCATCACCGGATCATGCGAGGCTCCCATTAGCGGCAACAGGCAGAGAATGTGTCCGCAACACCAGGCAGTTGTGCCAAGGGTCATTTGAGACACTCGTTAGCTTAATGAAGCGGATCAAAACGGATGGCGAGCGGCAGTGTTGCCAATTGACGGGAGCGGGACAACAGATGCATCAGGAGAAATGAAGAGCTAAAAACAGAGCTCCACTGAATGGCAGTCTAGAGATGACACACCGAGTCAAAGAGTCTAATCCAGCTCTATTCAGGAGTCAGGACCAAGACACGCAACACCTCCAACATCATCAACTCAGGCCTACAGTAGGCCCAACTCTAAACACTAGCTTGTCTACATTCTATTGATGTTACTGACGCTGAGAGACACAACACCTGAAACTCTACCCGAGACGTCTACATTTGATTCTTGTTAGCAAGACAAGACAAGAAGACGCAACACCAAGAACAACATCCAAGATCATATGAACAGCTGTAGCGTTGCCTGAAATGTCTTTGCACCCATACTTGATTTTCTGTCCAGCAGTCATGAACTGTACTGTACTGTTCACACTCTCACATGGTAGGTCAGGTCAGCCCACCTCCTCCTCCACCCCCACATCCCCCTTACCGTTGGCAGCGGTGAGGTAAGCCTTGTTGTTGGTGCGGGCCTTGTTGGTCAGGTCCTCCGTGATGTCCATGTGCAGGTGGATCTCGGGGTGCATCTCCTCCAGCGCGGCGTACAGCTCGCTCTCCCAGTAGCCCTTGTCCAGGGTCTCCATCAGCTCGGCCAGCTGGACGCGCGTGCTGTAATACCACATGGACTTGTTCTCGTGCTCGCCGTCCTCCTCTCTAGAGACCGGGGGAGAGGCGGAGGAGAGGGTTAGCTTTAGGGGTCACCAGGAGACAAGGAAAGTTCTAGGTTACAAGGAAGCTAGAAGCTTTCCTAGCTTCCTTGGGGGACCCATTCACTCTACCTGTTTGATTCTGTACTCCTACCGTATTATTATTGTAATGCTTGAAGTGGTTTTGTGAATAAACTCAAACAAACAAACTAGGCCAAGGGCGAGTGAGCTTGCCTGTGAGGGGGCGGTTAGAGAAGCAGCAAAGTTTTCAGGCCAACCAAGAGGTAGGCCTGCTTGCACACCTGGGGGGAGTATGTAGTTTAGTGACAAACCTGGGTAAGTTAACTCAGAGTAAGTGGTTATCCTAATAGAAGAGTTATATGGCTTCATTCTCCAAACAAAACAATGCCATAGGGCTTTGTCGTAGGTTGTTTACCACTTGTTTATCACTTGTTTATCTTGGAGTTAACCTACCCAGGTTTGTCACTAAACCACATACTTGGAATACCCACCTGATGTACGCTTCAACCAATAATGGGCATCAAAAGTGATCTGGAGAACCACATAAACTTTAAATGGGATTCTATGTGCATTTCCAGAGTTATAAACAAGCTCTTTGTAATAAGAACAGCCCTCCTCATACACCCACACACCCATTGTGCTAACTTCCCAATATCTTACTTAATGTTATTTACAGTGGCACAGACTAATGGTCTGAACTTGATCCTCGTGGGAACACCAAAGGCCTGAACAAAATGATGTATTCTGGCGCTAATGTGGTTGCATGCTAAAGTCCCAATAGGCAAAGAGCGCAGGACTATTCACGGGTCCCCAGGGGCTCATTCCTCCGTCTGCACACAAGCGTCCATCTCTGCCGCGCTTCGCTACAGCGCCTGCGTTAGTGACTCATCACCCACAGTCCTCTGGGACGGAGCGAATGTCAGACGCAGGTGCGGTTCGTTTGGGGCCGCAGCCAAATGCTGAGGGAAAGTTGATCTATAGGAGGAAGTTGGATCCGGAGGACACATAACCACATGTGTACGTCTGCGTTTAAAAGTGGGGTTCAATTAGCCGTCTGGCTAGGCGGGATTGTAACTCGATTTTGACCTACTTAATGAGAGTGAAATGCTTGATGGCTAGGAAGAGTCGTCTCTCCCCCCCACACGTGTCTGAAACACTAACGGGCGCTAGCCACGACATCCGATGCCGTCCTAAGTGGAATTTGATCGAGCGCCGAGAAATCACTCTGCAACAATGGAGTTGAGATTCTCATTCTCGGACGTGATGCGAATGCGGCTTCAGATAGCAAGTGATTTCGGCGGCCGGTCTCACAGCTGGGCGAGATACTGAAGAAATGGTGAGTGAACTGATGGCTTATTTTCACATTAAGTACTGAGACGTGTCAGTCTGAAGGTGACCCTGGATTTATAAACCAATCATGTTTCATAACGGCCACTCTGACTTACTAGAATATGGCCGTTTTTCAGAATGGGTTTCAGAGAAGGTTATTCTAGTATGAAACCATTATGATTCATGCAGTCCATATAATCAGCGCAGTTTTACATTGGACTATACAATATTTAGTACCAAGTTGACTTTTCTATTACCATTACCACCTATGCTCATCTAATTCTCATACTTTGCCCTTTTTTCGCCTTCCATTTTGATAACTACGTCGTCATCAGTTTTTGCTATATTTGCATTTGGTCATGAATATGCCACTGAATTGAGTGTTTCTGTGTAAGGATCACAGATAAATACTAATGCATGCTCATGATTGAATCCTGGTTCTAACAACCATATCCATCACTGACAGTGCATGCTTCACCCAATAGGCACAGACTACACTCCTGGCGCTGCTACTTACATGACGACGCGGCGGTTGAGGAACCAGTACTTCCTGCGGTGTCGGTCGTAGCCGACGGGCTCCTGGCGGATGTAGGGCCGGCTCTTCTGCGCCTCGGTGACGCTGTCGCCCACGCCGGGCACCTGGTGCGCCACGCACACCTCGCACTGCCACTCGTCCTCGGGCACCTCCACCAGCGGCGGCTTGACGCACTCCAGGTGGTAGACGGCCGAGCAGGTCTCGCAGCAGAGCAGGTCGCCCAGCTTGTGGCAGACGCGGCAGTGGTCGTCGTACGTCACCACGCCCTCCGACATGAGCTCCTCGCGCGCCAGGTTGGTGGTCAGGAACTGGTCCACCAGGAACTGGAGCACCTTGACCTTGGACTCGAGCGGCTCGAAGGGGTACTCCTCGCCCTCCTGCACGGGCAGCACGTGCTGGTACTCGGGGTCGCTCTCGCAGTAGGCGCGCACCACCTCGGGCCACGTCATGCCGTCCACGAAGTAGAGCGTGGAGTTGACGCTGTCCTTGAGGTCGGCGGGGCCGAAGCTGGTGTTGGACGAGTCCTCCTCGCGCAGGATGGCCTTGAGCAGCGACACGTGCGTCTCGGCGATCAGCGTGCACTGCTCCTGGCCGGCCAGCGCCGCGCAGAAGTCCTCGAAGCGGAACGGCGACAGGCGCAGCACCGTGCTGAAGTTGCGCAGCACCTCGTAGACGGCCGCCACGTTCAGCATCTGCTCGGGCGGGATCAGCAGGTCGTCCGACGACTTGGGCAGCTCCAGCGCCGGGATCTCCTTCTCCTCGAAGATGGGCGAGCGCGGCCGGCGACCGCGCGGCCTCCTCCGACCTGCAGAGGGGAGAAAACGGGGCAGAAGGACGCGTGAACATCTGCTTTGGACAATGGACTGAAACTGTAACATCTGTAAGAAAACACACTCAAGGCAATGCAGTGCGCAAATATTTACCAAGTGTTCACCGACTGTTTTGTGTTAAGCAATGTCACACATGCTGAAATGAAACATAAGTGGTTCCGTTTTTCACATGGCAGCATAAGACTTCATCACAGGAGAGTTAGGCTTAGTCCAGCAACAAGTAAGAACCATCAGATGACTATATGCAACATTTCTAAGGCAATGCTTTGCACTTGCAAGGCAAATTACACCTGAAACTAAATTAATGCCACCATATGTCATCTTCTGACAGATTAACTGCAGATTACACTGAGTTCTGGACATTACCAACTGATACATCACTTAATAGGAAAGAGGATATAATCCAATTAATCTCCAGACTCTTTAATAGCACCACAGTTCCAGGCAGGCTACTTGGACGGCCGGCAACAATCTTCTTCATATTGCAGCCCATTTACATGTGAAAACATCATTTCATGACAGTAGTCTGTACACTGACCAAATCACAACCTTTATTGACTAAACTACGTTTTTACACAAATTACCCCCGAGAGATATTCTCTCTGGAGGACTAATCTAAAAATGAAGACAAACGCTCATGTCCAGTTCTTCATTAGTTCCACAAAGGGCGGTTCAGTGCTCTGTCCGTGGCAGGTTAAAGTTTGGCCCGCGGACACAAAGTGCACCCCGCTGAGCCAATGAATCGCTCGCCTCTCAATACAGGCTTTCACGGCGAGTAACCCTTATTGGTCAGCGGCATAATCCACGATTAGGACATGTGCAGGGAGAGCCCACAACATGTACCTACTGGGCGGCCTAAGTCTCACATTCTGAACGCAGAGAGGGTGAACCTGATCCTTATCGGAGGGAAATAGGTCACCCCGGTGCTTGCGAGCCTTTTTAAAAACACGGCATTTGTCTATCTGTGCTCTTGCATAACCGCTCAAGAAGAAAGGGGAGAAGCAACAGAAAACACCTTCAGATGCCATCCAGCTATGTTTGGTCCTGTAAGGAAGGCATTACTAAAAGCCCTTACAGCCCTACTGGAATGAATTGTCCATGACCAAACCAATCCAAGCACATTCAAGTGCGCTCTCTCTCTCTCTCTGTGTGTGTGTGTGTGTGTGTGTGTGTGTGTGTGTGTGTGTGTGTGTGTGTGTGTGTGTGTGTGTGTGTGTGTGTTCCTCATTGACCCAGGAGAAGTACGGTTTCGGGCCTGGCTTGAGGAGTTTGGGTATCTGAAACTAATGACTACAGAAGCAGGTGATGGTTCACAAATAAACCCTCGGTGCCAATCCGTTTCTCTCAGACCAAAAACGAGTTTCGCTCTTTTCGGTTACAAGTAATGAAACTATCTGGGGACTGTTACTGGTAATCCATAGAGACAACTCTTACCACCTGAGAATTCATCTCAAACAAAAGTATCTTTCACCGCTAAAAGCATTTGCCTTTGTGAATATTCTATGAGGGACAACAAGTCATGCTGTGAACTAAGCCGAATTTAAGTCAATGTCTTTATGTATGCAGATCCCTTCGCTCGGGGTCCAATAATGTAAATAGGCTGAGCTGGCAGCTGGTGCTTTACCCATTCCACATGTTTTGGACAACCACTAGGATTTTGTTCCAAATAAAAAGATTACCGGTGCCCGATTACCCGGAAAAAAAAACACCTTCCGTATGAAGATAAAAAAATAAAATAAAATAAAAAAAGTTCAGCAGTCACTGGCTGGCTGAACTGTGAACATCAATGGCAAACAAGTCCTATCTCTTGGAAAGGTGAGTGTTGGTGTACACAAGCTCTCATCCTTTCCACCTATAGTGCCTTTGCTTCCAGCATGAGGTCTCTCAGTGCATGAGCTCTCCCTTAGTCCTGAACTACATCTCAGTCCACATTTAAACATGATTGCCTCCTTTCGACACAGAAAAAAAAATCCTCTTCAGTGTTAAATGTGGAAATGTGGATGGAATTCACATTACATTACAAAATGTGATGCTGCTCATGATTGGAGCTAAAATCCATTCTCTACAAACTGTCTGCAAGCCACTTGATAAAGGCACTAGAATACAACATCAAAAAATAGAAAAACTTAAAGTCCCCCTGTCTCTGTTAGTAATGCTTATACCGTAACGCAGCATTGTAGCAAATAATAAACATCTGCCTCACGAAGTTAACTTTGTTATTGATAATAAAAAAATATTTAAATGGAGTAACGTAATCAAGGATGTGGGATAATGAATGCCTCACGCAACAGGTGGGACAGGAGCGCCATTTTCAAAACAAAGCCGTGCTGTCAATTGCCTTTTGCTAACTTGAGAGCCTTTCGTAGCATTAATTAAGTTTGGTAACCCTACAAAAATGACTCATTCATTACAATTATGCCCACAGTCAATCACAAGAGAGAGTGGCTTTTTATTTGAGACTTGTTATCACTAAGAGAAATTGGACATGGTAAGCTAACTCTTTTGCAAGTTAATGGAACTAACTTAATTCCATTCATCTTGTGGGTATATCCGCATCGAGGAGATGTACTGCAAATGCTGCTAGCTACGTTAGCACATTGTCGTTATATACCTATGCACTCACACGGATCCTTACAAAAGTGCTGGATATCTGACAGATTTCACTCCAAATGGAAAAGGGGAAACATGGTCAAAGCATTTGAATGAATGGATGGCCAGAAGTTCATCGCCCGAAAGCTACCATTAAGTGAATCCTGCCATGTCTAAAAACAATTAGCGTTAACGTTACGTAATGTTATAATAACATAAATCGCACCTTTGAAATGTCTACCAATAAATAAACAAAAACGTGCGCTTTTTGGACGTGAATGATGTTCTACTATTTGTAAACAATCGACAACACGATGGTACAAGTGCGCGATACATCACCGGATCTCAATAAACAAAGAGGCCTGTTTCTGCGAGCAAGCTCCATTTTGAACAATGCAGCTTAACTTACTTCGCACCATGTACACTTGTATGTAACAGTTAAGTAAGTTTTATTAACACTCCTGGGTGTATGCATCACTCCCACACTTCCATGACTTAATTAAGCATTACGCTAGTTAGCTAGCTAGTTAGCTAGCAGCAACGTACCTGGAGTGCTGCCGTATGTACTATGACTCCTAAAACTGCTCTCCGTGCAGTAACTAGCATCATCTTCGTCTGGTATTTCCTCCTGATAATCGGAGCCATCATCAAAGGCCCTTTCGTCGTCCGACAGAGGGTTTCCCCGTAAATACTCATCATCGTCCGATCTCAAACTCACGGCATCCTCCTCATCACTCTCATGGTCATCGTACACAATCTTGCTGGCTGGCCGTCTCCCTCTGCTTCCGCGGCCACCTCTCGAGCCCCTGCCTCTACCTCTACCCCGCGATGTGGCTCCGAATTTTCTTCTGCCCCTGGAAGAATGATAATTTCCTCTTCTTGGAGGCATTCCTTCTATATCTGGTGTTCCTCGACCTCTTCCACGCAATCCCCGCCTGGGTCTCAAACCGCGGACTGGCGCGGGGGATGGCTCCCCCATCAGTGCCTGTTTGGGCGGCCTGCCTCTTCTCCCTCTCATTATAGCAAGCTAGCTTAGATAATGTATTATTTCTATTTTCAGTTTTCGCACGCTTCCAGCCCACGCAATTGAGACAAAACAGGTTGCTTCCAAACGTCTAACTTGCTTTGTTTGGTCTGCAGGAGTCCCGTAAATCCCCGGTCTAAATTAACGGGAAAATGCTCAAACCGAATGGCCGGCGTCCCGCTCCGGGTCGCCTGCAGTCGCCATTTTTCTTCCTCTCTCTCTCTGTACTGAAAACACTCAGCAGGCCCTCTATGGAGGTCACGTGACGTACTCTACAATAGATGCGAATACCATGTTAGTTCACAAAATTAGAAAGCATAGTAGACACGATACAGTTTATTTACGTTCATTTGGCAGTCAGAGGTCAGTTATCAAGTATCCATCGATTAATTACACTGGCGCGAACCTAAAAATATCAAAGCAAAGCAGTCTTAGTATGCATGTGCTTGAGATCGTTTCAAAGACGATGCAAGCCAGGGAAAAGGCTGCAAATATTCACGTTCACACAGTTCAAGTTGAACATAGGTCACCTATTTCGGTGCAGAATGAATAAGAGTAAAGTGTTTGCCCACCTGATAACTAAATCTAGAGTTCTTTGAAGATAATATGGTGATTATGCAATGCACAGATGTTGCTGTAACCAATAATAAATTATTCAATCTGCGTGATTCTCGGAATGTCTTGTCTCAAATTTGTGTCTGTTTTGTAATTATTTTTTTTAAGTAGTTAATTTTATCTGACACTAATATCAACATTAGCCTTTGTCCTTGTGGCCAATACCTGAAGAACTTATCTTTAATACAGCCTTCGTGTCAGGTTTTCAACAGGCATTTACTACTGTGAAAAGCAAACTGGCAGGCTAAGTGGGTGCAGACTACATGCCAATCAGTTGTGACTGCGTTTGCTATATGCCAGCTGTAATTTTGCGCGTATATAATGAACTTCTTAGGATAATATTCAGAATTCAAAATCCATGATTTAAAAAAAATCAGTACACAAATTCATATATCGAGTTGTCGTGGCCGAGTGGTTAAGGCGATGGACTAGAAATCCATTGGGGTCTCCCCGCGCAGGTTCGAATCCTGCCGACAACGAATACTTTTTCGGAGGACGGCTTGCAAAATACACGCGGTAAATCATGTTTCATCAGAAGAAATTGTGAACATCGCTAGTGGCTTCACGATGGATGTAATCGTAGTATAATACATGTACAGTGACCTAACACAGTTCTTCACGTGTAATCGATGACCGAATCGATAATGGATTTGATGGCCTTGCGTAGGCAATTTCACCACATAGCTACGCGTGCGTAGCATTTGTGTACAAATCCGGATATTCAGCCTTATTCTTTGCTGACCAACAATCCCATGCCACGGCCAAAGCTAGGTCGTAATGGTGCAAACAGTTTATCAACTGTTATGAAAGACGAGCTCTTGCTACCAATATTGTTTGGTCGCACACGGGTTGGTCAACATGTAGGCTACTAGTCTCTGACTTATGTCATTTAGTTCGGGGATAGCCTAAAACTGACTTACACGCATTTCACAAGGTATATGTAAGATCATGCTCCAATGCTAACAACGGTTTGCAGTAATCACATTACCTTTACCAGTTTTCACGTCTCTGCTTTTCTTTTTTATTCATGGACCACCAGATAATTTTGGTCATTTGGATATTGTAGGCCCACTATTGTTAGGCCTCTGCGTTAAGCATGGCGCTCAGGGTCGACGGATCAAAGCCTGAAGAGTAGGGGTGCGCCTATTTAGTGACACTGTTATGGTGGGCAACTTAAACATTATTAAAATAGTATTACATCAAATACATAGTGAAAGACATTAATCATCCCTAGCATTACACGCCAAACACACCAGAATGCATTCATATGAAAATTCCATTATATTCGTTGAAAATCACATTAAGAAAACCAAAAGGACATCTGAATTACACACAACACTGTATGTGACATTCTCTATAAGATACAATTGGAACAATGCAAACATAAAACATGTAATCATCAAACACTGGTTTTAAATCTGGTTGTAAAAGTACTCTTCTACAAAAATAGGGCAATGCATCACATGCTCTGCTTGTATGACAGTTCTTAACATTATCTTCGTAACAGAATAAGTGACCCCTAAAACACGTTGGCTTAAAAAGCAACTACACTCTTTGGAACACAATAATTCTGGCTGTAATTTGCAATTAATTTTTTCTATTTCCAATTCATGTTGTCGGCCTGTCCTATATAAATACATAATAACAATGTTGCAATGTCAACAGATTTGGCAAACACAAACCTTGTGTCATTTATTGAAAAATGTCATCATTCATGGTGGAGGAGCACAGGTATATTTGTTTAAAAGAGTCTGTACAATTGGTTTAAAACAACTCAATCACTTCAATAGAGTATTGGCCGTTATCCTTGGGCTGCTTGGCTTTCTTCAGGGCCTGAAGACTGCCCTCGATTTTCCCCAGGTCAGCAAATAACCTCGTCTGAAAGAGACGAGCAAGGGAACACAAAAGCAGAGTTAGCTCAGCATTGTTCTTCCAGTCGATTCCTTCCGCAGTACATTTGTCCAAAAATAGATACAACAAATCTGTTTAAGATTTTATTTTGTATGGTCAAGCTTCTCGTGGTTGTGCTGTGGTGGTGACTTTTCAGTATACCTCCCGTATACAATCCCACATTTCATGTCAGGTCAGTGCTACATTGAGCACAAGTGTAACGTTACCATACCTTATTTTAGAATGTGCACGACCAACACACCAAACTACCGCAGGACACATCTACTGTAGCTACCATCTTCTGCACGCAGATGACTAGTCTGTGTGTGTGTGTGTGTGTGTGTGTGTGTGTGTGGTCATATATGTATATCTTCATATATATATATGTGTATGTACGTATGTATGAAGATACCACTTTAATTTACCTTTGCAGACATACTGTATAGGTAAATGATAAATGGAGTTGTTAAGTGCACACACAGTTAAGACAAGGGTCTAGATAATCAGTATTCTGTTCCTTTTCTGAGGTCTCCACACATAACAAGGTAAGTGTGGAACATAATCAAAACAGGTTTACTATACCACGCCTAGGAAAGGAAACTGCCACAGATACAGCTCCTATGAAAACGTGGGTTGTGTTGTTCAGTGTATTTATAGTTTAAGAACGCTCACCTGTGCCTTCACAAATCTGTGAAGGCCTGTTATCAACTCTTTCGCCTCTGGAGCCATGACTAAGACCGTGAAATGGGCATCCACGAGCAGACAAACCCAGTCAATGATCTAGAGTCACGAGGAGCACAAGGGGAGGATACAGGTGTTAACGGTTAGAGCGCCTTTTCAGATGGGATGTCGTTATGAATCGGAGGGAGATGGAGAAACCATCCTTAGCACCAACCTGTGACATTGTCGGTGACCTCAACGCAGGGACCCGTGTGTTGATGTCTTGGTAGTACTTCACATACAAAAACTGTAAGTACTGGAGATAGAGCTGGGGACACAACAGAAACAATATTTGAAGTGCTATACTAGGTGTATTTTAGATAGATGAGAAAATTGTGGAAAAACATTTAGTGATTTCAAGAGCCACTTTAAAGATTGCACTGATAAAAATCTCCCATTCCAAAAGCTTAACGGTATTTAAAATAACATAATGCATAAGAATTTGATTATAATTACAAAAAGTGTCAGTTGTGACTGTTAACAGATACTTACTATGACGTGTGGTGTGGTGAGTTCCTTTAGATGGGGCAACAGGAAGCTCTCACTGTATGGAGTCTGTACGATTTCATTTCTGAGAAGTTGCCGTCAAGGACAAAATTCAAACCAATACCAGCTCCTCAAACGTGGTTACTATAGCTACATATACTGTATGTATTTAATTAATGTTTTCAGGGAGAGAGACAGAGAAAGAAAGAAAGAAAGAAAGAAAGAAAGAAAGAAAGAAAGGCAGAGAGTGAGAGAGAGAGAAAGAGAGAGAAAGAAAAAGAGAAATACAAGAGAAATACAATTCACAAAGCTCCCTGAAGCTCCCTGTTTTGTACCGGTTTGAATTATATTTCAGTGTATACAAACTACATGTAAATGTACCCCTTTGATGTAAGGAAGATCACCAGGGCCCACAAGTAAGCTTCTACAGCCAAGGATACAGTAGCACCGCTCTGTGTAGCCCAATAGGCCTCGTCATGTCCAGCCGCATGGTGCTGGTCAGCTTGGGTTTCTGGTGATGCGGGAGCTGGGCCTCACAGCTGTTCTCCTCCTGCGGTGCCGCCGTGCTGAAGCCGTTCTGCCGGGTCTCTTCCCCCTTTTTCCCCTCTTCCTCCTCCTCCTCCTCCTCCTCCTCCTCCTTGTTTTCCGCCGCCGTCGTGGCACTGAGGCCCTCCACGAACGCTACGCTGTCCGTCTCCAGGGGAACAGCCTCCAGCTCACTGTCTGGGGTGCTGAGGCAAAAGACCGGTTCAAGAGAGTTCCATTATCAGAGTCATAGTTGTTCCCACAAGGTTTCTGTATAAACATTCCATCTTAACATTATCTTAATGCAGCGAAAGTAGTTTGGGAACAAAATAGAACGTTCTAGCATTGTTTTTGTTTTTCTTGCTGAAAGGGTCTATAGGGAGTCAGTATGGGTTACTGGACTGAAGCTTTGGCTAAGGGAAAGGTCCCCCGTGTAATGCCTCACTTAAGTCTGGGATTCAAATTCAAATTGAAGCTGGAACATGATGGGGAGGTCAACAATGATTTGTTTTTCCCCCTTAAGTGGATGTACCAAAACCTGCTGACTACTCAGACAATTAGGTTGGTTTCTCGTACATAGGTTAAGCCTAGTCCTATTTTTTTCGTTGTATAAAAATGTCTTAATACATGTAAGGGAAATTGGTGCATAGTTGTTCAGGAATTGACGCAGATATCCTCTCATGAAAAACTAAAATCTTCTTTCAGCTAGTAGCGGACATTTACCTGAGGAAGACACTGAGGCAAGCACAGGTGAGGGCCTCCGGAATGTCTGGGAAGGCCTGCAGACAGAACTGACACAGGGCATAGTCCTTCTTCTCCAGAGCCAGCTTCAGGAGGTCAGGACATACACTACAGACAGGAGAGACACAAACACATGTTGATGGGTTGCTTTTCCATCACAATGTAACGCTACTTTAAAACAGGGCATTCCTCGCCAAGTTAGGCCCGGTATTAGAAATACAAATATAGAATGGAACAGTGCCTTACATTTTTATTTTAGTGTGGTCAAGAAGCAGTTTAAGATAATGGTGAACCAAATATGCTTCAAACAACATTTTACTCAAATCATTATTTCAAAGACAGTCTTTCCTGTTTACAAATGGTGTCACTGCTGATAGCAATGTAAAGAACCACTACCGAACCACCATCAAACCGCAAAGCAGTTTTAACGTGGGCATTGGTGGCTTAGTGGTGTTTAGGCCCATGTCTTCCCCTTTCTCTCTCCCTCTCTGACCAGTCTTTTCAACCCTTGCATGACCGACATGTCTATCAGTGTTATGGTGCTTCAAGAGTGTGTGTGTGTGTGTGTGTGTGTGTGTGTGTGTGTGTGTGTGTGTGTGTGTGTGTTCCGAACCCCTTCCAGGCCCATGTGCTCACCTGTGGCAGAGACACTGCGTGTGCACCAGCTGCACCAGGACGCTGTGCGGGTAGTAGGAGGGCTCGGCCAGGCTGCGCGCCACCAGAGCGGACGCCAGGTTCCCCACGGCCAGCTGCAGAGCCGGGAGCTCCGACTTGGAGATGAAGGACGCCACCGCCTTCTGGACCTCCTCCTCCGAGCCCGTCTGGAACAGGACAACAGCCACGTTAGGGGAGCCGCTGGTGCCCCGGGGTAAATAAAGTGGCACGTTAGGGGAGCCGCTGGTGATCCAGGGGTTAATAACATGCCACGTTAGGGGAGTCGCTGGTGACCCAGGGGTAAATAAAATGGCTACCAGGGGAGCCACTGATCCAGGCGTAAAAAAAATGGCTATCAGGTGATCGGACAGCACGAACATGCACAGGCCCATCCTTTGAGTTTTTATATAGAATGCTGACGAGGTTTTACGGCGCTTTAAACAGTAAAGTAACCGCATCATTTTAAAGAACAAGCATTGTGCTAGTGCACAGTTAATGAGGGTGGTATTCAGAGGTCCTGGGGAATAAGCAGCATATTGCTTTAGATTAGAGGCGGCTACCTTGATCTGTTGAATTAACTGGTCATATTGCTTTAGATTAGAGGCTGTTACCTTGATCTGTTGAATTAACTGGTCGTATTGCTTTAGAATAGAGGCGGCTACCTTGATCTGTTGAATTAACTGGTCATATTGCTTTAGATTAGAGGCGGTTACCTTGATCTGTTGAATTAACTGGTCAGCGGTTACGCTGGGGGCTCCTTGGCTTTTGCGTGTTAACTTCTATGGAGAAGAAAAGACAAGAGAAACATTTGTCAGGCAAAACAGCTTTTCTAATGCTTCAACAAATCATGTCGGAGTTTAACCATTAGAAGGTCCAGAACTATCACGTTTAACACAATGTAGAGAAGAGGTCCGAAGTATAGTGGACATAGACATATCTATGATAGTGTGCCTCAAGACATATTACTGAAATCTCAGGACAGCAGAGCACCACCCACATACAATAATAATGACGGAAAGAGAGCTTTTTGCAAGATTTTGCACGTCTACAGCTTGCCTTTCTAAAAGGTCAGCAGAATGGCAGACAGAGAGAGCCCTTCTCCACCACCAGGGAACTTGTTCCATTCCAGTTCGCATTCCAAACTTGGAGCCATTTTTACCAGCAATAAATGAGTTTGGAACCTGAAAAGTTGGTTCCTCGCTGGAACCAACAGAGAGCTGGTTTGTCCAGTGAAGCTCAGAAGACTTGTGACATTTCGAGAGAAAGGTAATTAAGGATGTCTACCATTTTGCTCCATTAGCTTCTAATATGCAATGACCTCCACTAATGACACAGTCTTGTTTACGGTTCTGCTCAAATCAAGTGGAATCACAGGCTATCCCCATACTAAGCTCAACCTTTTAAGATGGAGCATTAGTATGGGGAGTCTGTGCTTTATTTCTACGGCACAAGAGGCGTGCTCTCTTGGAGGAGGGGCGGGACTGTCGAGCTCTATTGGCATCGTTCAAATCATGACTCTTGGATAATCCTTCAACCAATCAGATCTGATGCATCTTTTGGATAAGCTAGTTTTGATTGGAGCCAAAGGTTCTGGCAGGGAACAGAGGAGATAGATGTGCAGGTTTCCAGCCCGAGCTGCCGGGCGAAATCTAAATTACGGCCGGCAGGTCACTGAGGTCAGGCAGGGTTCACCCAGCCTACTGTAGGTACAGATGGCAAACTTCAAAGATTCCAGAACGGAACCGGATCAAGAAGTCATTGTGTGGGGAAAAGAGCTGTGAGAAGAGCCGATAAGAGGTGTCTTACATTCTTCCGCGTCTCCATCCCAGCAGCGGACGTGTCCTCGGGAGTCTCTGCCCCCCACGACGGTAAAGGGACGGGAGGGGCCACCTCTGCACACACAACAGAGGAAAATAAGGACACAAATACACAACTCAGAGTTACAAAATGGTTAACTCCTTGATGAAGGCTTGATTGCCGAAATGCAGAGTTTTTTTTTTGTAAAGGTTTAAATTAATATGGTAAAGGCGCAACAATAAAGGCTTTTTAACTTGAACTATACTGTATGACAGTGCCTTGGAGTTTCTCTTGTTTTTACACAACTCAAGAGTTACCCAAAAAAGTCCTCTAGCTGAGTGAAACATGCTTAGCATGTATAGACAGAAGAATGAGTTAGTTGCTATGTGGGCCTTTATCAGTCCCCTTTTGCACTCAGTGGTTCTCATCAGTACTGCATCCTCATATTATCAGTGCTATTGATATTAGTCCAGATGCGCCCCCTTGTGTCTGTATTATGTATGGTAGCTTTACTTGCATACAGAGTTAAACTAGACCTATGTACACATTTTTCTTTTCTTCTATACTTAGTTTATTCATTCACATGCATTTCTGGAAATTCCTGGTTGGAAACCCTAACCATAACATTTGCAGCAAAGACAACTAGGGGAAAGAATGAATCACACAGGGCACGACTAGAGGAACTCCATTCTATTGGCACAAGTCGATTAGTCATTTCCGTTCCCCAATTTATTTACTTTAACATCCCATTTTAGCAAATTCACACAGAAACATTGGTATTTTAAGAGACTTCTGTTTATAAATGTCACCCTCTTTCCTGTCTTTTCTTACTACAGATATCAGCCATAAAAAGGCCAACATTATTATTATTAGCCAACACCTAATAACAACTCCCGTTGCCTTTCTACAGGCAAAATCAACTGCGTGGGGGACTGTTAGCATGGAGCGCCGTGCTAGATAGAAGCTTACCGCAGCCTCCAGACTGTTTGAGTTTCCCCAGAGCAGCGGCCAAGGAGGATTTCTGACACTCAAAGGGGATTACAGACAAAGCCTTTCCATGAGGAACGTACAGCTTCCCACTGTAGCACCACAACTACAAACAAACAAACAAAACAAACAAACAAACAGACAAACACACAAACAAACAAACAAACAAAGAAACAGATTATATTTTCTGCTTTTGCTGATCTTTACAGGGGGGCCAAAACAAATTGATCAAATTTTCAAGAACGTTTCTCTTCCTGACTGACCTGTCCATATATTCTTCCGGCCATTTCCTTCCCAGCTTGCAGAGTCTGAAAATTGGTGTTCCAAATACAGAGGTAATCTGGAGTGGAGAAGAGAGAGACACCACACATGAGCACAAGATCCAACCAAAAGGCCAATTGGTCATAACCTAAGTTCAGGGCAGCTCCAAATAAATCAGGTGATCTGAAAACCGAGCGCTCTGCTGGACGGGTTTACCTTTGCCCGCCCCGGCCGACGGATGAGGGACGCCCACCACCGCCACGTGGGCCGCGTCCAGGGCCACGGCAGAGGCCGACGCCAGCGCAGCGCCCCCCAGGGGCAGCCGCAGGAGCAGGGTCCTGGGCAGGGGCAGCACCTCGCCCTGCGCACCGCCGGGCAACCTCATGGGCACCACGCTCACGTACACGCAGCCGTCCGGATCTGGAGGCGAGAACAGGAGGGAAGGATGAGAGGGTACAAGCCACACAGGGTTTGGCACAGAGACAGCAATTCTGAACACTAGCAAGAACAGAACTGGGAAAACATTTGCCCAAGACCATTAGCTTTGAGAATGTACACAAAATCCAGTGACTCTTATCAATGTATTCTGATACTAAGAGAAAAACAGCAGATAGGGTCTCGCGCCAACAACTCGGGTGCTTTGAGGATTGTCTGACGACTGAAAACGTTTTGCACATGACTGGGTGGTACTTCACACTTTATTCACTGATGGAATAAACCTTCTGTATCTTTGCATCGGCAATTACTGGTGTGAGAGTTCTCTTTTGGATTGTGGTACTGCTACTAAAACAAAAAAAAAGACAATTCCCAGGTACAATAACTGACTAGACACAAAAAAGTAAACGTCCTCAAAAGAATAGCACGATTTTGGCAAATGTAACCCCCAAAACAAAACACTATTAACTGCTTTTAGATTACCAACACTGTCTATCAAATAACTAACACTATCAGTTTACAATGACATCATGGTAAACATTGTCAACATCACATGCTGTTGTGTGTGGTGACTCACATAGGCTGAGGACGTGTAGGTTGCCACTGCGGGGTGAGGCAGAGAAGCTAAGAGGAGCAGAGCCCGTGCCCTCCAAACGATACGCTGCTCTCGCCATGTCGAAAAGATTCTGCACACGCAGAAAGTGCTCCCCTTTCTGAAGCAACATATGGAACGGTCCATTAAGTACCGGAGGAACACACACACACACACACACACACACACACACACACACACACACACACACACACACACACACACACACACACACACACACACACACACACACACACACACACACACACACACACACACACACACACACACACACACACACACACACACACACACACAGAAAAGGAATATACCAAAAAAAGTAGCGAAGGGTGTAGTATTACCTGTTCTGTGATGAAGAGAACCCATTGTTGTCTGCCTGATGTGATAAAAGTACTCCACCTAGAGAATAACATTGATGACAATATGAAACAGATTGCAAATCTCCCATCAACAACATCAAACATCCTCTATGTGACTTGAAACAGAAAATAATGTTCTTGTCCATCCTGGTCATATGGACTAGGAAAATACCTCAAATCCTGCAGCAGGTTTCTCCCAATCCTACATGACTCTGTGAGATTCTAGAATCAAGATGCTATGGGATTCTACTCTGAACAGCTAGAAATCTGTGACCTTAAATGCCTGGCAGTGGCCTATCGGCCTGCCTGCCTGCCTACCTGATGACCTCGTCGTCTGAGATGACGTTCTCCACGTCCTGCTGGGGCTCGGCCAACAGCGCGTCCAGGAGGCGCGTGGCCCCTCTCTGGAAGAGAACCACTGGCTCTTGGCCGGGGGCCGAGTGGATCCTCCACACGTCGGCGGACACCTACAGCACAGGGGCAAACCAGGTCAGGTGACAAAAACACAACTCAAAAACACAACTCAAAAACACAACAGAACAAGGCAGGAGGAGAGAATGGGCAGCGCTCAAGAAAACCGTGTTAAGGCAAATAAGAAAATGCATCACAAAGCATTGTCGGTGAAATCAGAATTAGAAATACCAACGCATTAGTAAGGTAGAAAAATAATGAAAACGTAATGGTCTTTTTAGGTCTCTTCAAAAAGTTTAAGAACGGAGTCAATGCATATGATATGATATATCAAGATCATACTTACAGTAGCTTTGAATGCCTTGTCAATATTGATGTCGTCATCTTTCCAAACTCTTACAACCTAAGGAGGGATACCATAACGTTGCATTTCACTTTCACAAAAGACAAAACATACTGCATAAATGACTGACTTTAAGTTCCGCTAAGGTATGAATATCAGAATAGAAGCCCATCTTTGTTGTTTACCTTATCATCTGTCACTACCACGTACTCTTCTGTTTTGGAGTTATAAACGGCTGGGCAAGTTATTCTCTGGCCCTGCTTCATTGTCCAGCTACCCAAGGGCTTCTGGTCGGAGACCTGTCAGAACAAACAAATCCATTCATAAGTCCCGAGATACCAAACATGAACTGTATGCGTTCTCAGACGGGGAAGGAGGTTGTTTTCCTTTTCAAGAGACCACGTCTAGGTAGGTAGCTTAGCATCTGCTATGATCATACTTTCTACGAATGCGATGTGTACGAAAGTGACATGAAGTTAACAGAGTGCCAAGTGACGCCCCTTCTAAAACTGTTTAACCACATTGCATTTATTATACGTGTAAAACGGACCGAGAGAGTAATTCAGATTAGCATGGGGGTGTCACGGTGGGCTCCTAAGCAAGCATGGCAGCAGGCAATCGTTGAATGATCGCATATCTGCCCGATTCACCTTACCTTATATAACGTGACGGATCTATTAGAGTCCGTAACAACGACATGATCATTATCCCTATCCAACTCGATCCCTTGTATTCCCGATTCTGTGTTGTTTTGCTCTACACTTAGTGAGCAAAGCGTGGAAACCTCAAAGAGCGCTGCCATCTTTTCGATCGCAGAACTCGTTTATGCTCAGAACTCGCGAGAACACACTGGCTGACCAAAGAGTATAATTTTCAAGAGTAGACGAAAAAAGAACGATGCTGCCACACTGTGGCATGGAAGAGATTGTAGATTCATCGCAAAATGGATAAATAAAATCATATTCATGTAGGCCTACATATATATATTTTTACATAGGCTCTATGATTCTATCACTTAGACATCAATGATTTGGGACCAATTATTTACAGACTACTTCCTCCTCTCTAAACTACTTTTTGAGAATAATTAATCTCCACTGCTGTTAATAGGCCACAATTGTCACAATAAATTGTCTACTACTACTACAATAGTCTACCGTAGACTAGCCTATAATATGCTGTGCTCATATCTAGATCTCTGAAACACCCAGGCACAACTAAAAGTTCATTAGACACTTCCTAAAACAACACAAAAGTACTCTCCAACTATAGGGTTGCCTAATTCTACTGTTTTGTTTTTTTTACTTTGGTCTGCAGGAGTAGCCTACAGTAGCATCCAGAATTATTGGCACCTCTGCTAAAGTTGATTGAAAACAGGTATAATATCACTTTTGGTGATTTATTATAATCTCACAATGGAAACAATGAGGAGAAATCCAACCTCGAAGAGAAGCAAATTTATTCTGAGGAAAAGGAACATCTGAAATTCATTTTTTAAATCAGAAACGGCCCACAATGATTGACACTTCTGCTTCTAATAGCTTCTTAAGCCTCCCTTTGGCTATAAAACAGCTGGTAATATTTTTTTTAAATATTAAATATTGTTCCACTAATCTAATTTAGGTCAGTATCAGTTCTTGTGCAGCTAGTGTCTTCACTAAATAAACACTTCAATTTGGGTAAGTTACCAATTGTAACACACACACACACACACAATATATATATATATATATATATATATATATATATATATATGGGACACTCAAAAAGGACTTGACACAAAATATTTTAAATAGCAAGTAAACTTTTATTTGCTACAAGATTTAAGAAAAAAGTAAAACATTAATTACAACTAAAACAAACAAAATATATCCAAGGGCAATACAAATATACCAGAGTGGAAGAACCCAGAGCAAATTTCAGCAGCTGAGAGAGGATGGCACTTAGCAACCACAAAAATAACAGCATGTCTACCACCTGCACGTAAAGTGACACAAAGGCTTGGTCCTTCTGAGCAAATGGGTTCCAATAGAAAATACAGCCATAACAAAACAACTCAAGGTGCTACTTATAAGTAAGTAAGTATAAGTAACAAAAACAAGGAGCTTCACCTTCAGATTTAAAAAACATCAATGCTTCCACTGTAACAGAACAACTAAAGAATATAAAATGCGTTGCGTAATTTTTTTTTTAACAAACAAAATATCCTTGGACCATATCAAAGTTGAAAGAAATACCCCAACACAAGATCAGGTGAGAAACTAATAGAAACTACTTAAACGACTGAACAATGACTGAACAAACTGATGTTTGAGGCAAAAAAAATCATACTATAGCAAAAAGGATATGTTGAACTGATTATGTTACAGCATTTTAAACAAACTGGAATAATTCAAAGTAGCAGAGACCCCCCCCATGTGATAGAGACCCAAGTCTCTATGCTAACAACTTTCATTTCCTTTTAGATAAATAATAGGAAGTCTAAAACCAGAGGAGATCTGTACAAAGGCTATTTACAATTTACTCTTTATAACTCAGGAGTTAGCACAACCACTGGGAAAAAAAAAAAAAAATCAAAAAACAATGACACGAATCCCTGGGATTTTGGTAAACGTCATGAAAATCCACTGGCTAGGCTGGGCTGTGTATAATCCAAAGGAGTACCAACAAAAGACTGTGAGTCCTCCTTGCGGACAATGTGAATGTATAAGGTAGGATATCTGAATGGATCCATTAGGCCCTGGTCCATTAGTGGTGGAAAGCATCTGAGGTGAACTACACACAATTGTGCACCGAAGGGGGAGCATGGCTTTACATTGTTTTATAGTCAAACTAGGACGCATGTCCTTTGATAACATTTTGGTCAGAAAGCAAAGTATTTCAGGATCTTCCCTTAAGGTCTGAAAAAGGTTGTGTTTCATTTATGGTCAGGCTCCAATTGAAAGAAGGATAAATGACTACCAACAAACTACAAAAAAGAACACCTGATTGTTAAAAGCGTTGAGTGCACTAGCTACAGTCCACTCTTCAACGGTTGTCTTTCTCTAGTCTCACGTTATTTGGGAGGAAAAAATGAATAGAACAGTGATTGCCAAAAAGGGGAAATATCAATTCACAACCCCTAACTTCGAATGGACTGTTTGTGCTCAGATTTACAGAAAAGCATTTCATTGAAAGCACATTAGGCTATTACACAGCTGATCCAATGATCTGATATGTCAAATTGAAGAAGATGTCTAACTTGACTCCTTCACAAGCGAGGCAAATTAAAAACACGTCACAGAAGACAGAACTTCCTTCATGGTTTCATTTTTAAATACTGTTTGCAGGAGGTTTTGGTATACAGACTAGAAGATACACTTTTCACATGCAGAGGCACTGGGTGGGTTATTTTCTCCGAGCATGCTCAGTTTTTGATTGGAGACTCATATTTATCATATGGCAAATAACTACAACCTATTAAGTCACATTCAACTCTTCCACCTCCTATTCTGCCTCTATAGACCCATATATACTCCCTATACGTACATATGTTGGAGAACATTCCATGCGGCTTTAAGGTCCCCCCCCCCCCTTCTGAAACGATGGCAAATCTTCAAAGACAAAGAGCAGTTTATCAAAGTTACCTCAACAAGTGCAACCCAAGAGAGGAACTCTTCACAAATCATAATCCAAACCCTGTCACCTCCTCCCTTGTGTGTAACAGTATAGTTGGCACGTCTAAAACCCAGGAGATGATCTCTTCACAAATCAAATCAAAACCCTGTCCCTTCCTCCCCTGTGTCTAACAGTAGAGTTGGCACGACAACAGTGTTGTTGTTGTTGTTGTTGTTGTTGTTGTTGTTGTTGTTGCTGTTGTTTACACCATTTAAATGCTGTGCACCTGGACTGGTTAAGCAAATCCTATTCAGCATTCAGAGTATACTGATGAATAGACCAGGCGCATAAGGCATGTTTCGAAGTGACCTCCACGAATGTAAAGGTCAGGCAGTTGGTCTACTGCCCTGTCCACTCCATGAGTAAAGACATCAATTGAACATCCAATGCACTCTGGTTTGCACTCTGGCCGTCCAGTCATACATGTGTGCATGTATGTATATGTGTGTGTGTGCATGTATATGTATGTGTGTGTATATATATATATATATACACACATACACACACACACACATATTGGATGTGTACATACAGTATATCCATAGATCTTGTGTATGAACAGTCCAATGGCTGAGCGATATTAAATGTATGGTATGTGAGGGTCGATCTCACAGACTTCATACGGCTTCTGTTCAGATTTAAGAGCCATGGTGGCAAAAGCACGGCTATCCAGGAATGCCACGTTAAATGCTATTCAGCCACCCCCTGGCACCTAACGTCTGTCTGAGACATCAACTCTACCCTGCTGTACACTGACTTGACTTGACAACTCTCCATATGTTGGCAAAAAGTTTGGAGCCATATTTCTCAAAATAAAACACCATTCGTCAGATTCCTTCTCTGATGCAGTTTTCCCTCTCCCCCCCGTGGCTATAGATCTACTGGTGTGTAAACTTGGTTGGATTATCAAGAGCTTTTGTTAACGTAGAGAAAGCTGTACAGGTAGATATTTAGCAAAAGCAGGGATCGGGAAGAAGTCCATATCCTGCCCTGTGTTATCAAAAAAAAGGGCGGGACCTGAGAACATTAACTCCGCCTTTCTCATGCTCTCTTCTCTGATTGGTCGAGATTTTTGTCTAACTTTTGAGAGACACTGAGAACACATGCAATGCATGTGCAGACCTACAGGACAATAGCGACGATTTCGATAGGCGGATCCCGACGCCACTCGAGACGCACCGAGCCAACCGGAGCTAAGTCGCTTCGCTTCAGTTTCCGAGCTTCCGTCCTACGCGGTGCTGTGGTCATAGCAACACACACACACACACACACGCACACACACTGCAATGACATTTCAAAACCATCAGCAGTGTTGCTAAGAATATCTACATCTGTGCTGCCAAGGCAGCGTGACTTAGGCCACAGGTTGTATGGCTACGCAAATGGAAGCTTGTCTATGCGAAACTCCTGGGAAAAAAAGACAGGAGAAGGTGAATAACTGGTAACTTGTGTCTGGCTTTTGCAAAGTCTTGGGATTAACAGAGAGGACATGGACACATTGTTTTATAACTGGTGCACAGAGTAGACTGACAAACACACACACACACACACACACACACACGATTAAATGAATGCATATTCTCTTTGTTGGGTCGAGGATGTGGTCTAGCTCGCCACCGGCTGGAATCCAGAGATGACCAATCATGCGGGGTTGGGAGAGACGGAGTGGGCCGTCCGGGGGAGGACTTCGCTACCCTCCAAGTCCCACACGTGGTGGTGGTGGTGCCCTCCAGCGGCATCAAGCGGTGGGGTTTGGGGAGTCCTGGCGGAGGAGACAGACTGACGGCGTGAGCGGCAGAGACTGGACGATGACTGGAGAGGGTGGCGCGGGAACCGGAGCGGGGGGGGGGGGGGTCTGGTCGAGCTGTGCCAAAGAAACGTGAGGAAGAAGAGGGAGGAGATGCAGATGTTGTCGGCGAGTGGGCGGGAGGCCAGAGGTGAAGGGTGTGTCTAGAGTGTGTGTGTGAGTGTGTGTGTGTGTGACGAGGGAGAAGGTGGATGCAGAAGTGTGTGAGTGTGTGTGTGCAGGGGGAAGGTAGATGTAGAAGCAGAAGCAGAAGTGCGTATGTGTGTGTGTGTGTGTGTGTGTGTGTGTGTGTGTGTGTGTGTGGTTGTGGTGGTGGGGGGGGGCTGTAGGCAGCAAACGAGGGACATCACTCCATCTGCGCGGCCTCCGAGCTCCAGGGGGCGTGGTTGGAGATGGGGGCGGTGGCCGGGCCGGGGGTGGACGGAGAGGCGTCGTCGTCGTCGTGGGCGGAGGACGGCTGGGGCAGGGTGAGCGTCTCCGGGGCGGACTTCTTGCGGGGCCGGTCCTTGGGGATGGACAGGAAGTCGGGGGCGTCGGTGCAGAGCGGGGTGGAGGGGGCGCTGGCGGGGCCGGTGGGGGCCAGGGAGGACAGGGGCGTCTCGCCGATGGAGATGGACGGCGGGAACACCCCGATCTTCTGGTTGGTCTCCGCCTGGATGGTGCGCTCGAACTCTCTCACCTCATCCATCGTCATGTCTGGGAGGGGGGGGGGGGGGAAAGGCAGAGTCAGAGAGAGGGACCATGGAGAGAGAAAAGGAGAAAGAAAGAGAGAGAGAGAGGGGGAGAGGGAGATAAAGAGAGATAAAGATAGAGAAGGTAAGAGATAGATAGATAGATAGATAGATACTTTATTGATCCCCAAGGGGAAATTCAAGATAGAGAGAGAGGGAGAGAGAGGGGAGTGTATGACGTAGGATACAAACTAGTCCAGCACGCGGTTGAGGCATCACACCATCACACACTTAAATGTTTCAGTCCCAGAAGTGGCTTCTGATTTGTTTTGCATGCTCGATGCTAATGAGGCAGGCTAAAATTGGCTAAAAGGCTAATCACTGCTAATCGCTAAGTGTGATGCACAATATGCGGCACAATGAGCATCCATCCCTAACAGAGTTAACGCAGGCCACTTCACAGAGGGTTTCCATGGCTACGGTACGACTGCATAGGCTGTCACGGCTCCGTGGCTGGGTGGGTGAGTGGCTGTCATGGATGTTGATGGCGACTGAGTGAGTGAGTGAGTGAGTGAGTGAATGTTGGGAGAGTGGGTGGATGGCCAGTGCAATTAGGGCACGCTAGTCACAGGGTGACCGGGGCGCCGAGGGAGAGGAACATATGAACCACACACACACACACACACACACACACACACACACACTCAAACACAAAGAGGCTGACAAATAAACAAACAAACACCCCAAATGCAAAAAAACAAACAGACACCACATACGCTGGCTTTGTCATGGATCTCTATGCCATCCGGGGATGGCGGTGAACTGGCGGATTGTTCCTGCTGCTCAAGGCAAACTTTAATGTTGGTTTTCTCATGCATTTGTTTCTCGTACTCCCGCACGTCGTCCAGAGTCATATCTGCAAAGAGGGGGGAAGGGGTAGTGGGGGTGGAGCAAGATGTTGGGTATCTTCCATTAGGGACATTCTGATTGGTCAAACCGGACATTCTGATTGGTCGAACCGGGAGGTGGGCGTGTGCAAGTGCGGAGGTGAGGGGGTGAGAGGCTACATGGCACTGAAGGGGCAGCCATGGGGTTAGTGCTTCAGCAGGAAGCCAGCACTAGGGGGAGAAGGAGGGAGGGAGGGAGGGAGGGAGGAAGGGAGGCTGATCTAGCTTTCCCAAGGCCACGGAGTTAGACAGACAGACAGACAGAGAGAAACAGAGAGCCTGGAGCCTGCTGTGAAAGCTAGTCGGGCCTAAAGCTCAGCAGATCCGAGAAAAAAAAAAAAAGAACCCTCGAGGAAGGAAACACAGGAGCTGGATCAGAGGAATCAAAACCCAAACAGTCCCAAGGGAAAAAGAAGAAGAAGGCAAAAAGCAAAGGAGGGTCTTGATGAACGCAAGAGAAAAGAAGTCTCCAGAAGGCCACGTGCATCTGAGGTGAGGTGAGGTGAGGTGCTCTGTCCAGGAGAGTGGAGAGGAGAGAGTGAGAGAGAGAGAGGGAGGGAGAGAGAGAGAGAGAGGGCGTCCCAGTGCACTGAGCACAAGCAGTGAGCTACTCACCCGTCAGCACACACACAGGAGGAGTTAGTGGAGAGCACTTCACACACACACACGACCAGGCACACACACACACACACACACACACACACACACTCCGTTCACATCCTCTCAGCCCAATCACACATTGTCCAACAGCAGCCAGGAATCTCATAACCTATTCATCATCACCCATTGGGAACATGATGCACTATGTGTCTGTAATCATGTACAATAGCATAATGGTTTGAGAGGAGGGCACGAGTGAAAATACTATACGACACGAAGAAACTCTAAATATGCTTTTATGGGACGTCTGCTCCATTTTGCATTTGAAATAGTGTAACTGACTACTAGAGGCTTTCAGAGACACCATTATGTTGCTATTGAGCAGGTCGCCGTGACAACGCGAGACACATTTCTGCTAACTGACGACGGGCATTCAGGGACACCTTTATGTTGCAGAAGTCCACTGAGACACATTTCTGCTGGCAGAGCCATAGGCTGTATATATATAGAGAGAGTCTATGGGCAGAGCCCACTGCTGTGTGATTGCACCTGGTCTCTCTCCCCGCCTCCGTGAAGAGTTCCTCGAGGGCGGCCCGGCGCTCATCAGCTAATAGAGCCGCTGAGGTCAGCATCCTGGTCTCTAATCTAGCACGAGCGCGCCGAGGCCAGGTGCCGGTCACTGCAGGTCAAGGAGGAGGAGGAGGAGGAGGAGGAGGAGGAGGCCGGGCTCTTGGCTCGCACTAATCTGCCCGGGCCACCGTGGGACTGTTGCTGGCCACAGGGCCGTGTGGAGGCATCGATCTGACCTCCGGGCCAGCAGGGCTGGTATGCTGAGAGTGAGAGTGTGTGTGTGTGTGTGTGTGTGTGTGTGTGTGTGTGTGTGTGTGTGTGTGTGTGTGTAGGGGTGTGTATGTGTGTGTGTGTGTGTGTGTGAGAGGCTGGAGCAGTGGATGGGGGAGAAGGGTAATCATGACCTGGACCTGAGCGCACAGGCGTGGCCCTCGAGGCTCCATGCTGTGATGGAGCAAATGGAGGAAGCTACATGTCCTCAGTGCACGCACACACACACACACACACACATACATATGCACACACACACACACACACACACACACACACACGTACACACACACGTACACACACACACACACACACACACACACACACACACACACACACACACACACACACACAGTCATTGGCACACATCCAGGGCAGTGTTAGTACAAGTTGGTGGAGGCGGAGGAGAGGTGTGGGTGGTGAGTGATGAGGATGGGTTTGGTTGCAGTGATCAAAACACATGCAGGTGACATGACAGATCACTTATACACTCTATGACTCCATCATGAATACACTCATTTATACATTTATACTCAAATGCACTTCAGCTTCATAACTCGTTTAGCTGATCATTAGTCTTTACTTGGCTTGTAACTAAATTACTTGGAACTCGTTTCCTTTTTAATCCACTGATGTATTTCTTCACTTATTTCACTATTTTTTGAGGTCTTGGTCCAAGCTGCGTGGCAGGACCTACCAATCCACTCGTCCACCCAGGCGAAGGCTTGTCGGTGGCCCAGCAGGAGAACATCTCGGATCACCTGACACCACGGAGGAACCCACAGGAGACGTTAGTCAGCGATTAACATGTTTGTTAGCAAGCGCGTAAATATAGTACTTTATTTGGAGTAGTATAACAAATACAGCGCAAGTACAGTTTTTAATTGTCTTTAAAGACCAGTTATTTCATGGATCTAGGATATTATGCAACCTGATAAAGTTCCCCTGGCCTTTGGAGTTAAAATAACCCCACATCATCACATACCCTTCACCATACCTAGAGATTTTTCAGTTAGCCTATTAGCTGGTTTGATTTTCGTTGTATTTTAAGGAAAAACATTTCTTTATTTACGATACATTATTCATTCACAAAGAAAATGGATGTCCTTAAAGGTTTTTAAGGCATTAAGATCCATTTCCAAAAGATGATTTTCTATTCCTCTCTACAGCATTAACTTTAGCATGTGTTCAAATACTTATGGAGGTAACTATATGACATACAGTATATGGCCCCGGGGTGAGTGTGCGAGCGTACAGGTAAGAGGGTCCCACCTTGTGCACGAACTGCTCGACGCGCGTCTGCAGGCCCCACACCTCGAACTTGACGGTGACCAGCTTGTAGGAGCACATGATGGGCTCCTGAGTGTCCCGCCAGCCCTCGGGCAGCACGCCCCGCGACGTCTTCTCCGAGCGGAAGTAGCGCAGGTCCTGCACCCCGGCGACGGGGAAAAGAAACAAAGGTGAGACGAGACCGACTTACGGAAAAAGATGGAAGACAAGACAAACTACTCTACCGTGACCTAAAGGAGTAACAGGACAAGTTGACATCACCTCCAATTTCAATTTCAATTTTATTTTATTTATAGAGCGCCAAAACATTACACATGTCTCATGGCGCTTTACAGAGTGTTAAACCTTCAAAGAGAGCCCATGAGCAACAGGGGCAAGGAAAAACTCCCTAGAATTGGAGATACATGGAATAGGATAATAGGAAGAAACCTCAGACAGATCCACGACTCAAGGGCCCAACCCATCTGCCTAGGGTCAGTTACAGTAGAGTAAAGTCATTTGTAGTATCAGAAGGTTCAAACAGTCCAGTATAGGGAATAAATAGTCCATCAGTAATCCATTAGTAATTTTGGAGGGTAATGGGTCGCTAGGATGCGTGGGCCACCTCCGTGGCTAGCTAGATGCACGCTACGCCTTAGAGGGCTAATGTCTCTTTATAACCCCACAAGTCAAATACTACTATAAGAACATCATCAATAACATTTCTACAACATTTAGAGTGATCATGTCATGCCTTAGCCTTAAAAGTTGTGATTTTTCGGATAGTAATTCTCCTTTTTTCTGGCCCCCTCATGTAGTCCTCACCTCAGACTCCTTGTAGTATCGCTCGGGAATCTCATCGTAGGCGATGTCGACGAAACACACCTCCCTCTCCTGGTCCTGGTCCTTGCCCTCCGTGTCGAAGATCTGCACACAAAAAAAGAGAGAAAAATGAAATCGAAGGTCGACAACTCTTAAATATGGGTGAAGGGGAGAAAAACAAAGGGCAAAGAAAAAGTACACCGGCATGAATCTAGCAACGGAAATCCAAGGACTCACTTTTCCACAACACAAAGACAACGGTGGACTTTATTTCAGGAGATGTAATCATTCAAAGCAGGTCCCATCCACCAATAACACTGATCTAATTCTCCTCAGTGAGCTGAAGGAGACCGGCATAATAATGCACTGATGGTACTCTTCATAATAAAAAACATCCCTGCAGGCCTTGGCTCATTTGTTTGAGCAGTGTGAGTTCACCTCCCTGCCACAAGATGGCACTATAGATCAGACTTTTGCACCGGTATGTCCGTGATGACTTCCCCCCCCCCTCCCATCGGTTATACTCCAGTGGTTCGTGGCCATCAATGAGCGGGAGCAGCATCTAACCCCCCCCCCCCCTCCTCCCCCCCACAGCCCTGCAGGGGCAGAGGGTTGAATAACCCTGAGAGGTCTGCTCCATCACGGCCTGCCACTGCAGTGCCACAAAAACCGCAGCCAGAAAGCAGCCACCGCCGCAGAGCGCAATGCAGCCCGGGAGCGCCAGCAGCAACATACGCTACACTGGAGAACCGCTCTCCACACACACACACACACACACACACACACACACACACACACACACACACACACACACACACGAGTCTGTCATATCGATGATCACGCGCTAGCTATACGCTGCACCAGGAGAGCTTCACCCCTCACCACCGAGTCTCTTCAGGTAAACCAGGCACTCAGTGGTGGATGTGCTTTGATCATCTGACCACTCTGGCCAACTCAGCACTGACACATTAGGCACCCACATAGCACCAACACCACCATTAGGCACTGGAGGCACCACACACACACACACACACACACACACACACACACACGCACGTACGCACGCACGCACGCACGCACGCCCACACGCACACAGACACACACACACACACACACACACACACACACACACACACACACGTTTCCATTGGCCTTCAGCACACCCAATCGCATCAGCTAGCAGAGGCACCTTTAACTATAGAACTGTAATAACGATTGGCTATTAGTTAATAGCCAGAGCTGCATGGTGGTGGAGGTGGTGGAGGTGGTGGAGGTGGAGGTGGATGTGGGGCTGGACGGAGAGGCTGGAGGTGCTGGAGGTGCTGGAGTCCTGCCAGCTGTTTGTCTGTGGATGGAGGAGAGTGCCAGAGCTCGTGGGCCTGAGGGCAACTCACCGCATGAAAAAGAAATGAGGGGCAAAGTGCTTCAGACGGAGGGGAGGGGGGGGGGGGTTCCCCTCCCACTCACTTTCTCTCTCCATCACTCCACTTCTCTTCCCAACACTCTCTGCATCTCCATCTCTCTCTCTCTCTCTCTCTGGCTCTCGAGGTGAGATTACATGAATGGTCCTGGTGGGTCAGTGGAATCGATGGGCCCCGCCTCGGCCGGCTGTTTCCGCGGCGAGGCCTGACCGCAGCAGGGATCGTTGACCAGAGAGGGAGAGGAGAGGGGACAGATGAAAGAGAAGAGAACGGAGACGTGGCATCGGAGAAGACAGATGAAATGGCCTTTATTATTCTGGCTCGGCCACAAGGAGAGAGAGCGAGAGAGAGAGAGAGAGAGAGAGAGAGGGGAGATGGAGAGATTGTTTTTCTTGCTCTCCCTTTGTCTGTGTCGGTGTGTGTGTGTGTGTGTGTGTGTGTCTGTGTGTCTATGTGTGTGTGTGTGTGTGTGTGTGTGTGTGTGTGTGTGTGTGTGTGTGTCTGTCTCTATATTTCTCTGAGTAGTGTGTGAGGCTATGAGAGGCCTGCTGGGTTATTTGGGAGTGATGGGGTGGGGGAGAGAAAGGCTCCCTCAGGCCTAATCAGACTCCTCTCCTCATCTCCCAACTCATCCATCCTTCGGTCCTGGCTCTGCGGAGCTTGTACACTGAGCCTACAGCAGGATACTCGCAGGACACTCCAATGGGATTCTCAGACTTCCCTATCTATGTATGGCATGCATTAATCAATGTATTCAATCAGCTGTTCTGTATTCACATGATTTACGGCTTGCTGAAGTGGGTATATATGTTCATGCTTTTTTATGTTTGTGGTTCATGTGGGCCAACAGGCATGATGGAAGCCAGTTCAATTAGGACATAAACTTGTTTTAAATCTGCTACGATTATTATTCTTAGCGACGATACCTGAAGCAATAACCTGTTGTCCTTTTCGTCGGGGACGTGGGCAGTACTTTCGACCGGTTGTTATTCAGCGAGTGACTCGTCTGACCTCTGCGGTCTGACCTCTACGACCTCCCTCACAGCTCATCTGCTGCCCGCTGTGATCGGAGTATACGTCAGCCGCCGCCGCCGCCGCCACCACAGTGAGAGAAGAGTGAAAGCGAGAAAGCGAGAAAGAGAGTGTGAGAGAGAGAGAGAGAAAGAGAGAGGGACAAAGACAGAGGGCAGTGGGAGGGCAGGCGCTGAGCCAGGAGGAGATAACAGCAGCAGGAGAAGAGAGGGAGAGAGCGAAAGAGAGAAAGAGAGAAAGAGAGAAAGAGAAAGGAAAGAGAACCTGTAAGCTCTGGCAAATGCCAGAGGTCCAGTGGGTCCCGGTTGAACTGACAGTTGAAGAGATGAGAGAGAGCTGTGATTTGCGCTTGTCTTGTTTAAGGCCGCCCAGCGTCTAGGCCTCCCTCTCCTTCTTCAACAGTCTATCACACAGCTGACACCACTGACCTCTCACCCCTGAGAGGACATTCCCCACTTTCTCCTTGTCCACACACACACACACACGCACACACACACATCCCTGACTTGACCTAAGCCCCAAATTCCAGCCCATCTTTCTGGTCAACAAACGCCCAAATTCCACTCCAGTCTTCCCGGTCAACAAACGCAGAATTCCGTCCCATCCTCGCCGCATCCACGACTGCCCGCCCTCCTCCCATTCCCGATTGGACGCCGCGGCGACCTCATTGACCGGGACCGGCGGGTTGCAACCCAGTGGGGGGGAGCGAGCGAGTTGGGGGGGGGGGGGGGTCAGGGGTCAGCCAGGTGTCTGCCTCAGGGAGGTGCTCTCTGATGTGGAGAGCGCAGGAGGAGGAGGAGGAGGAGAGCGCCGACTCAAGTCAAACGCGCTGGAATAACAGCAGCCGCGGAGCAGAAAGCTGCGCCTGTGTTGGGCGCCCAGGGGGGCCGTCGCTACAGTCTTGTGTAACACCAGCGCTGGGGAGATTGGGTTTCAGATTACGAGCAGGGTGCTTGGAAGATGTGTGTCTGCTGGTGTGTGTGCTTTTGTGTGTGTGTGTGTGTGCACACACACACTCACACTCTCACACACCCACACCCACACACACACCCACACACGTCTCAATCACAGCGCTGGAGCCTCTAGTGCTTGTAAGCCTCTCCCCAAAAACTCCACTTCCACTTGAGCGCCTTATTGTTTTTCTCTAATAGCACTGTCTCTGAAAAGTAGGTCAGATCGACTCAGCCGCTCAGAAGGACTTTCTACCCCATACGAAGCGTCTGCGTCTGGACGAGGCATATGTGTGCGCTCTCGTTTTCCACGGCGCTCCTTACCGGGAGCCATTCCGTAGCCGCAATCAGGGATCAAGATTACATAGGTGCTTGAGGGAGCCGCAAAGCAACAACTGTGTGTTGAAGGGGATGATGATGGGGGGGCAAAAAGGCTGTATTATTCCAAAGCAATGTAGCAGTAACTACATAGCAAACAGAAGATAATTAAGCGACCAACTGTGTGTTTGTTGTCTTGTTTGTGCATGGTTTCAAAGGCGAAAGATGAGACCTGGAAAAAGAAAGGAGGGATGACAGTGAAGTGAAAGAGGAGAAAGTGATGGAGGAGAGGAAGAAGAGGATGACTTATTGACGCGACGCTGAACCGGCGTGTGTCTTGCCCGGGTGTGCGGAGAGAGCAGCAGCGCTGTGAGCAGGAGCGATGTGAGGGGACGGAGGTGGTGAGTGCGCGTATCTTGAACGCACCCGCCAGCAACGGGGAAAAAACCAAAGTGCGTTAGCAGCAGCAGCAGCAGCTGCAGTGAGATGAGAAGCCGAGGAGGAGGAGGAGGAGGAAGAGGAGGAGAGGGGAAAATGGCCCGTCTTTCATGTGAATACTACTGTAGCCGACAGCCCATCAAACACGCTGATAAATGTTGTGTGGATATGAGACCTACATGACGAGCACCTCTAATGGACTCCAATAAAAACCTCAATTTCACCCTCACACACACACACACACGTGCACACACACGCATGCACACACACATACACACACACACACACACACACACACACACACACACACACACACACGCACGTGCGCACACACGCGCACACACACACACACACATACACACACGCGTGCACACACAAACACACACACACAGTGTGACCTCTAAAAGCAGAGGCTATTATGCGGAATGTGGACGGTGTGAGGCCAGGTTACCGCTGGGATAATTGATGCATAATAAAGTGGACCAACACGCGCCGTAATCAGTCTGATGAAAAGGAGCGCTATACTCACGTGGTCGTTGGAGCCTTTGTTGTCCTCGTATTTCGTCTCTATGTGGATGGAGAACTTTGGCAGGAACGAACACTGCAACACAAAACGGACAAAAATAACAACGCGGTTAATGAGAGCTGCACCAAACAGGGGGGGAGATTGATATTGAGGAAGACATTATAGAGGGACCCTGCAGATGAATACTCTGTGTAAGAGTTTACGTGTGTGTGTGTGTGTGTGTGTGTGTGTGTGTGTGTGTAAGAGTGTGCACGTGTGTGTGTACATCTGTGATTGTGTCTGCAAGAACAGCTACGTACATATAGCAATCACAGATGTAGACACACACACACACGTGCACACTCTTACACACACACACACGTGCACACACACACACACACACACACACACGTGCACACACATACACACACATACACACACACACACACACACACACACACACACACACACACACACTTACGTATGCTCGCTCTCCCTCTCTCTCTCACACACACACACAGCATTCAATTACAACAAGCTAATGAAATCTCTCCCCTTGATCTGGATTAGCGGGGCGCGCGAGCTGAAGGAACTCGCTACGGCGTTATCTGCCCACAGTGGCGGCGGCAGAGCTAGCTACCCTGGAGAAGAACAAGCCCCTGATGAGAGAGAGGAAGAGAGGGGGAGAGAGGGAGAGAGAGAGAGAGAGAGAGAGAGAGAGAGAGAGAGAGAGGGAGAGAGAGAGAGAGAGAGAGGGAGAGGGAGAGAGAGAGAGAGAGAGAGGGAGGGAGGAGAGAGAGAGAGAGAAGGCTGCAGGCTCTGGCAATAACCATAATGCTGCCCGAGTCCATTTATAACACAAAGGGGCGAGGGGACTCACCGCTGGCCCATCATATCAGATTAAATCAAATCAAACACGGGAGGCCATTACGGCAACAGTGAGGGGACACACTGTACATCGGAGAGAGCGGGAGGAGGGGGATGGAGGGAGAGAGAGAGGGAGGTGATGGAGAGAGAGAGGGAGGAGGACAGGAGACATGGAGGGAAGGGAAGGAAAGGAGGGCAAGTTATGAAAGGATGGAAGAGAGAGAGAGAACAGGGAATGGGAAAGGCAAGGAGAGCACAGGATGAGAGAGTAGGGATTGGGGGAGGACTAGAGGAGTGGACAGGAGAGGAGAGGAGAGGAGAGGTGGAGAGGAAGAGAGGAGAGGAAAGAAGAGGAGCAGAGAGGAGAAGAGAGGTGCAGAAAGGAGAGGAGAGGAAAGGAGGTAGGAGGTGCAGAGAGGAGAGGAGAGGAAGAGAGGAGAGGAAAGAAGAGGGGCAGAGAGGAGAAGAGAATGACTGAGTGAAAAATGAACAGAGGGGAGACTTGAGCCGGGAGGATGTATGTATGGGGGGAGAACAGGAGGAGAAAGGACTTATGAAGACGCGACACAGCAAAGAGATGAGATGAGAGAAGAGAAGAAGATGAGAGAGAGGAGGTGGGAGGAGGTGGGAGTAATGAGAGTGATGGAGTAGAGCCGGGAGAGAGGGAGGAGAAACTCAAGAGAGGAGGGAGGCCCCGGGGAGACCGAGGGAAGGAGCATGGCACACAGACGAGGGGGACAGACGAGAACCGCACGGGGAAACAAAAGAACAAAAAGGAACCGAAATGTGCTGAACGAAGGGGACGGAGAGCGCGTGAGGACGCGGCGCGGCGGGAGACGAGAGACGAGTGCGGCTGCGTGCGCGCCGCCGCCGCCGCCGTTAAGTGAGATACAGAACGGTTGGCACGGTTACGGGTGAATCAGAGTAATTAATCAGAATGAATTCTCCAACGGGCCCATCCACAGGCCTCCACAGCTTCTGCCACTAATCTCTAATGAGATGGATGAGAGCCTTTTCCCTTTTTTTCTCCACCAGCCCGTGGCCTGATTTCGCGAGACGAGATGGAGGAACTGTCAAACACTCCGCGCTCAACATTCAGCGGCGAAAAAAAAAAAGTTTAGAAAATTGTGCGGATCAAATAGTTTGACGCATCTTCAGTATCAGAGCAGCTTCATCCATTTTTAATGTGTGCTGTATAACTGGCATATTACATGTGACATGTTCTTTGACATCATTTCCAGGCCAAGCATGTCAAATTAAAAGCCTTTGGGGATGCTGGGAGGTTGTGCCAGAATTTCATGGCCCTCCCTGAGAAGGACGGGAGCTGACGGTCTCTATTAAAGGAGGTTGAGGGCTTAGAAAGCTGAGTGTGCTGAACACAATGGCTGTCAAAGTACTCTTCACTCTGAAAGTACCTCAGCGTTTGGGTGCCTTTTCAACCATGAATGGTCCAGTTTCAAAACCACTTTTTGGAGCTATAAATCTAAATCTTAAAGAACGAACAAAATGGCCACATCAGGGGATAAAACAACATGGCACATTCCATAGCTTTTGTTTGGTCACAGTGGTTGCTAAGCAATTAATAAATTGGCTCTAGAATCACCATGGTAACCTGCATGGCAACTGCCAGTCACCGTCACGGTCCTGGAAATGACAGTTCAGGGGGCTCCTGGCGTGGGCATTCTGTGCAGACGCAACAGAAATAAAGGAGCCAGACAGAAGAAGGAGTAGGAAGCTACTCCACCCTGCCTCCCTTCTCCACCCATCTGCCCACTTCCGGCTGACTCACGTGTAGCAACCTTCCCCGAGACTCCCTCGTCCGTCACCACAACACCGCACGGCCCCGCCTTGCCCCCGCCAGCCAGAACCAGCCAACTCGCCGAGAGACAGGACGTCCAGTGAGTCACCTCTTTTAAAGGCCATTCTCTCTCGGCTTTATTTTCGAAAGTTGCCACTGTGCTGTTGGAAGTGCAGAGTTGTTTACATTGGGGGAGGGGTGGTGGTGGTGGGGGGGGCAAGGAGGAGGAAGAGGAAGAGCAGAGAAGGGAGTGGCCGAGCTCTTCGCTCTTGAATCAGTGAATTCCTAGCGGGCGATGGGGCTTCGCCGGGTTTTCAATGGAAACCAGACATCAAAAGCCATGGCCTGACACGAGAGACACCGAGGGCTTACGGAAAGGTCACCCTCCACATGGCCGACATGAGAACCGGGGCAGCGGCCATCCTGGGAACGCTGGACGCATCTGGCACCGAGTGACTCAGGGTCCCAAGCGGGAGCGAAGTCACGTTCTACCCAAATCATGTTCTGCGCTGGCGAAAATTCTACACCTAGTCCATAGAACAGTCCTTTGATACTCTTCTCCTCTGTAGTTGGGACCTTCTACAAATGGTCTAGAAGTTCATTAAAAAGCTGCACAAATAGGATAACATGGACATCATGTTACTAAACATGGATATCAAGCCAGTTACACAGCACCAAAAGTGCCATGTCAACAAAACACAATGCATTAATGTTCCTTAGAAAAACACTCCCGCCCATTATGTGGCCGAGGCAAAAAAACAACAAGCCTCATTGATTTTGCAAAAACCGCAGGGAAAAAGCCTGCCACTTAAAATGTCACTACAGTTAAAAGCCTGAGAGGGCCAAAAACTGCACGTGTTAAAGCCTATTATTTAGCCTGGTGTTTCTAACGCTGGTTAGCCATTAAGGAAGGAGACACGGCGGCGCGGTTCTATTGTAGAACACACAGAATTAGATCATCGTTCTAGAAGGGTCCGCAACGCCGTAGAAATAGTTGTGCTTATGCAACAACTCCTACCGCAAAACTGACGCCTAGCATTACAGCGCTGCTGAGCTGCCCAGAGAGAGAGAGAGAAGAGAGAGGGAGAGTGTGAAAGAGAGAGAAAGAGAGAGAGATTGAGAGAGAGAGAGAGAGGGAGAGTGTGAAAGAGAGAGAAAGAGAGAGAGAGAGATTGAGAGAGAGAGAGAGAGAGAGAGAGAGAGGAGAGACGTTGAGGATGTCGAGGGGGTACTTACTGTGTACTCTGGAGAAGGCAGGAGGTTCGGTCCGGTCCGGGTCCGGGCCAGGCGTGGTCACACGGAGGGAGGGAGACAGAGGTCAGAGTCAGTGTTTTGAAGTGCGACCTTCACAAACACATTACAGCAAGAACAACTGTTTCCTCTTCCTGTCTTTTTAGAGCTGCTGCCCCCTTTTAACTGGACAGCAGTCGGAAACAGAATGCAATTGGGCAGAAGTGGGAGAACTCCCAGGCTTTTACAAAGAACAATGAAACATAACAAATCAATCAATGGAGATTCCCGTAGCTGCTGATCCTTGATTTAGAAACCAGAAGTCTTGTTAGTGTGTGGAAAAAACTGGAGACCGGAGCTGATTGAACAGCAACAATTGTTTTTTTTAAAACACTTTTCTATTTATTAAATGTTGAGCCAATTTACAATAATGGATTAACACCGTAATCACTGCCTATCACTGTAATCCATTCAAGGCAGTATCTGTTCTGGTCAGGCTGACTGTCCACCACCTTGGTAATGACCAATCCATCAAGCCTGCAGGGCCTCTCAGTAAATGGCTTTAACAGGGGCTCCAGATTACGTGTGAGCAAGACGGTCCAGCGCTCTCCTCTCGTCCTCTCCGCTGCGCTAATGGACGTTCCCGCGGAGGTCCTCGGCCTGCTGTGAAGAACCGCGGGGCGGCATCAGGACGGGGCCGCCGCTTGGCCTCGGGCCTCACCCCGCCCGGTAACTGACCGCTCCCTTAAGGGGCGCCTTAATCTCCCTCCTCAGGCCCGTCCTTCATTCGATTATCCGCTCCCACTTCCTGGTGCGTGGCGCACACAGAGAGAGAGCCCACGGGCGGCTAATGGCGCCCTTCTGCTCAGATTACGCCCGCTCATTATGGGCTGTGGAACACCATTACGCCATGTCGGCCGGGGGAGATAATGCACTGGGTTCTTCCGCTCGGCTGACCCCAGGGCAACTTCTACACTTCTACTACCCCCCACCCCCTCCTCAAAACAGCACTAAGGCAGAGCACAAGGGTCTCCACCCGCACGGACACAACCACGCACCGAGACACCACTGGCTGATCCAGTCCTGTTACCAATAACACTGGATTAGGGACACTTACAGTATACGGGATCCTTCCTGAACAAGGTGCAAAAATAAACAAATAAACCTTTGTTCCAACACGGGAATATTTTATTTCTCCTGAAGCAATGCATCACAATATTTGTTATGTGGATGATTTTTTAGCTAGCTACCATAGCAACAGCTCCCATTCTATCACTCCTAAAAATACAATGATGGGACAAAACAAATACAGAAATGACTGCTTTGTTTAGACGGGGCTTTAGCTGTCTAGGTTGAGAACTACATCTGGTGCAGAGACTAATAAAGCCATTTGAATTGAATTGAATTGAACTGAATTGACTGTGTGGCGCAGGTGAGGCTCACCTGTGATGGTGTATGGGTAGTAGTTCCAGGCCTTCTCCGTCACGTAGAAGATCTTGGGCACCACGGCTCGCGCCCAGGTGGGCAGCTTGCTGCAGTGGACAAAAGAAGACACAGGTGAGGAGGAATGTAGGTATGAGAGAGAGAGACAGAGAGAGAGAAAGAAAGAGAGAAAGAGAGGGAGAGAGAGAGGTTCAACCGCCTTTTATTGACTCATGAAATCATGGCGTATCTCATACAAATCAAAAACATTAAAAACCCCAATGCATCATATCTTAAAAAGGACATCACACACACACACACACACACACACACACACACACACACACACACACCCCTCAATGTTTTGTGGTATACCATATGTGTGAGAGAAGAGAGCGAGAGCGCGATTGTGGAAGTGTGAGTGTAGATGTGTGCGTGGGAGAAAGAGAGAGGGAACAGGGAGGGAGGGATGGAGCGATGGAGCTAAAGAGAGGTGTTCCTCCCACTCATCCCTGTCTCTCTTCTGTCCCCTCTTCCATCCCCGACTCCAGCACAGACGGACGGACACTGTGCTCCGAGCATGCGCCTCAGCCCACGTTCTGCCAATCCGCCGTCCCCACCCTCATCCCCCTCTCCAGACAATCGGAGAAAGACAGAGGGAGGCAGAGAGAGGGAGAGACAACAAGAGCAATTTAAAAAGCCAGAGAGCCCAAACAGCATGATTCACTAGAAAGCCCCCGAGAGGCTGTGCATTCCTTCGGAGCGTATTGTCACGCAGCCACAGATGTCCTCCTCCAAACCCCTCTGGTCCCCCTCCTCCTCCTCCTCCTTCCCCCCTCCCCTCACACATGCTGTTAAGGCGACTCTGTTCTGGTCCTCCTCCTCTTCCTCCTCCTCCTCCTCCTCCCCCTCCCCTCACACATGTTGTTAAGGCGACTCTGTTCTGGTCCTCCTCCTCTTCCTCCTCCTCCTCATCCTCCTCTTCCTCCTCCCCCTTCCCTCACACATGTTGTTAAGGCGACTCTGTTCTGGTCCTCCTCCTCTTCCTCCTCCCCCTCCCCTCACACATGTTGTTAAGGCGACTCTGTTCTGGTCCCTCCTCCTCTTCCTCCTCCCCCTTCCCTCACACATGTTGTTAAGGCGACTGTTCTGGTCCTCCTCCTCTTCCTCCTCCTCCCCCTCCCCTCACACATGTTGTTAAGGCGACTCTGTTCTGGTCCTCCTCCTCCTCCTCTTCCTCCTCCCCCTTCCCTCACACATGTTGTTAAGGCGACTGTTCTGGTCCTCCTCCTCTTCCTCCTCCTCTTCCTCCTCCTCCTCCCCTCACACATGTTGTTAAGGCGACTCTGTTCTGGTCCCTCCTCCTCTTCCTCCTCCACCTCCCCTCACACATGTTGTTAAGGCGACTCTGTTCTGGTCCTCCTCCTCTTCCTCCTCCCCACCTCCCCTCACACATGTTGTTAAGGCGACTCTGTTCTGGTCCTCCTCCTCTTCCTCCTCCCCACCTCCCCTCACACATGTTGTTAAGGCGACTCTGTTCTGGTCCTCCTCCTCTTCCTCCTCCCCACCTCCCCTCACACATGTTGTTAAGGCGACTCTGTTCTGGTCCTCCTCCTCCTCCTCTTCCTCCTCCCCCTCCCCTCACACATGTTGTTAAGGCGACTCTGTTCTGGTCCTCCTCCTCTTCCTCCTCCTCTTCCTCCTCCCCCTCCCCTCACACATGTTGTTAAGGCGACTCTGTTCTGGTCCCTCCTCCTCTTCCTCCTCCCCCTCCCCTCACACATGTTGTTAAGGCGACTCTGTGTTGGTCCTCCTCCTCTTCCTCCTCCTCCTCCTCCCCTCACACATGTTGTTAAGGCGACTCTGTTCTGGTCCTCCTCCTCTTCCTCCTCCACCTTCCCTCACACATGTTGTTAAGGCGACTCTGTTCTGGTCCTCCTCCTCTTCCTCCTCCCCACCTCCCCTCACACATGTTGTTAAGGCGACTCTGTTCTGGTCCTCCTCCTCTTCCTCCTCCCCACCTCCCCTCACACGTGTTGTTAAGGCGACTCTGTTCTGGTCCTCCTCCTCTTCCTCCTCCCCACCTCCCCTCACACATGTTGTTAAGGCGACTCTGTTCTGGTCTGTGGCGACTGACCGTGAGCCCACAGCACATTCCACACGGTTGTCTACAAAAACACCCTCAGGCTGTCCAGAGGCACATTTGAAGGGGAAAAGTGGTGAGGAGAGAAAAAGGGAGAAAGAGAGAAGAGAGAGAGAGAGAGTGCAAGAGAGAGAGAGAGTGCAAGAGAGAGAGAGAATGGCAGAAAGGTTGAGGTGAAAAAGAGGTGAGCGAAAGAAAGAGAGAATGGAGAGAAGAAGGTCGTTTCCCCAACAAAAACTTGTTAGGCCAGCGCAGCAGCTTCAGTGCCAAACTGTTAATGGACATGCTTTTTTCCCCGTCCGTGCGACTGTGTGTGTGTGTGTGTGTGTGTGTGTGTGTGTGTGCGGTAGTTTCAGAGGCCAGTGGTGTTCACAGCCATTCCTGCAGTCTGCCCAGAGCTTATGGGCTTTACGAGCCCTGAGAGCTTCGCTTCTGTCTAGAACACAACCTACTGTACCATCCACACACAACACAGGAGCAGGGAGAGGAGAGGAGAGGAGAGGAGAGGGGAGGGAGAGCCGGAGAGATGGAGGGAGAGCCGGATAGATGGAGGGAGACAGGAGAGAGAGAGAGAGAGAGAGAGAGAAAGAGAGAGAGAGAGGGAGAGGGAGAGGAGGAAGTGGAGAGGAATGAACAGAGACAGTTTGTTGAAATTGTAGAGGATAAAAAAAGAGAGGAGAGGAAATATATGAGTAGGAGAGAGAGAGAGGGAGAGAGAGAAAGACAGAAGGTAGGGAAAGAGAGAGAGAGAGAAAGGAGGGGTAAATTGAGTCAGAAGAAAAGAAGTCTGGCTGAGCAGGTGATGCGGAGGCTCCCGCGCGGGGAGAGGCACAAGAGAGCAATTCAGACAACACGGTGATGGATCTCCGCTCAGCTCTAATCACCATCATCCCATGTAAACAGGGGAGCCAAAGTACAAAAGGACAAAACACTAAATGGCTTCATAACAGATTTCCACAATTACTCCGCCATTCTCTACACCTCCCTTTGTTGGTGGGGAGCGGAGCACTTCAGTGGCATGTCGGGGAATTGGTTGGTGCGAAACTGCCTTTCTTGAGCGCGAGCTGAAATCATATCTCCTT
>NC_084994.1:46334591-46357091 GCF_963854185.1 Sardina pilchardus
CGGGCAGGTCCTGATTGTTTTCTTCTTCAGTGGCACAATGGGATGTCCACAGAGGCCAACAGTATTTTTTTTAAAAAAACAAAATCATCAAATCAAAAAAATCAACGCAGCTACTGGCTCTACTGTAAAAGGTTACAAACTCGTGCGTGCCGTGATGCCGTACAGATGGAATGCAGGCGATGACCTTTTCAAACAACATCCTGTCAACCTGAAACTCACAGAGCGGGACAAGCTCCACCACACATGACCCATGATATGCCCAAAACCCGCCACACATCAGCCCCATATATCTGAAACACACACCAGCCAGTGGGACACTTCACTTAGCAACCCATGCATTCATCTTGGGAGATTTAAGAGTGTCGTGGAGAATACGGCCCAAAATAACCAGAACCGTGTGCCGATTTCTTTTTTGTTGACAGGCAGACGGCAAAAATAGAGTCGGCGGCTAAAAATAGATGAAGATTTTGTAAGTGATTTTTAGGCGACGACATGAAAGGTGACAGCGGTGCGTCTTGACTTTCATCCTCCTGCGTGTGTGTCAGTAGAGGCTCAGCACTTTTGGGACGAGATCAGACAAGTGTGAAAAAAGAGTTTCTCAAATGTAGTGACACTGACAGGCAGGAGGGAGAGAGAGAGAGAGAGAGAGAGAGAGAGAGAGAGAGGGAGAGAGAGAGAGCTGGCATGACATGGGGGCATCTTTTTTTCTCTTCCCCAGAGACTGTCCCCCGGCCTCACTGACGAGAATCTGACTGGCCCACACACACACACACACTCACACACACAGAGAGAGCCACACAGGGCCGTTGGCTTTAATTAAGGGGCAGGAGAGCGAGCAGCATCCCCACTGCGAGGGGAAACAACTTCGTTACCCACTTCAGCTCTTGTGGAAAACTCCCAAACACTCTAGCAGCAGTTTGTGAACATGATATGCATAATATATGATATGCATAGAATATTAGGATGTACAGTATATATACAGTGTATACGCACAGTTGTGCACATATATGGCGCTGATTATGCAATGGCACTTACATGATTGCTTTGGTGTGCTTACATGTTTTTCATGTGGTTGCTCTTGTGTGCATGTGTGTGTGTGTGTGTGTGTGTGTGTGTACTGTCAGTAAGCCACAGCACTCTGTCGATATGGCACCACTCGATAGAAGCCACTCCATTCACGTCCACAGCACATGCATTAATATATATGATAATCTCATGGCTCCACACACACACACACACACACACACACACACACACCACACCCACGCCAACGCAGGCAAACACTCAAAGCCACTGGAGTCATGGCAACACCCCGGCATGGCTGGTGTGAAGGTCTCTCTGGCCCCAGTACGGTAGGTAACACCAGTACAGGAGCCCCTGTAGGGGAGAGACCAACTCCCCAGGCTTGTGCAGGGCTGAGCTTGCACACACAATCTGATCGTCTGAATGTGTGTGTGTGTGTGTGTGTGTGTGTGTGTGTGTGTGTGTGTATGTGTGTGTGTGTGTGTGTGTGTGTGTGTGTGTGTCCCATCAGTTGTGGTGGTGGTGGTCACCCGGGGCTTTTCTCGAAAGTCAAGAGATCTTATTAGCGGGTGTGAGACCACAAGCATTCAGATCAATCAGATCATCTCTCTGCACTGTATTTTCATACAGTTCGCAGCGACGTGGTTGTTTGTCTTCCAAATACTCATAGGAGTTCACTGCGCATACTGTAGGTAATAATATCTGCTTGGTTTTGTTTTGCTTTGTTTAGTGTGTGTGTGTGTGTGTGTGTGTGTGTGTGTGAGAGAGTTAATGTGTGTATGCCATTATTTCCCCCCCGTCACAGGTCTGATGTGTTCTTCCCAAAGCTGTTATTGTGCCTGTGGTCTCCAGGGACAGGCGTTGGTGACTCTAATGGCTGGTCTCCGTGGGGAAACGCCGCCCCACTTCACTCCACCCCAACCCAGGCCCCGCAGCTCCACTCAGCTCTGCTCAGCTCACAGCCGGCATCGTTACGCAGCGCTATCTGAAGGGTGTGGACCGGCCTAGCAGCACCCCGCTAATGCGAACGCTAAACCTCCATCCCGACAGCACGAGAGACTACTTAGCGCTGTATCTCCGCTTGCAAAAGACACGGCCGTTTAACAGTGCTGATGCTGAAGGGATCGTTTGAACCAAAAGAGTCGTTTTGATAACTAGCCTTGGTGCAATGAGGACACCTCTGGTTTTCTCCTCCTCTAAAATGAATCCCTCTCTTCTCCTCTCCTCTCCTCTGCTTTTCCTCTCGTCTCCAGAGTGGCTGATTGGAGATTATACCGTTAGAGCCACTCTATCCATCACGGGTGTGGGATTCCACTCATGGAACCCTATAGAGTGCTGTCTCAGCTGCACACAGACACACACACACATACACACACGCACACACACATGCACAGACACAGACACACACACACACACACACACAAATCCATTGTACCGTATACATTTCATCAAGTGTGCTGTGAGACTGGCAGTTTTCCAAGAAAGAGCTCACATATCAGGTGGGCTAACATTTAAATGCACAACAGTGTGTGTCTGTGAAAGAGTGAGAGAGAGAGAGGGAGAGAGAGCGAGAGAGAGAGAGAGAGAACAGTATGTAATAGGAATAGATGTACATTTATGGGACACATGAGCTGTGTTTGCTTCTTTATATAGCATGGTGCTATGTTTGCTTTTTTTGCTAAACAGTGACATTACGCAATTCTCGATATGTCATCAAACCACCCAAATCCGCCTCTGTGGCTACCGTCCTTTGGTGGTCCGCAATGACCCCCCTGTTCCGCCGCGGTGTATCTAAAAGCGTCAGGCATTCCGCTATAAAGGAGCAATACATGCCGGCAAATCGCTCAGTGTAAAAATGGACAGAGAGAGAGAGAAATAGTAAGAGAGCGCGAGAGAGAGAGAGTATTGCATAAGTGTCCTTTCATTTATAAACCATATAGTAATATTTAGTAAGTTTCTTTTTTCTTTTATTTCTTCATTTTTATGTGTTGATTGTTTCCAAACAGATATTGTATCTGTTTGTATTGTTATATGTCTGCTTTGGCAACACTGCTTTAATGAGTCATGCCAATAAAGATACCTTTGAATTTGAATTTGAGAGAGAGAGAGAGAGAGAGAGAGCACTAGGTAATTGGTATAGATGTGCATTTATGGTACAAAGAGAAAGCGAAAGAGTAGAGCTGAAGGAGATGATGGTGTGTGCACTAATCTGAAAGTGCAAAAGGCACCACAGCCAACCTTGGCGCATCGGCCACCACACAGCGACAGCAGGTGGGGAACACCTATTTTAGCTCAAGTGGGATGCCATCCAGCGCAAATGGGCTCGGTAATGAGTGGATGTAGCAATGAAGTCATCATGTATCCGCCAGCCAATCACAATGATTCAGCCCAATCCTTATTAGTGTGAACACGGAGCTCAGTAATTGCGCTACAATGGAGCAGACAACACATTTCTAGTTGTGAATGGAGTAGTTTACACCAGAGACCAGAGGCTTTGTTTGGGAGGTATGAAATCATTCGGAGGTTTCGCGGAAAAGGGTGTCGTTTTTAAGTAAGCAATTTACATAAAAGGAAAAAGGAAGAACATTCCGGTGCTTGTGTGCAAATAAAAACAAACATCGCACTGACCCACCAATGTTTAGAATTAGATTCTTGTTCATGTTTTGAAATTAGTCAAATGATCCTGCTGAGTTGTTCAACTCGCCTTAGGTCATATGTGGCAGACTTCCGTGTTACCAGGTGCAGAAATGACATTATGGCGTTCAAGTTGTCATAGTTGTCTACAGTACATCATAGTTGCACGGGGATGTAAATATGCCAGCGCTAGGAGTTATTTGCTTGTTTACTTGTTTGTTTATGGGCTTCTGAGTGCGTGATGGAGGCGGAGAGTGCGTAGAAGACTAGGCGGCGTGCGTCGGAGTCTGAGATGTGATGAGCAGCTCCGAGAGACCGAGAGGACCTGTGGCGAGCTGGTGAGCTGGTGAGCTCTGCTAAATGTTCCCATTCAATTTGCATCCGCACCACAGTGCATGAATGAGCACACGCAGGGAATGGGAGAGAGAGAGAGAGAGAGAGAGAGAGAGTGAGAGAGAGAGAGAGAGAGAGAGAGAGAGAGAGTGAGAGAGAGAGAGAGAGAGAGAGGGAACATCTCGTGAGTTCGATGTGGTGGGCTGTATAAAGATGTAAAGAGATTACATAGTGTGTGTGGCCGATGGGTCACAAAATGGTGGTCCTCTCCGAGCGTAATAGAGATAATGGCCTGCCTCTCAGCAGCAGGTCACGCTGAATACCGAAGCAGAGCCGTGATGTAGAGAAGCCCCCACACCTACACTACAAGAGCTACTATTAGCACCCATTACACACCAACAACCACCGACACATTGTGTTGAATGGTGATAGCTGGGGGGAAAAAAACAATGTGAAAAACAAAACGAAACAACACAAACAATTCTCATCGTCTGTTAGAGCTTGGAGTGCTTGTTTAACAAGGTGTGTGCATTTACTTGACTGCACCTCAGATGCAGATCTGTCTGGTTTCGAAAAACAAGGTAGGGGTTGACATGACTATGGTCTGAAGTGGCATGAGTACACAGGAGGATTGGGCTGTTTTCCTGTTTTTATACCTAGCTACAAATAGGAGAGAGAGAGAGAGAGAGAGAGAGAGAGAGAGAGAGAGAGAGAGAGAGAGAGAGAATGTGGTTATGTGGTTGAGCGGTTGGGTATCCAGAGCATTGTTAATATGTTGTCTTGCCACAAATGTTGGGCAGAAGTGGAGATTTTCTCACTGTCAGGTGGAGTTAACGTTAGCTTGCTGATGCCCCGTCATGCAAAATAGGGCCCTGGGGTGGGGCGGGGGTGAGAGAGGGGGGGCAGGGGGGTAAAAAATAACCCAGCACTGCAGCCAGTGCCACTGTCACAACTTTGGCAACAGCATTACAGGGATCAAGTCTGAAGTGCCAAGCCCTCAGGCCATGACTGCCACCCGCTCAAAACCCATCTCATCATTTTGGACATGTGACAGGCTGGATTTAAACACGTCGCCCCGACATTAAAAATCATGTTTACAGGGCCCCGTGACAGAACGAATAATGTTGTCGTAAAAATCTTATTGCCGTTGTTTTATTTAGCTGTGTGTAGCCCCCCCCCCTCCTCCCCGCCACCCACCTCCCCTTATGCAGTGGTATCCATTATCTGCTGGAGATGGGCCGTTTGTAGCGTCGGCAAACAGCAGTGAATCAGAGCTGTCACGGCCTGATGCCTACAATAAAAGTCCACGTGGAGAGATTTAGAGGGCTCATCGGGTCGCTGTGACTTTCCACCCAGAGTCAATGACTGGCCGGCCATCTGCCGATGGCATTGATTGAAGCCTCTGGTGGCCAGGGACCCGGCGGAAGCCGCGCGGTGGTCACTGGGCACTGGGGGAGAAGGAAGGAAGGACGGACGGAGAGAGGGGTGGAGAGAGAGACGGAGGGAGAGACGGAGGGAGGGAGGCTCTGACGCACACGGGAGGCTGAGCTGGGAACAAGACGAATGGGCTCAGGGTGTTTACCCGTGGCCCAGGCTTTGGCTGCGGCCTGGCTGTCTACACCTCAGTCAGCACTCAATCTGCCTGAAATGCAATCAGCACTTTCGCCGGGGCCCCATCAACACAGCTGAGACAGACAGACAGACAGACTGACAGACAGACAGATAGACAGACGTACTAAGCAACCAATCACCAGTTGTCCACCACCACCACCACCACTCCTATTGGCCACGCTGACCCTTTGGTCCCTGCATGCATCAGGATGGATGGCTTCCGGTCACAAGCGAAGTGATCATGACGAGAATGACTGGGTAGAGAGTGCATGTGTGTGTGCGTGTGGGGTGGTGGGAGGGAATGTAGTGGGGTGGGGGGTCGCATTTACTTGACAAAAGATGAGTGTTCCATGTGTCCTTTTTGCGTGTGTAAGTGAAAACTGCAGACCAGTGTGTGTGTGTGTGTGTGTGTGTGTGTGTGAGTATAATGTACAGTATGTGTGCTAGATGAGTGTAAGTGTGTGTGTGTGTTTGTGTGTGTTCTGGGTGAGCAACCAAACTAATATGCGTCGTCCCAACCCCCCCTACTGCCCAGTGGCGCTGCTTAACGGACACCAGCGGGGGCGGAGTGTGGGAAGAAGAGTGTGTGAAACGTGCCTTCTAAAAATAGCCACACGCCAGCACAGACATCATTAGCCCTCGCCTCCTATATGATTAAAAACGAGCGAGTCCCATCGGGAAACGCCAGGCACAAACACACTAAGCAAGGGGACGTGGGTTTAACAGTACACCGTTCAGAACGTGACGAACAGAGCTACTGAGCCGAGGACGGAGGGTAGAGAACAGAACACACGTATGAATAGAGCTACTCAGACTGATGGATTGAAATGGACTTGATCAAATTACAGCAGGTCTGAGTCCATTACATGGAGTTTTGGACCCTTACAGATTTGGCATACGGCCAGTCAGTCTTTATTAGGCTTATTATTGCACTATTGCAGACTCTATTTGTCGCTCAGACAAACAGTTTGAGGTATACCGTACGACTATCTTCCTGTTAAGACATACAGTATCATACAGAACCAATTTAGAAAACAGTTTCCCCCCTGACGTGAATCAAATGGGAGGAACAGAAGGCTGGCATTTTGGGTAGTTAAAGGTAGCTTGGACAGTTAGTGGGATACTTTACTCTTTGAACCATACCAGCCCGAAGCACCTACAGTAGCGCTAAAGGCAATGAGGATATTTCCCCATTAGTGAAAGCAAAACATACACAACACGAACCACCCAAAACCGGCGCCTGTTGCACACCGCCCCTGTGAGCAGGTCTGTGCGCTGGGACACTATCTGACCTCCTGAGAGATTAGCATCGTTGGCCCTTTCCAAGAAGCAGCGCAGGAGAATGAATGACAGTCACCTGACTCCCTCCCTGTCATCCAACTACAATGTCATCACCTCCTGGCTCATACCCTTTCAACAAGTAGGGGTGCTGACTACACTATAATTACCTTGACGACGTCGTGTTGCTCAACGGACTAGTGCAGTGGAAACAGACGACGTAAATAAAACACGCTGTGCATCTCACCGCAGAAAGCAGCACACACTCATACCCTCATATGGTATTTCCACCACAGAGTTTGGCATAGTGAATCATGAGCTACATCCATGTATTGTTCAGAGGAATGTTTTTTTTTATTTTTATTTTAAGAAACACGGCCAACAAATCTGCATCCGGTTACGGACTGTCCAAGAACGTGTATCAGCATGTCGACTTCAAATGACTAACAAGAAAATCATGAATCACAAGCTACATCTATGAATAGTGAAGGCTACTTCAGAAGAACCTTAAAGTAAATGTTGGTCCAGAGCGTTTGCCTTCTTCACACCCGGTGGTTGACAGCCAGGCTCTCTGATCATCAGGTGTAATGAGGAAGAGAAGAGGTGATATTTCTAACGGCGTGACCCTCGAGTCTCCCTAAAGGTCAATTCCTTTTCATCAGTCTCCGGCGGTCGGCTTAAACTGTGTGAAGAAAAGGGTGCTGGGGGGGGGGGGGGGGGGGGTTGACATTCACTTCCGTGAGTGAGTCTCCCGTCTCCTTCTCTCGCCAGGCCTTCAGAGTGGCATTCAAAGAGGACTCATCAGTCTGGCAAAGATGGGCCGGCTGCCAACCATGCGTTCATCCACACCAGGACTCTCACCGCCTCACACTTTTTTAAAAATCACCCAGCCATGGCCGAACAGGCGGTCAGACAAATCATTTTAGTCCCGATTTTGGTTTTGAATGCAAAGCGATTTCTGCATGCATCTAAAGAATTCAATTCGGGAAAAAAAATCTCAATCTCTCATGCCAGCTGCACTCCGAAAAGGTGCGCGTCTCAGGTATCACATATTTGTTGGCCTTGCAGTCTGGCCCGGGAAGTTTTTTGAGCTGCGTGGAAATGTAATGACGTTGTAAAAACGTTGAGTCTGTGAGCCAGCAGCAGCAGCAGCGGCAGTAGCAGATCTGATCCGCTGCAGTAATGTGAGGGTGAGAAGAGAAGAGAAGAGAAAAGGAGGAGAGGAGAGAATGAAGAGAAGAAGATGATGAGTTATGACTTTCGGGGTGCGTGGAGAGCAGCAGCTGTGGGGGTGGAGAGAGAGAGAGAGAGAGAGAGAGAGAGAGAGAGAGAGAGAGAGAGAGAGAGAGAGAGAGAGAGAGAGAGAGAGAGAGATAGAGACGGCGTCCGGATTAGCATATCACACAGACTGCACTCTTGGACAGGGATAAAAATATAGCTGATGGGTGTACAGTGCTGTGGCGAGGGATGTGAAAATGAAAGGGAGACAGAGATGCAGCGAGAGAGAGAGAGAGAGAAGAGAGAGAGAGAGAGAGAGAGAGAGTGGAAAGGAACAACGTAACTCAGGCCAACCTTCAGAAACCTGAGCTTGGTAAACAAACCATTAGCAGACTTCTTTCCACTTCTCTACCTATGAGAAGAAGCAGGCATTGAGGCTGCATGTCTACCGTCAGGCAGAATTATGCTCTGCGACATGATCGAAGTCATCCAAGTTCACACGACAGATTTGTAAATAAAATTAAAAAAATCAAATGTTGCCCACACTGAAGACTGAAAGGAATGAACACTTAGGGATGACCTCTAAGCCTGAACTGAAAATCCCTGCAGCAAGACCCATTGCATTAAAAATAATCCACTATTCTCCCCTTCGTCTTTTCAATTTTATTCAACAGGCTCCCGATAAACAAATTACCCAAGTAGGCCTATCTTTTCAGTCCTGGGAGAAACAGCATGTAGGCCTACTACATTAAGAGTTGAGGAAAGGAACGATGAGAGCACTTTATGCGAGTCCAATGATGAGCCCTCAAAGAAGAGCACAGGATGAATAGAACATGGCAATAATGACACAAACCCTCTCTATGAATGTGAATATGAATATGAATACGACAGGGGGGGGAAAACATGGCTTTTATGCATGTCCGCCTGCAGCCTCCAGTTAAAAGCTGTAATTTATCTGTGTTTGGGTAAAGGACGACAACTCCTATTAGAGAGCTCGTAAACTAGTGTATGCGGCTAAGCCCTGCAAATAGCCATGGTATGGGAAGTGTCAGAGCTGTCTTTCACCTCGCGGCAACCTTCACTGACCGACACTGTGGTACCTCAATGGTGGGACCGGTTAGCCTATTACTATGCATGCAGTGGCAATTTATTCAGGCTCGCTTCCTTATATGGCAACACTGCCCAGGGCAGGCCTGGTCATAAATCTCTCTCTGTTTCACAGCAGCCAATATTTTGTCTAAGTCAGAGCAGTGCCGTACCTCGACCACGGAGGATAGTTTATAACGCGACACTGCTCATTTAAATGCATAGTTCCAACCTCCTCTTCTCCAGAGCAAGCAGAACAAACAAAGAACAAATAAATCCCCAATCGTCTCAATTCTTAATCCCTGGATGTTGTTTTTTTTTGTCGTGACAAAATAATAAAGTTGTATAGCTGCCGTTCAAGGGATAGCAATGCTTTACAACTTGGGCTGACAACTTTCTCACTGTGACTGCAATTGCAATTTGATTTACTATATATAAATATAAATATAAAGCAAGCTTCACTTCAATATTCACTATACAACTTCACTTAACTTAATTGCTCTATCTACTAGTTCAAGAATCAAAATGAAAATATGGATTATAAAATATGAAAACATGAATCCCAAATAGCTTTAAGATGGGACGCATCTGATTAGCTAACTATGCCAATAACCGTAACTCTGATTGATGAGCATGACTGACTGTCACACAAGGACAAAAAAAATGCACGTGACATTATTGATCACTGGGTCAGAGTCGTTAGCTGCGCAATTAATTGCAGGCTTTTGCGATTTGCTGACAGCATTAGTTGAAATTGCGATTTCAATTTAATTTCCGATTAATCTTTTCAGCCGTATTTAAAACAATATTAAAGCCTTAAGCTACGGCACTGGCATGGCATGGTATGGAGCCTCTGAGACAAGCTACCCAAGGTCTGATGAAGTGAAGTCACACGATTCATTCACAAGTGAATGAAAATGGCCATTTTTCTCCACAGAGTTTAATGAGGGTTTTATTTTAATTAGCATTTAAAATGCCCACTCCAAGGACGTCTCACTGTGGTGGCATGGTCCGGCCATTACTCATGCCAGACTGAAGGACAGACCCTCCATAAGAGTGCGGTGTGAAAGCTCCACTTAAAGCGTGCTTCAACACGCCAGGCCAGGGCTACCGCATTACAAATAAGCTAAGCAGCCGCTGGAAACTCGCAGGCCACATACAAGCACTCAACTGGTGAGCAACAGTCTCTCTCTCTATTTCACACCCACACACCCATGACCGAACTAGATTTAAAAATCATGTTGACGTCGACTGAGCTAGATAAAAAAAAAAAAGTAATGTTGACATCGTTCTGCATTTCATTTTCACCATTTCTTTGTAGGTCTGACCAAGCAGTGGAAAATAAAGGTGCACGACCCCTCCAGTTCTTAGCATGTGGTTTGCACTCTCTGTGCTCTTGATGCGAACAGTATAGCCTGTGGTCACTGTGTGCAACAGGGCTCAGAGCAAAGGCGCAAGATGCAAGCGGCTCGGAAAAAAGTGGTTATGCAGGCCAGGTTGATGTCAGACTCAAAGAGAACTACACCACAAGTAAAGTGCAGTCTGCAATGTGTGCACTGGTGGGTGACTTGAGAACAGTGATGTCTGTCTGACTGACTCATGTCTGTGGAAAAATACAGCAGCAGGCAGGTGAGCTGAGGGCAGACCCGGCAACAGACCACAGTCAGAGAGTCTGAAGCAAAGCTTTCTAGGTGAACATGTCTAGTTCTTGAATCCTGGTCTTAGAACCTGGTCTAACTTTAGAATCCTGCAAATGTCTGATCGGAGATCAGTTCTCTCTTTCTACCTCCTCCATCTTCCTCTCTCTGAATTCAAACTTTGGCAGTCCTTTGCCAGCATCAAGGACGACATCTTTTCAAATCAAAGCTTCCTTCCCTGTCCACCCATTCATCCTTTGCTCTGAATCCTGTAAAAAGTCTTCTGTCTATGCTATGGGCTTCTGTGCTCTCACTGTAGCCCTTGACGGTGTCCTCGCTGATTATAATCCATTACACTTCTTGTCAAATCCTCCTCCGGCGCTAGCCAAAGCACTGTGGGTTGTGTGCTGCTGTGCTTTAGCTGTGAGGCTCCTGCAGTGTGTCTCTGCTGTGGGCTAGTGCGTTAACCTCACCGACTGAGGTCTGGAAGCACACCTGAGTCTCCACAGTTAGCCAGAAGTGAACCCACGTCAACGTAAACCAAGGCTGCCTCTCGAGAAAAAGAGACAGACACACAGACAGACAGACAGAAAGATAGAAAGAGAGAGAGAGAACTCTAGAGAGAGAGAGAGAGAGAGAGAGAGAGAGCGGATGCTGGGTGGTAGCAGTGGAGGTCTGCATCCGGCTCTCAAGACAAATCACCAGAGACCCCTGCCACAGCTGACCCCAGGCCTGACCGGACGCATGGGAGAGAAAAAAGAGGCACAGAGAGAAGGAGGAGGAAGAGGAGGAGGAGGAGGAGGAGGAGGAGGAGGAGATGGGAGATGGAGGAGGGTGCTACTCTGCAGGACACATTTTCTGCTTTGAAAACCCCTCTTCGTCACAGGACTCATGCACAAGCGCTCCATTCATAGACGTCAGCAAGTTGAGAGTTCTCCCTTGCAGCACTCTCCCCCCCCCCCAGGTCTTCCCCTCTCCTCCCAGAGCCTAAACCCACTGAACTGCGGCCGCTTCCATTCAGACGGAGTGGTGAGAATGACCAATCAGCTGAGGGCCCTGAGTCTGCTGCTCCACCACCCCACAGCCTCCACACTCTTAGTCATGCTCATTTGGACGCAGTCGGCCGGGAGGCCGAGCGAGTAAGCGAGCGGCGGGGCATTCACTGCTCAGCTCGGCCCAGGCCACGGAGGTGGAGGCTGGAGGCTGGAGATGAGTCCAACAGGGAAGCTAGTACGCCAGGCACGTAACTGAAGCGTTCCGTTCGCGACGTGTACAAACTATTTTAGAAGATCGGCCTATTTTATTTTTTCGAATGTACGTGCCTCTATCACGTCTGGTGTCGCTATACTTCCATTGATTACAGCGGAAGTTAATTGTTGCAGCAGACGCGGCGCGAATGGATCGCTTCGGTTACGCGCCTGGTGTAGCCTCCCTTGTAAGTCTGAGTCTGGGGCCAGCCTCTGGGCCATGCCAGAGAGTGGAAAAACACATTACATAAGACCACACCGAATTATATATTTATTGAGTATACAGTTAGAGACATGCCCTCTGGAGAGTATGGGCCAAGCTCCCCCTCTACCCCTCCATCCCTCTATCTCACTCTCTTTTTCAATCACACACAGACCAAATCTCCCGTCTGTTGTGGATGTCGTGTAGTTCTTTTTTTGGGAATTTGTGTATCAATAAGAAGGAAAGGTCATTGCAGGCAAATGCAGCTTTGATGGGAATCCCCGAGGCGAGAGAGGAGCCATGTGGGGGGAAAATGTACGGAAGTGGTGTGTGTGTGTGTGTGTGAGAGAGAGAGAGAGAGAGAGTGAGTGAGCGAGAGCGAGAAAGAGAGAGAGATAGAGAGAGAAAGAGGGAGAGGGAGAGGGAGAAGGGGAGGGGAGAGATCAACCCCCTTCAGTCATAATCGAGCAGGGGTCAGGGCCTGGTGCTATTTATAGCCTGCATAGGGGAGCAGAGGGTGACTTTGTTTCCATCGCGAGATGGCAAGGCCAGTCACAAGACCTTCCAGGTGGAAACAAGTTTTTTCCATCCCCTTTTCCCAGAAGCCTGAGACTTTCCTCCTGCCATCTGGCATCTTTACGAGAAGCCCAGAAAAATAATGTCATGTCGCCATGGAGATTTCCATGGGAGACGGTCATGTGATCCCAACGAGATCCTGGGAGAACATCAACAAGAAAGATCAAATTATAACAACCCTCAAAACGTGCTCCGAGAACATTGCAAAATGCAAATCTGGGCTTGCTATCGATACACAGACACTGTTGCTAGTCGCTCTGAACATACCGGAGATGACTTCTTCTCAAAGGGTTTAAAGTGCAACCAACCACCTGTGCTAGGTGCTATGCTATGATGTTTGACCCGACCAGTGCTCGAGAGAGAGGGCCTATGCTCAGCGTAGTCTAGAATGTCGTGGAAGGTATGTGTACGCTGTGTGGCCCCGGTGTCACGCTAGCTTTGTGGCTAGAACGCCACTGGTGATTAATGAGTGTGGGAGAAATGTCATTACACAGTCCGTTGAAGGCGCTTATCGACGGCCGCAAGCCCCGGCTGCCATCGTCCGCTACCCACGGCTGCCCAGGCAACCGTCGCACACACACACACACACACACACACACATGCGCTAATTATAGCGCGGGAACTGGCCTCCCTTCGCTCCGAAAACACGAGGAATTAAACCTGAAACATTTATCCTGGGAGCCGTATTGATCTGCTCCCCCCCCCTGCCGAAAGTGCTTTGTCAGAGAGCACAGCGACGATTACGGTGTGTGTGTTCAGTCAACTCGTGGCAGTGCCGAAGCCAAAGCTGGCAGCACGAGCGAAGCAAGGACAGTGGACAGCCAGCGAAACATCACAGGCTCAGCGCCATGACAGGAAGGAATGCGACCGTGTGACGTGCGTTAGAGACAGAGTAGAGACACAAGCGTCTCTGTTTAATTGCATGTGTCAGACTCGTCTTTTTCATGTCGAGGGGGAAAAAAATCATTATGACCGGGACCAGACATCTAGGCCTTCAGACTGTTTGTCTTTTTTGTTTTGCCACATTAAAATGTTTCCTTTGTATTTGGCTGGGGTATTATGGATCTCATATTCAGTCAGAATCTCACCAGCCTCGTTCCAGAGAGGTCTGTGAAAACTCATGGACCCCTGGGTAATTGTGGTCAACCAGGTCAACGGAAACCTAAGGTTGGTCAGACATTTTACAGCAGGTAATAATCCATGTCCATAAAATGGCCTCATCCCCTAAGCTCTGTTCAGGCTGCTTGGGACAAGGCAGACCCAATAAAGAAAGCAATTATTTTCTCAGCTTTTTATGACGACCAACCATTTTATTGCCTTTATTTCACTGAGAGAGAAAAAACAAAGAATCCCAAGACCCTGGCTTACTCCACTCCCCATGAATGTTCATATGCCGACGACGCCTTGGGCTTTTCGTTGAGCTGCCGAAATAAATACTGCTCAGAAATTAAAGGACTCGTGTGTGTGTGTGGACACTGTTCCTTCACATAAAAAGGCACGGCGTCCGCCTTGACCCTCTGAGTGGAACCGCACACAGAACTGGAGCGCTCACGTCACAACTCCAGCAGTCCCACAGCTGAGGGCTTTTCAGTGGGCCCCACTCAAATTCAAATGCTCCCGTTCCGTTCAGCCGCCGCTGCAAGTTGACAGTTGAAGGTCAGCAGGACGTCATTATGTCATATTAGTGGATGATCATTTTACAGAGATCATGGAAATTGTTTTTTATTGCAAATAACTGCAGATGCTATATTTAGAAAGAATGAAATTATCTAGATAATGCGGGGCCAAGCGTTGGCCCACAAACGCACTCTGGAAATCTCCATGACCATGAGATCATGAGTGTGCTGTATGCTGCATGGAGGCCAAACACACACACACACACACACACACACACACACACACACACACACACACCCTATCAGCAGCAACAGCATCATGTGCTCTCTTGGATGCCTTCCACTCAGCAGGAGTCACCAGGGGAGGGTCCGGACTACGTCACACCACATATGACACAGCTCCACTATGGGGCCATTGACCCAGTAGCCCTCCACCAACACCAACCCCCCCACCCCCCCACTTCCCTAGCGGAAAAACCCCATGAGGAGGAGAGAGAGGGCTGGGGATCGACATGCCGGAGGTGAACTGGGGCCCCAAGTTCACGTCTCTCTCGGCCAGAAGAAGAGTGGAAGAGTGAGGGGGAAATTGAGAGTCAGGGGCAGGCTGGAGGGGGGGAGTGCAGTGTGGGGGGGGGGGTGGTTGTAGTACAGTTAAATATAGAAAGACTTCCACCAGGTCTCCCCCAGGGCCAAGCACGACCGACACGAAGCCTCCCGCACATAGTAGCGTAAGCCGGCGTAACCTTGGGTTCCACTGGGGCCCGAGAGGAGAGCGTCAATATTTGCCACCCTGCAAATGGAGACGCACAACGAGAGCGGGAACACAGCTGACAGGTGAGATGTGACGGAGTCCACAGGTCACGGAGGGAGAGTATTTCTGCTGTGCCAATTGGAACGCACACTACGAGCACACGAAAGAGGAGAAAAGAAAACGGACATTTCCACTAGAAGTTTTTAAAGCTTCTGTTCCAATGAGGCACACAATTTCATATTGAAGAATAGTGTGTTCACAGTTCTGAATACATTCTAACCATTCAAGTACACCAAAGAGTGCAATTAAAAGTCTACACATCCATTCTGCAGAGCTCTAATTGACATTTTGTGAAAACTATACTTATTGCAAGAACACCTATTCCAGGGAAAGAGCATAGACTGTATAAAATAGGGGCATTTATGGGATGCGCAAAGGCTTTTGAAAGAATGTGGTCACTTGGCAACTGTTGTTAGGGGAAACGAAACAGTTACTCGTCTTTGCATGCCAACAAAAGAGCTTGGTTGTGAATTCCAATTACTACACACAAGTGCTAGTTAAGCACAAGGCTCGTCCCCTTGGACAGAAAATATAGGTGGATTCTGAGTGGAACCAGGCATAAGATAAATCGATTGATGCTTGACTGATGGCTTATTGAGTTTTCTGTTTCGTTGCATACCAAAAGATTGGAGCCATGTCAACAGGTTTCAGCTGCTCTTCAGCTTCTTCTGTTTACTAGCTGCGAACCCACTTTAAGAGCGTACTCAGGCCTTTCCTGATATTCTTCAAATCGTTTTTTTCTTTCCCTCCGGTACAAACAAGAGTGCTATTTTTTTGTGATGCATGGACATGGATTTGTTAACATTAACCATCTGGAGAGTGAGAGACAGACACAGGAAGCCTGAAGGATTATTTTAGTTACAAACGGCCATTAAACGGGAATCTCTCGAGTAGAATTCCGACATCATGTGGACAGCCATTTATTGCTTGTTTCCACAAAAAGAAATAACAATTCAGCTAAGATTTACCAGCTTCATTCTCTTCCCCGAGGCAACCACCCCCTGGTTTGTGTGCAAGGAGGGACAAAGAGAAGACTGCTAATGTCCTCTTTCACATCATTGTTGGCTGGAGTTGGACTGGGGTACATATTCATATTTAGCACCCTGGCTTTCGCATTCGCAAGTGAAGCCATACAGCAGCCAATTAAAATCCACTTAGCGCCACAAAGTGCTTGTGTAACACACCATAGAGGAATGAGCCACCGGCATGACTAATGCCAGGAACAGGGAAACAGAACGTTATTGGTGCAGCGTGAAATAAAAAAAAAAAACAGCCCACTAAATGGGGTTGGGTCAACAGCGGAGTGAGTCCCAACTAGAGGAAGCCGCATGCGGTGAAAGCCACTCTGGTTTTAATGATTACATTGATCCTTTGGGATGGCCAAAAGCAGAACTGGGTGCCGCTTACAACAGCAGTCGTCATAGAGACCATTTTGCAAAACAGTGTTAGTGTTATGTATGACTCGCCATCAACAGGGGGCATGTAGCTGATGACGAGAGAAGCGAAAGAGCGCTGGCTGGAAATCAAGCATGATTGCACACGTGCAGGCACAAAATGGCTGCCTCAAATGACTACTTGACATCTGAAGTCTCCAGGTGATGGATAGCCGACCATTTGTTTTTCGGTCAACACAAAAACCGCCTTCTCAGAAAACAAACCATCAACGATGAACCTCTCATCTATCAGCACTTCAACTGTCACAACGCCCTGCCTGTCTTTTTTTCCCGTCATTCCTTCCACTCCATCAAACACTGTTTGCTTAAAAGGCACAAGCCCCAGACCTCGGCACTGGGGATCAATCACTCCAGGTGAGGCAGCCTGCTGTGCCCCAACTGTTCCGACCACATCACCTGGGCAACCTCCGACAGCGGACCTCCATCATCCCAGAATGAGGGGATTGGTGAGGGTTTTTTTTCTTCTTCTTTTAACTCCAGTAGGCAGTCTGTGGGCCTGATGAATTAGAGGTGAGGGGTGAGCACAGCACAGGCCTCCTCCATCTGTTGCCTCAGGGCAGAAGGTGTTGATTTAAAGCCAGACACGGGCAGTACATCTGGTGACGCCGGCCTGAGACAGAATGCAAGAGATACATGGGCAGGCTGGATTGAACCGGTGCGCCAATGTCATCAGCCACACAGCTATTTATTTCATTCTATTCTATTCTACTTATAATGAGGCAAAAAATGGTTCACATTATAGTGCCATAACATGGAATTGTTTAGTCCGTATATAAAACAAATAATCTTGCACACATAGTATCCAAAATGGTTCTGTACAACGAGCAACTACCACATCTTATTTAATCCATATGACAATCATGTCAAGATTCCATGCATACAACACTAGATTGCCCAACTTTACAATTAGCATACTTTTGCACAAGTATTCTTTTAATATGCATAGCGGTATGAATTCAAAAGTTATTTCCATCTGTTTAAGGTTACTGTTCATGCAATTTTCCCATCTGCAGTGAGACACATAGCAGTCACGATTCTAATCAAGAACATAAAAGATTAATGGATAAGTGCCGGTATATTTTAATTTGACTATTCAATACTCTGCTAGTAACTCCCTAAGCTCACATTAAATAAAACACTTAAAAACTAGTGCAAGTTCTGGGATCGGTCTGTCCATTCCCTTCACAGCGGATCGGAGATTGGGAGATGCTCCGTTAGATTCCAGGCTGTGCCCGAACTCTAGCCCCAGCACAGAGTCCTTGTGTTTATCCGCAGCATGCCCAACTGGCACGGCGCCCACTCAAGGGTACAGTTCCAGCTCACCAGTTTCCCATGGGACGCTCCCTCTGCGGGCATCCCTGAGTGCACCAAGACAACTCTGCCCATTAATCCGCATGGAGAGGGGCCTGGCACTCATGCCCAAGGTCTCACAAAGCCCATTTGTGATGGTAAACAGGAGCCGGACTGCATTTATTCCATGCTCTTCCACTCAATTGGGCCCTCAAAAAAAAGGCCTCAGCTATTGATGGCAGGGTTCAGCGGTGCGGTGAGATGCCAAATCAGATGGTCGGTTGGCGCAGAGTCATGCCAAAGGGCACCCAACACACACACACACACACACACACACACACACACACACACACACCACACACACCACACACACACACACACACACACACACACACACACACACACACACACACACACACACACACACACACACACACACACACAGGAGACGCTGGTGCTGTTGGAGATGTTAGTGCTCAGCCACACACGCGTGTGGACCGGAGCTGCTGCTCAACCACCCTTTCTGAGGTACCACAACCACATCCTGATTCTCAACAAGTCAAAGAGTGCTGCAGTTCAGACCTCGGTTGACGTGTCTTGGTTTGCCACCTTCGGTGCTCCCGACAGCATGACTAATCTCCATCAGTGGGCAGGGAGCTGGCGATGGCAGCTATGGAGCGCAGCACTTCCCATGTCTAATAACACCTTGAGCTCCTGAAATGTGTTTTGAAATGTGATTAGAAGGTCATGTTTGGTCGTGGCTGTAATTTGTGTTGGGTGACTCAGTCTAATGGAGGTTAACCCCCTCGTAGGCGGCCTGGCATACTAATCGTGTCGAGTGGGTGACAAAGCCAGTGTGCGGCGTGCGTTAGATACTTGCTCCCATGCAAGAGACATGAGCAGCGCTCATTTGGAGTTTTCCCAAAAGCATTTCTCTTCTTCCGGCCCAGTAAGGTAATGCTGCTCATCCCTTCCTTGCCTGCTTGCCTGCCTGCCTGCCTGCGAGGCTCTTGTTAATCAAGGCAGCACGTGTGTGTGTGTGTGTGTGACTTCCGTGGGGGTGATTTACCTGGCACTGGGTGCTGGCTCTGATCAGCCCGGGAGAGAGAAAAGGCAGCACTCTGACTGTGTCTGAGCGACTTCATTAACCTTGAGCACCCTGGTGGGGGTAGGGGACTGAGGTTGAGGGGGCAGAGAGAGAATGAGGGACCGAGAGAGAGAGAGAGAGAGAGAGAGAGAGAGAGTGTGTGTGTGTGTGTGTGTCTGAGAGAGACATGAGTCTCTAAATAGAAAGGGAAAAATAGACAGAGAGAAACGGAGTGACTGAAAGAGAGAGAGAGAGCAAGAGAGAGAAAGAGAGGGAGAGAAACAGACTTGTTGGGTTGCCTTGAGGTCTCTGGGCTGCCTTGAGAGATTCACGAACGGACAGATGGATAAAGATACATATAGAGAGAGTGATATGGAGGGGGACGTAAGAGTTGACTCGAGGGCCAGGAGGTGACCTGCGGTGACCCTTCTCTGGGTGATGAAAGTGGGAGTAACATCTTCCCAGAGGGCCATCTCAAAGGCTCGGGTCTGCGCACGACTCTTGGCTACTTCCTGTGCCTGTGTCTGTTTATGTGCGCTGCCTTTGACCTCCCAAAAGCCGGGCGGATGGAAAGTCCGCCTTCGTGCCAAGAGATGACTGCATCGAAAACCTTTCAGCGCCGCCGCCGCCTGTGCAATCTCCGGCCACTGCTCCTTCAGCTTCACTTGGGCTCAGTGTGTCTGCTCCCACAGACCCTCAGCTTTGTCCACGCTTACTTCTGCTCCACTGAAAGGAGTAAGCGGATCATAGGAAGCGGTCAGATGTATCTCGCACGACGCGGTGTTGTGCAGTAAGGTCATCGGGCTCGCAGATGAACTACCAATTATGGCCCGCTTTTGCTTACTGAAGCCAGGGCGAGCTGTGCAACTTCCCAGTGAAAGGGCTATTGTGTGCAGGTTTGACCCTGAGAGAAGATGACAGGAATGTCTGATTACGCTGGAAAAGAAAGGGGGTATATGCCAGCTGCTTTCTCCTTATCCACATCCGCATCCAGCCCCTGCTCTTCTCCCTGTTGTGTCCTGAAAACTGGAACGGCGCCCATGTTGACAGAACAAACACGTTTTTAAAGAGAACCCCTGTCGTCGTTAAAATGATAGCTTGCCTGCATGCGGGCCTCCAAAACACTTTAGGCTGACAGGGAAGGACGGGGCGAGTGACAGAGCTCACGTTAAAGTGCAGCTGACATTGGGAGAACATGGAGAAAAGACGGCCGCTTTGACGACATCCATCAACTTTTACTTTTAAGGACAAAGAGCCTCCCCTCTCGAACAGACACACAGATCAGAGTAAACGTGGACAGACACACACACACAGACTCACACACACACAGTCTGACGTCAGAGCAACGTTTGCCCCGTTTCCAAGAGGCGTGCGACCTTCAGTTCGTCCGCATACTTTAGCTGAATCTAATCTGTCCTCCCTAGTGGCTCATGGTGCCTGACGTCATCTCGGAGAGAGAAAGCAGGGGGAAAAAACCTTCTGTTTTCAGCAAACACCCTGCTGCGCTATGCAACGGCAGGGGCCGGCAATTTAAAACAATTCATAAAGCAGCGAGCTTTGTTTACTGGAAGCGGCCTCGTTTGCGCTAGCCATGTTCCCCCCCCTCCCCCGCCCCCGTGTGTTGACTCCGACTGTAAACAGAGCAGAGGGCCCGGAGGAAGACCCACATCTAGCCGCCTGGTGTTTAAGCAACACAACATCAAACGTTTATTCAGCGGAAACAAGCGGCCTCCGTTGTGTTTATCCCGTCACCAACGGACGTCAGTGCCACCACCTCCCCATCTGCCCATACATTAAGGGTCCACTTAAGGCCGGAGTCGCCATGACTGAAAATGACGCACGTCTTCGGTGGATCATGCCACCTCCTTAAGCATGAGGCATTTTTACTGATAACTGCCGTGGGGGGGGGGAGTGGAGGTGGGTGCAGACATCAGAGAGCCATCCACCAGGCCCTGTCCGAGGCTCGGGCTGGCTCTTCCCATTAGGGGCATCCATCTTAGGGCCTTTACAGCCCATCATAAAGCCCCATGAAGAGGAGCATCAAAGGAGCACATCTTGTGTCTACAGCCTTGAGCTCATCCTCCCCACACACACACACATCCGCCCCCGCCCCCGCCCACCCCACACACACTTAACGTTTTATCTTTGCTGCTCAGTAAAAAAAAAAAAAAGGCCTCTTTATAAGGCGGCGAGGCATAAAGACTGATTGATGATAATCGCAATAATGGAGTGACCCTGAGGGGATTGATATGCAAAGGAAAGGTTTACATATGATATGAAGTCCCATTCTGATGGCAGACAGCACAGCCTTTCTACTCGATTAGCCAACTTCATTTGTCTGGAGCAGGAGGGAGATGAAGCTGAACTTCTGTCCTAAGACGCATCCAGTTGCCGGATCTAGCCGCCATCCAGCAAGTTTTCAATGCACACATTGCAGGTACGGTCCTCCATTCTAATCTAATCTAACTTTCTGGCAAATTCTTCAAATTGCTCTTCTTCACAGTCCTCAAGCAGTGCGCTCAGTGTGATTGTACACAGTCCCAGTTCTATGAATGGGAAACCGATAGAAGTGGCTCCTACTGATCTATACCCAATACCAGCCCACCAACATGGAGTGTCAGGGCAACGGAAGGAAGAGGAGTGATTTGATTGGCTAAAGAGCCCAAATATCGACAACATCTCCTACAACTGAAAGCGAATAGCAGCCTGTACCTTTAAGGACAGTGTTTGATATGCGTGAAGAGGTCAGCGTGTTTCTGACCAGTTGCTTTTGTTGGGCCACGTCCCAAACTCTTGGGAGGACATTGCTCTGTTCTGTCTTTGACTCCTTTTACTTGAGGGTTCACATATTTTCATGTAAAATACTGACGCTTATTGATGAATTAAATGTCATGATCTAAAATGGCAAAACAAATTATACAAAGTTATTTACTGCACTCCATTGCTCATAGTATTTTTGATGCCTTTGTGACTTCACTTGAGACTTTCATGCTAGTTTTGGCAAAAGAGTTACTTCAAAGACAAACGTCCATATTTGGAAGTTCAAAAAAGTGGTGTACAGTATGCATACTAGTCTTAGTCCTGCCACAGAATGCTGTAGCCCACCAGTCGTGTTGCTAAATATGCTGAGTCATTGGAACATCTCGTCAACTCCATTCTGCTCCACTCCAGTATATTGTGAGGTCTGCAAGAATTGTCGATGATGCTACACGCTGGTGAAGCTCATGATGCAGCTTACGGCCAGGCCATATATTTGCAGCTTGTGGTGAGCTGTTGTGCATGTCACTCTCACACTTCCTGTTAATAATATCACTTGGCCATCCTCATCTACAACATCCAGTTATCTGTTTTGCAGAAGTAAAACATCTCGACTACTCATCGCTTGTGACATAAAGAT
>NC_084994.1:46359591-46384591 GCF_963854185.1 Sardina pilchardus
GGAGAGCATACAGAAATGACACACACACACACACGGAGACACACACACACACACACACACACACACACACACACACACACAGCTCTGTGTGTAGGGATGGAAAGAGCGGTATGGCTGGACAAAGGCCAGATGTGATGGCAATTAAAGCCCCACTCTATCTAATCCTGGGCCTGTGGAGGGGGGCACATGCGGGGGACCCAGCTGACATCTGCAGAGAAGAGGAGAGAGGACCACAAGACTACCTCTGCAGAGAAGAGGAGAGAGGACCACAAGACTACCTCTGCAGAGAAGAGGAGAGAGGACCACAAGACTACATCTGCAGAGAAGAGGAGAGAGGACCACAAGACTACCTCTGCAGAGAAGAGGAGAGAGGACCACAAGACTACCTCTGCAGAGAAGAGGAGAGAGGACCACAAGACTACATCTGCAGAGAAGAAGAGAGAGGACCACAAGACTACATCTGCAGAGAAGAGGAGAGAGGACCACAAGACTACATCTGCAGAGAAGAAGAGAGAGGACCACAAGACTACATCTATATCTGACCACAAAGAATGTGAAGGTCAGTTCATGGAGTCTACACAGTGTGGAGCAATATAGTGTGAGATTGACTTATCTATACACTGTACCAATCAATCAATCAATCAGTCTATCAATTAATAGACTAATATTACACAATGAGGTAAAGTGAAAAACTGTACAGTCAGAGATGGTTTATCTCTCTAGGAACTGTGAGACTCTTTTCACAAAAGCTTCACTAAAGTTGAAAATGTGTTCAAGGCAACTTCAAAGACAACTCAATTTCATACTTTCAATTTTTCATACAATTTCATACTCCTTTTCACACAAAGTCTCCCTCCACACCTGAGCTTATGACAAACATTCATCTACACAGGGCACACACAGAGACAGCTAGTGCTCCTGCACATTCAGTCCACAGTGTTACTATTCAAATATCAGGGACACACACAGTGTGTATATCTCTCTCTCTCACACACACACACACACACACACACACACACTCTCTCACTCACACACGCACACACACACACACACACAGTCAGTGATAATCAAAAATATTCTGAGATTCCAATTCCGAGACCTGAGCGGCTGGCCGTGCGAGCCATTCAGCGGGGAGACAATGAGCGCTGTTGTGCCGCTGCGCTCGACTCCGCACCACCCGACTCCGCACCGCCGCCGCCTGTGACTTGGCCAATTAAAACGATTTCAGGGTGAGCGAGCGTGAGCACGAGAGAGAGAGCCGCCACGCCGAAGTGAGCGTGACTTCAATTTGCGCTAAGAGCATGAACCCTCCTTGTAAAATCGAAAAGAATAAGAGCACTGTTAAAAGGAGGACCTCCATCTGAACATCTGCCTGTGTTTGCGTTTCCGAGGCTGTAAAGTCCCACTGAGAGAGCTTCGCTGGCGGGGAGGGGGGCGACTCTACGCAGGGTGTGTGTGGGGGGCGTGGAGGATGGGACACACTCACACACACACTCTCTCAGGGTCACACTTCATGTGATGCTTGGCAGGATAGGCCGCCCCTGTGGCCAAACTGAGGTTACTTGTGAGCCCTGCTTATTCATCACTTAAACACATGGCTTCACTTAAACACACACGCACACAACACAAACAGACAGACAGACACACGCACACACACACACACACAAAACAAACACAGAGACACGCACAAAAACACACAAAAACCTGACTTAAAAAAAAACAGACGGACACACACATTCGTACGCACGCATAATGTAGCCTATAAACACTCAGACATACAAAACAAAAACAAGACACACCCAGCCGCCCACATAAGCCCCTGAGTTTGTGAAACCCCGAGCTGCAACACCGGGCTGCAACCCCGAGCGCTGTGGGTGAGAGGCTGGGTGTGTGGAGGACACAGGCCCTGCTGAGCGCTGTAGCACGGAGCCCAGGCGGCCCATGCAGCTGTGGAAGCAGCAAGTCAGTCAGCAGCGCTGGTGACATTACTCCCGCCTGCCGGTCTAGCTGTCGCTGCAAACCCCCGCGCCGCCATGACAACCATAATCCTCTGGCCGCTCCTGCCGCACTCTCTCTCAGCACTCAAGGAGAGACGGCGGTCAACACCAACGAGGAAACCTGAACCCGCCCGAAGGATTAGCTGTCAACAGGGCAAATGTCTGCAAGTGGCCACTCACTCGCTCGCTCTCACTCACTCACTCATTCACTCACTCTCATTCACTCATTCTCTCATTCACTAACTCACTCATTCACTTGCTCTCATTCACTCACTCTAACTCATTCACTCCTCACTCTACAGGCTAGCGGTGGTGTAATGACTAGCGTTCACTACATACCCCACGGCCTCCATGTTTGTTTCATAGCGACACACAAGTGGAGTTGCAGAACAAACACCTTCCACCAGTGACATTCACCACTTCAAAATGATTGACTCATCGCAACAATGATGAGCGTGTGCTCGTGAGTTTGGCCAGAGAGAGAGAGAGAGAGAGAGAGAGAGAGCGAGCGAGAGAGACGTGTGGTCTGGACAAAAGCAGGCCAGACGCGACTGTGCCGCTGGTGAGCTGCGATTCCCATTTCAAGCAGCTTGTGTGGAACTGAACGCAATGAGCCCCCACGACCAGATGATGCCCACTGCAGCCCTCCGGCACCGACGCCACTTGCAATTAGCTCAGGCTCTGGACAATTAGTCTGTCGGTCAGTCCGTCTGTCAATCACACAAACACAGCCCCGGTCAAATCCAATTTCCTCTCCAGATCAGCGGCGTTGCACGCTACCTATGCTACCTTCTCGAAAATAGTTCCGTCCCCATGGCAACAATGGACTAATTAAAGACTTGCGTCGAGTGAGTTGAGTTCGCTTCCAGCCGTTCCCTCCTTGATGGTGGCTTCTATTTGCTTTATTGTCTTGTCTGACGATGAGATGTGCGTAAGCATCATCAGGATCCTTTCAAGACGTTGTGAGGGACAATGGCTCGCGGAAACCGCCGAGCTTCCGAGACGCCGCGCGCCGCTCACTTGTTAGCCTCGCTAAAAAAAGGACAAAAACAACGGGAGCAAAATCAAACCCAAATTGGCACATTACGGGCTCTGTGGTGGCTCGAGGGGGAAGAGAAGCATCGCCCTCGCCTCTGCGGGCCTGATCCACTCTGGATCACGCGTGCTGGCATCTCTACAAAACTAATTTGTACAGTACAGTAAAAAAGGGAGACAAACAAACAACAGCAACAAAAACAGTGTCCCTGTCAGTTGCCGTGCCAGCTGTGTGCAGCATCTAGTACACATGACTGCTTCCCTCCCTTAGTTTCTCATGTGCTTCATCAAGGGACATGATGTGACAAATCGAGTGTAAAGCAGTAAATTAAAAAAGTGACATTTCCATTCAATTATTCCTCCGAGGTGATTCTGAGTCAGCACTCTGGTAATTCGTTTTCTGTCCGAAAACACGGACCAAGGCTGCGCAAACTCTGCACGTAAAGAGTAAAGAACCAGAGACAGCGCTCGCTGTACAAAAAGATGCCCTCATTAGCCCACTCTTGCTGTAGGTTTCCATTAAAATGTGATACAGTGCCTTCGCAAAGGGGGTCACAACAGTGTATCAGACTACAGATTACACAACAAGCTAACTCAACCCAACCCCCACCCCCACCCCCAATCAATTCCTTGCTATTCTGAATAAATAAATAAAAGCCAGCCGGCACCCTCTAAGTCAATAGCGCTTGCAGCACAGATTTTTCCCCTTCCCACATCACTAAATCATAGCCTGCGGCTAAGTAAGCAGTGGGCAAAAAAAAACAAAAAGCACTTTCAGATCCTCCTTATTCAGCAAAGGTTAAGCCTGAAGGTTTAAGGTTTCTGGAGAAAGCATAACTAAAGATGCCTTGAGGGCTACTGATCAGATGAGGAGCGAATATGTTTTTGCATGTATGGACTGCTGCTAACTGTTCTTCTTAGCCATGTCAATTTCCCTGTCAGCTTAGCTAATTGGACCATGACTTTTAAATTGAGATTGTCTCCCGCAAAGTGGCTGAGAGACAAGATGATTGTAGGGTCACATGAAAACAGCTGCAGCAATTATGAGCCAGGCTTTGGACACTGAGCTAGTTTGAACTTCCATCAGCTCTACTACATCAAGAACAGTAGCAATACGTGCTCTTTTTTGTTACGTTCGGCACCACTTATAGGAAAATAGTCGTCACAGAGAGACTTCGGTCATGCTATGCTATGTCAGCTTCAGATGTCTTTCTTTAAATGGGATGAAAGATACAGAATTCTTTACTGATGTCGAAAAGCACAGCAGTGGTGGTGTGTGCAGCACGGCTGAGAGACCATTGAACTTGACAAGGCAAGACAAAATGGCTCCACATTTGTATTGTGTAGTATTGTATTACTACTGAATTGCACTCATTTTATGCAATTGCCCCATTACAGGTTTACTTCCAATGGAGAAACTGCTTGCTCACAGTTTGCCGTAATATGAGGGAAAAGCGCTATCACTTGATGTGAGTTTTCAACATAGGGTAATTGGTGGAGACACTGTAATTTCTCCAACATATTCGAGTGTCCAATCAACTGAAAGCTATTACGGGTAGACTTCTGTAGCCCAGCCAGGATGATAATGGATGCAGACATCTCTGCCAGAGAGATCTTGTTGAGATGAACAGCACAGGGTCTCATGACGAGCTCCTCCATTTTCTCTGTTGTTACAGAACCATCAAATGTCAGTCTTTACAAGCGTGATCTTGCCTAGGCTTAACTATCTACAGTGATGCTGGGGACTGACTTGAAACTAGCTTTTTCTATGACATATTTCTACTTCTTTTTTTATCATGTAGAACCATGGTTCATAATAATAAAAAATGCTGTTTTGAGTGGCTATTATAAATAATGTCCAAGTATTTTCATGACAAGTCACTGAGACAAAATCTCAGTGCATTAATGCCAGATTATAAGGGCCCAACTACTATAAAAGGACACAAAAAACAGTTAGTTTTACTTTTAGAGGATGACGTCAAGCGGTTCGCCTTCAGAGCCCGTTTCACTTCCACTGGGGCTGCTTGCCCAATCTCCGCAGGAGCCCTCCGTAACTGTACCCAGCGCCGGCATCCTCCTCAGCCCCTTACGCAACCGACCTCGCGCGGAGAATCCAAAGCGCGCTCATGATACATATTTGACTCTGTGGGCGTCTATTTGAAATGGATGAACATTCCCCCGCAGGCCCCGTGCGCTTAGACATCAAAGCATCAGGGAAGAGGGAGAGCGGATGGGCAGGCAGGGAGGCAGCAGAACAATGTGCTGCAATTTTGGACTGATCATCCCGAACGTTCCCCTGCCTCCATACGGCTGGTAACTCAACAGCATCAAACAGCATCAATCAAAACAGCAGTCGTGATCATCATCATCATCATCACCATCCAACAGAGTGAGACACGAGCGGGGCTGATGAGATTCGGCGCTCGAGATTGTTTTCTATACGTTTGTCTTTTCACGTGCGGCAGTGGGGGTGGAACGGACTGGAGCCGGTTGCCGCAGCAACAGCTGTCTCTGGCGATGAGAAACGGCCGAGGCCGTGTGAGGCGCACAGATGTTTGGGGTCTGGCCTGGGCACCCCTGTGGTTACCCCTCCAGCGCAGGGCCTCGGAACATGTGTAATTGCCTCTGACACAAATGTAATATTCAACGAGACACGCAGCAGGGGCCAATAAGGCATGGAGTGTGTGTGTGTGCGCACTGTATGTGTGAGTGTGTGTGTGCGTGCTTGAAAGACGGAGGGAGGAAGAAAAATAGAGAGTGAGGGAGGAAGAGAAAGAGAGAGAGAGAGAGAGAGAGTCAGAAGTTTACTCTAGGCGCACTGTGGTCAAACTGTTTACTTTGTCTGAAATGCCATTGAGTTGCGTAGCTAATTAAAAACTGCTTAACATGCACCCGTAAACACACCGATCTGTCCACCCCCACACAAGCCAACCACTGCAGATGTCCATAATAGCTCATCACACTGATATTCTTATTGCACTGATAGACACTCTTACTGGGGTTTTTTTGTTGTTGCTTTTCTGCATCTATGCTTTGCAGCTAGAAGCCCCAGAGCTATAGGATCATGTGGTTTCTTACTTGTCGCTTGACTCTTGTACACTACCATACAGTAATGCTTTTTCTCCCTCCCCCGACACACACACACACACACACACACACACACACACACACACACACACACACAGAGAGAATATTAAAAGGATTGTACGGTCTGCAACAGGAGCTGTAGAGAAGGGGCCAACCAATTTCCTCCAGAGGGGTACCCTCCCCAAAAGGTTAAGCCAAAGGCTAACTACCTCTGGTGTAGCTGATGAAATCACTGCCTGTTCTTTTTTTTTTCCTGCACCACAAAATCCAGTTTACCCCTCCAAGAGATCCATTGCATGCCATGCACATGATGTCTCATTCTGCCTTCCCCACATCCTCTTTCTGTCTTCATTCAAACCACTGGAGGATGATTAAGCAGAAAAAGCTTTGTACTAATTGACAGAAGGGCCAAGATTTACCAGGGCAACCAAACAACATTGCCGCCGTCATTGAGATGCTCATTGCACTGGTAATGGCTTTGTAATGGTCAATTGTTTGCTCTGTTAAAAGGGTTTGTCCAGATAAGGCCCCTGGTTCTTCCCATGAGAAGGTCAAGAAGGAGACCAAGACATGGCAGCATGAGATGAAACCGGTCCTCATCGCCACCACTTAACACTCCGGCCGTTCTTCAGTCTTCAGTTGAAGGGCTAAAATACCCCCAGAAGGGCCTGGCAGCGCACCCCTCACAATATGCCCTCTGTGCCTCCGTCTAATCCAGGCTTTTTTGAGGCTTGAGAACCGCTAGTCAGGCATCGGTCCACTAGATCCCGAGGAACAAGGAACTCACTATTCTACTGGCCGAGTCCTTCCAAATACACAACTCCACAGGATCCACATGGAGGCTTGTTTCAGAGGCAGATGGCTTCACCACACGTCAGGATATCCCCCCGAGGCATGCACTTAATGGCTCTTGTGATTGTATTGATTCAGACTGTGCTTTGATGATAGCGGGCTCTATTGCCAACTTCATTTGTCATTTCACTCGACTCAACCATGACTAGCAAAATAGGTGAATGCAAGGCAGATGGGTGAAAAGAAAAAGAGTGATTGCAGGGGGAGTAGAGGGAGACAGACTGAGAAGAAGAGTCAGAGACTTTCTAATGAGAAGACATGGGCACATAGAAATGCATGGGGTTAGTTTGTAACGCCAATATGGCAGTCGTCTACACATATCCCGCCCCTTCTGTGGCCAAAAACTACAACATATGAATACATTGTGCCATTTTGCGTGGTGGGTGGTGAATAGATGGTGCCGATCACATGTCGTGACCTTGCCACTGGAGCAAGGTTGCCGTCCTGAAGCTTTGCGCTCACACACTTACTGGTTGAAATAGATGCCTGATAAGTGCCCCCCCAAAAGACGTTGCAATATGGCCGCCGAGTGGACTTTGGGAGAGTGAAAGGAAAGGAGGATGGAAGGTGGGGTGGGTGCCTTCGAGTGTCTCCTCAAGTCAGCGCTCACGGGCAAACCAGGCAGCTGCTGCATATTAGCTCGTCACTCCGGTACTGTGATCTGGGCAGCCTGTTGGCAGGGATGGAAAAGCCCACCGCAATTACAGTCACAGTAGGCAAGGCAACGTTCGAGGAACACGACGAGCGCTAATCCCAAACTGTGTCATATCAAGTGGCTTGCAGGCCTGTGCCGCTGAATAACAATGCAGCCGCGTCTGCAACACATGATTTCATACATCATTAGGCTGATGTTCAATGCCACGGAGGCCGCCGCCATTCCGATATGCATGCAGTGGAGAAATGCATTTGGTTTTGCAGACCAACAATAGCTAGACCAAGGCTTACAACATTCAAGGACCTTATTAAATAATACAAAGGGACTAAGCTGAGCTCGTAGGAATTCATGGAATGGTGGATTGCCCAATTAGATAAGCCCCTGCGTCATGGAGACCAAGAAAAGGGCAGATATTGCCTGAAATGTCGTTCCCAAGCCAGCCACAGCTTGGGTGCTTTAAGCAGTCCACCAAGGAATACAAATTGCAGTGACCTCAGGGTTCATTGAGTTCGCAGTGGAGAACAAACAGCACTGGTCTGAATCGACCAGTTTTCTGAGGCAAGCTCACTGAGTAGCAGATCGCTCGCTCTCTCTCCCTCTCTCTCCCTCTCTCTCTCTCTCTATTGCACGTCTCCTGCTTCTCCACGTTCTGTTTTCATCAGAGCCACAGAACGCCAGGCGGCTGATTTCTCTCCGTTCTAACCTTTATATGTCAAAGGATTAAACATATCCACACCAAACACACGTCCACACGCAGCCACTAAAGCGCCTCCGCGGGGGCACTAAACTAGACCCAAACAGAGGGCCATTGACTGACACTCTGTAACTGATAGCCTAATATTTGAACCAGAGACTCTGTGCAATCAGGATTGCGTAACCTCTACAGCTGGCTGGCCCTGCCTGATAGGAAAGACACGTGCTCGTCACTCGGTTAAGCAAACCCATCTTGACGGAAACAACACAACGGGAAATTGGCTAGCATTAGCGCATGATTAGCCGCTAAGCTCTGCTCTATTAGGTGCCTCTGAGGAGCCGAGCATTGGTGCCATCGGCAAATAGTGTTCGACCCCTTCTCAAGGTTCCTCACTGTGAGGTATTAGGACTGTATTATATCAGGTCTAATGGACTAATACTGTCCATTATGTGTCAACTTTACATTTAGCAGCACTCCATAGAGCTCATATTGCTGTGATAGTCCTCATTCACGTGGCTCTCGGGCACTCATGTGTGAAAACTCCAGGTAACCGCTTTAACTGCCTTTTTTCTCTCCCGTCAAATGACAAGTTAACTGAGCGGGAGCCTGCTGGGTCTTAAATGCCTCAGATAATGGCGTCCCATTATACAAACAGCACAGTGCACCGCGGAAGAAGGGTGGATGAGAGTTGAAGGAGGAAGGAGGGAGGGAGGGAGGGGGTTTAGGGTTTGAGGTTTGGATCCTCTCCTGATGGAGGGGCCTGACAGCAGGCCTGGCCTCAGACAGCTCTGTGAGAGTGATTCAGCGCTGCCCTTTACAGGACTCCACTCTCCCTCCAGTCGCCGCGGAGACGCCTCCTTCTGTCTCCCCTGTCTGTGTTTTCGGAGGGTTTTTTTTACACACACTATGCACTCACTCAAAGCCTTCAGGGCCTTACACAGGATAGGGGCCTTTGTTTATGTACCTGTGTTAAAGTGTGCTTTAGATTCGATTTGAAATGCATATACTTTATACGACATTTTCCATTTTTACCAAGGAAGCTGTTTATTTCTGGTCCTGCGTCAGTGCGTCATTCATTGCTGTATGTTGTGCTGTATTTGCTGCCGAGCCCTCTGGTGCTGCTTTGCCGTTTCCACCGATGCGGCTTTCATAAATGTCACTGCCCCGTGGGTTAATGGTGTTGTTCAGTCAGCTTTTCATTACTTTGCTTATGCCACCAGCGAGTACTTTTCGCCACTTTTGATAAGCCAGGCTGTCACCTCCATTCCAGCTCTCAGATTGCCCCGCTTCTGTACTTCCGAACAAGATTTAGTGTGATATGACATAAGTGCTCCCCCAAGCAGCCCGGCTGAGCAGGAAAGGCTGACCTCCCTCGGAGACGGGTAAAGACTACCGGGTCCAGCTCACCTAGCGGGCAGCGCCAACATTAGCGGCCAGCAAATGGCCCCCGGCGGGTGGCACTGAGAGCGTGTAAAGGAAATGAGAGGCGGTCCACGCCCATGCCGTAATGGCCTCCTCGCGCCGCCTGGGTCGGGCACCGCCAATCATCCCAAATGGCATCCTGATTCAATCAACAACGTTGTTGCCGGTGTCTTCCAGGGTTGTTGTGTAGCTCTCTCCCGGCTACATATGATCCCAGTTCGATGGGCCCTGCTAATTGGCTACACAGTTGGTCACACACACACACCCACACCCACACCCACACACACACACAACACTAGTCCTAGAGACAGCATCTCTCATCCTGGAGTCAAAGAGAGAAATGAGATCTACATCTCCCAGGAGGTGCTGCTGGACAAAACAGACACAGTCATGGCTGATTGATATCACACACACACACACACACACACACACAGAACAGCAGCAGCACAGTATGTGTGTCAGTGTGGTAAGCTGATTCTGGCACACGCACACACACACACACACACACACATACACACACACACACACACATCTTTCTAACAAGCAGCCCTTATGTCCAGGCTTATGTCCACATGGTTGAGATTCCAGCAGGTCTGCGAGGGTGCTGCCCAAGAGCTTCACGTGCCCGTGTGCCTATTACTGGCTGCCAATGATCGCTTGGTGGCGAGAACATATACATTTAAACCCAAGCTGTCATGGTAACAAGAAGAGCTTCTAACCATGGGCGTGCAGTCTATTCCAGGGTTGGAGATGGTTGTGTGTGTGTTTGTGTGTGCGTGCTTGTGTGTGTGTACAGTGTGTGTGTGTGTGGGGGGTGCTGCTTGAGCAGTCTATTTGAGGGTTGGCGAAGGTTGTGTGTGTGTGTGGGGGGGGGGGAGGTAGCAGGGGTGCTGCTGCTGCTGCTGCTGCTTGAACAGCAGTCTTTACTTCGCAGGCGAAAAGGGGTAGTTAGCTCCACAAAACTGGAGGAGTTTGACAAGGGAAAGGTCACAGCGAGTTGTGCATCTTAATGAGCGCGTTGATAACGGAGTGTGGGAGACGCTTCCCCAGAGGGTGCCGCTCCACTGTGGGGGGTCCGCGCTCACAGATGGTGTACAGTGAGCGGGTGCAGCAGGTTACACTTAACACTGGGCCTACGTACGTGTGTGTGTGTGTGTGTGTGTGAAGAGAAAAGAATAAGAGAATGTTATCATCCATCCACAATTCTGGTCCAGAGCACTAAATACACCCGATAAATACTCCCACTTATTTATTTGGCATAAACAACGGCCATTACAGGTTTTTCTGTGTCTGTTAAAGCCCCTGCTGGACACCTGACGGACACTGATCTCAAATGCCCAGGCCGGACTGCCAGCTTCGTGCCAGCCGAGGGCAGTGCCCAAAACAAAGCATTAATCAGGGAGAGTGGCGATGGCTGTGGCAGCGGCTAACCCCCCCTGGGGGGGTGGTGTGTGTGTGTGTGTGTGTGTGTGTGTGTGTGTGTGTGTGTGTGTGTGTGTGTGTGTGTGCAGGGGGGGTTATGGCTGGCGGGGTGTATTTGGAAATCACAGCTTCCACTGCTAATAAAAGAGCTGTTGATTAAGTGGCCGTGCCCAGACAGATGGGGCTGACTGGAAGCACCTCGCCACCGTCATTGGCCGAGCACGTCGCCACACTTCATCAGAGACGGCTCGCACCAGAGCATACACACACACATACACACACACACACACACACACACACAAATGCCTTTCCCTGCAGGCAAGTGATACACTGACTGCAAGGTTTCAGTAGCCTGGAAATCTCCAGACACGCATGTAGAAAGATTTGGGGTCTGGCTATGAATAGTGAAAACGGCCCAACTTGAGGGGCTGCACCGAGCGTGGATTTGAAAATATCGCTGCACGCAATTGGATAACATTCCGACCAATGTTTACGGACTGATTCCTGAGTTCGACGCGCATGGATAAAACTACGACCGATGTTTACTGACTGATTCCTGAGTTCGACGCGCATGGATAAAACTACGACCGATGTTTACTGACTGATTCCGGACTTCTACGTTGCGGTGCTGTCGTCATCTGTTTAGCTCGCCTCTGGCCCGCCTACATCAGATACACATCGATGTGATTGGTGCAGGTCGGCCCCAAGGGCATGGGTAATGAGCATCATTACCGACCGCCGGAGTGACTCGCTGAGCAAATACAAATAGTGCTCTCGCGAGAACTCTGAATTTCCAGGGTATGGTTTCAGGTGTCTGCAAGAAAAAGCTTCTTTTTTTTTTAATCAAATACTGTTGCCACATTCATGGCGAATAGGCAGTATCTGCAATAAGTGCCTTTCTCCAGGTGAAAACTGTGCTGGTAAAGACTCACACAGTGCTTTTACCTCACTGATGGCATGTCTCAGTTCCTTGAATAAATGAGAGGTGGCAGGAAAGCCCAGCGCCGTGCATAATGAAAACAGGCAGACGTTTGCACAATGCGTGCAAAAGATAAAGCCTCCCCCTCCCACAATCTGACATGCCTCGGAGCCATATCCTCGTTGCAGTGCAGTAGACTAGCATATGCATATGCGGCTAGTCTCCGCACTTGCACCAGGGGATAATGGCGGTGATTCATATTTGCACGGCTGCATCACATGAACTCTTCCCCCTGCAGTTGGCAGTCAGGAGTTAGGAGAGTTGCAATTCAGAGTTGCCCGCATCAGCAATAAGAAATATATAAATAGACAGAAACACCTCCTGGGCCTCCCTCAACCCACCCACCCACCCACCCAATACAGATGGATTAGACAGGGAGCTTATGTCAAAAAATTGGGTGAGCGAAGTGGAATCTATTCTAGCAATTAATACCATTTGCGTCAGGCACTGGGATTATATGCTCCTGCGTCGAGCAGTTCCTTAATCCTCAGTTTTCTGTGAGAATAGAAAGCACGAGGAAAGGTGAACTCATCTGGTGAGAGAGGTATTTTTTCCACAAAGAGAGAGCTTATGGGAAGAGACCGACCCAGAGGAGAGGAGCGGAGAGAGGAAGAAACCAGGGAGAACTGAAATAAGCAATCGTACGTCATACTGATAGAGAACGATGGCAGTCTGTCAGGGCGCTCTTCCTCCCGAGCCCGGCGCTGGATATGACTCAAAGTCAAAATGATTGCGGGGCTTGTGCCGGAGTCATGAGCCATTGCCAACTCCGGTCACGAGCGCGCCTTGCTCAGGCAGCCGTTAATCACGGAGAGCCTCGGCGGCAGAAATCACCTGGGTGTAAAAGGGCTGTGAATCAGCAGCAGAGTATTGCGCACGCCAAGGGTGGCTTCAGCAGACCAACCGGTTGATCTGTCTCGTTTTGGGAGTGACTCACGACAGTGACACCATCATCCTAACCTTACAAATATGGGCGAGTGATGTCGCCACCTTTGGCTTGATTCTTTCTTCTTTGAGCTGGGCGGCTCAGGATATAACCACAATTACCTATAGGTACGTCACGTCTGCTCAAGTCTGTGAGCTGCAGTGGGTCAAGGCCGGTGATTTTTTTTTTTTCAGCGACAAAGAAACTAAATCAATAGTGGGGGAAAGAAACACAGCTGAACACAGACAATATAATATCCCAAGCATGAATGAGTAATTCATCCAAAGTCCAAATCGGGCGGTCAGGCCGAGCTTCCAGACAAGGTTACAGTCCACTGCTGAGGTGCAGCACAGATGTTCAGTGGACACTGCCAAAGAACACTCTCTGGAGTAAAGCACCATAAACAAACACAAAAACAAAAAACAGGCAGACCATCCACTGTGGTACAGCTACAACGACACAACGCTCAGATTTTGGTATAACTCAAAAGACCTGACTGTAAGAGCGATTTCTTGAGCAAAGCAAACCAATGGGGGAAAAAAGAGCAGACATTATAGCCTACATTCCACGGTGGTTGAGCCACCACAACAGCAAAAATGCTCAGATTTTGGTTTACACCCAAAAACCTAACGGTTCCTGATTTCTCAGTGCAGCCATATGAGACGAAGGCCTAAAACTGGGAAACTTCTGTGTACTTGCTGTGGTGCACTGACAGGCTTGGCAGACGCTTGAGCTGTGGACGTCAGCCCCCCCCCCCCTCTACCATCCACACACACACACACACACACCCGCTAACCCAGATCAGTCAGTCCCCGGAACTGTGACAGCGAGTGTCTGTCTGCTTGTGGTGTCAGAGCCCCTGGCTCTCTACCAGATCAATGTGCACCGTCATGATAAAGGCCAGTCCTCCAGAGCGGATCTAGAACGGTGCCAAGGGTTCACTGTAGATGCAAGCACCAGGCTCGGGAAAGAGTTAAAAAGCCCGTCAACAAAATCTGCCTGACTGCTGTGTATCATTTTGGAGGAGTGTCTGGAGCTTCACTGACACTTTAAATTCACACAACCAATGAAGCTGGTGAAGGGTGTATTATCAATGTCAATTTATTTCAACTTCAACACAAGGTGAAGATAGCCTACCCATAGTGTTACTTTTCAACTGAGAGTTACTCTGTGAACTTCTCATGCTTCCTTAATTTTGAAGATAGGCCTACAAGTCATGTTTACATTTGACCAGTAACATCACAGTGTGTGTGTGTGTGTGTGTGTGTGTGTGTGTGTGTGTGTGTGTGTGTGTGTGTTTGTGTGTGTGTGTGTCTCGTTAAAGCAAAATGTAGCCTACACACTCACACCGACAGCCTGCCGTCACTATGGGCAATTACAGCTGTAATGATTTCCCTAGTGACAAGTAATAATCCTTTCATGTAGGACTCGTAAACACTGACCACTCCGTCGGGGTAAACGCTGAAACGGTGAATGAACTCCCCCACCGTTAGCTCGTTTCTCGAGAGCATCGGATCTTTGATAACACAGTGTGCGTGATAGGCGGACTGTGTGCGACCACAGGGCTCGTGTGATGATACTATACTGTATTATGAAAAAAATATCTGGAATATTATGAACGAATAGGCGTATGAACATCTCGTTAAATGAATTAACTGTTCTTCTCTGTGGATATCAGTGAGGCAGTAACGTAGGCTATGTTCTGTAAGGTCAGTCCAGCACACAAAGTTTCATGTCATGTTTTGACTCTCGTACAGCAGACGTAACAAAATGTCAGTGTCCAAGGTTGAACATCTGTTTTCCTTCCAAGTTGTACTTCGTTCAAAAGTCTGGTAAAAAGGAGAAAATTCCAGAGACTTACCTCCTCTACGGTGAGTGGCATGCATATCCTGTACTCCTTCAGCAACATCGCTGTTGGTGGCTACACGCGCAATGGGTTGATCTGGTACTCTGATCGAATCTTCCTCCCGGAGTTACCTCCAGTTGTCAAAGCTAGCTCAACTCTGATTTTGCTGGGCTAAGCATGCAAATAGTCCTGCGCGGGGGCTGTGTACCAAAGCGGAAATAAGCAAATGTCTGTTGTAGACCGTCTTCTTCTGGCTGCCTTGCAATAACCGTATCGTCTGAAACCGAACTGTAGCTGCAATTATGTGCACCGACCTGCCCCCTCTAATAGACGGGACAGGACAAAAAAGTCACGGTCAAAATACACATAAAAGCGATATCTAGGACATGACGAAACAATAACAGTAAAAGAGATGAAAAACAGCTTGGTAGATGATGCTTGACGAAAGAGGGCGAATGATGGTTTCCGAGTACTGTGAGGTTGAGTTACATCTGCTGAAACAGCAACCGAAGAGTCATCTTTCGAGAGAGACAAAAAAAAAGCCACTCGCATATGGTTTCTACACGAGTTTGGCGATGTTCGACCTCCCCCGTATGTGCTTCTGTCAAGTGGTCGGTCCTCGGATAGGTGCACGGTAAAAACTTAACTGAACCTCATAGTCATTCGCTAAGCTGTCAGTTCATTCCTAACGGAAGGCGACGATGTACTGTTTTGTTAAACCTACGGAAGCATGCTCCTTACCCACGAGGGCAGGAAATACAAAATGTGCGCGCACTTTACAAGCAGTTCTTCTATTAAGTGATACATTCCAGCAACGTCAGGCATACAGTGCTCATTAGAGTGCACTCGGGGCAATCGTTTGGAAAAGATGGAATAAAAGAAAAAGTTCAAATATGCATGGTCTACATGTGTAGGCTAAATGAACAGTAAATTGTAGGCATAGCCTACTTAATTAGGATGTAGAAGAAAAGTCAAGTCCACTAAAGAGGTTTGGCCCTGACTGGTGCGTCCTAAATGCACGTACAGTAGGACCACATCGCTAATGCTGACCCAAATTGAAATTCTTCAAAAACTATCTGTTAGAAAAGCCTACTGTCTAGCCAGACTCCTGATAGGCCTACGTAGATTTCAGTAATTTATTCACAAATCTTCTTCCCATATGTGTAGTCTAATATGTCTAGTATGTAGGCTTAATATGAATGACTTCAAATAATGTAATTTCAATGTTGATCTACTATCTGGTAGCCTATCGGGCAGGATGAGGACATGCCATCCTGCGGTGTAAGTAAAGGCAACAGTGACATCTGGTGGTACTTTAGATGAATGTGTATATCTCAAAGAGAGTTTTTATTCGACCTTTTCGACTTAAAATGTTATTTTGACATTTGATTTGAAACAAAGTCTATAGGCTGTTTATGTAATAGTGTAAACATTATGGCTATGGCTATGGCTATGGCTATGGCTATGGCTATGGCTATGGCTATGGTTATTTAGCAGACGCCTTTGTCCAAAGCGACATACAAATAAATAACAATACAAATTAAATTAACAGTGAACAATTACAAACTAGGGAGAATAGTAATATTATCAGTAAAACAATAATTTTAAGCACTAACCTAATGAGAAATAAAACAGTGAAATGAGAATAGCAATCAAATAAGTCACTCAGTTAATTATATATAATAATAATAATAACTAAAGCATGGTATGGCTAAATTTAAGGACAATAGCAAAATAAATTTCAAATTCTATCAATAGACAAATTATAACAAAACAATACTATTATACAAACCATAACACATCACAAACTCAAAGGACTAAGTGCATATTAAATAAATATGCCTTAAGACCCCTCTTAAAAGATCCAAAGCTGTTGCTGGAACGGAGAGCACTGGGCAACTCATTCCACCAACACGGAACCACTGAAGAATAGGATCTACAATTTGACCTAGCATGTATGGTTGGTCGACATAACAGACGCTCCTCAGAAGATCGCAATGGGCGGTTGGGAATGTACATCGTGATTAAAGAACTGAAGTAGCTGGGAGCAGATCCAGTCAGTGTCCTATAGGCCAGAGTGAGAGATTTAAATTTAATTCTGGCTACTATAGGGAGCCAGTGGAGAGTAACTAGGAGAGGGGTTACATGTGTCCTCTTTGGCTGATTGAAGACCAGTCGTGCTGCAGCATTCTGAATCAACTGTAGTGGTCTTAAAACACAAGCAGGTAGGCCAGCTAACAGAGAATTACAGTAGTCCAGCTTGGAGATAACCATTGCCTGTACAAGAAGCTGAGTGGAATCTTGTGTCAGATAAGGTCTGATCTTCCTAATGTTGTACAGGGTATACCGACATGACTTTGCAATTGAGGCAACATGCTCAGAGAAAGTAAGTTGGTCATCAATTATGACACCCAAGTTACGTGCCGATCTGGTTGGAGTCAGTGAGGATGAATCAAGCTGGATATTGATCTGTTGGGGAATAGCTGTTTTTGCTGGAAACACCAAGAGCTCAGTTTTGGAAAGATTAAGCTGAAGGTGCTGATCCTTCATCCAGATTGAAATGTCCTTCAGGCATGCAGAGATCCGATGGGAAACACTAGAGTCCTCAGGTGGGAAGGATAGGAAAAGTTGAGTGTCGTCCGCATAGCAATGATATTCAAATCCATGAGAGCGAATAATCCCACCTAAAGAAGTGGTGTAAATAGAGAAAAGGAGGGGCCCTAATACTGATCCTTGGGGGACTCCTGTAGTGAGGTCATGAGACTTTGATATCTGTCCCTGCCAAGACACGCTAAAAGAACGCCCTTTAAGGTAAGACTTGAACCAGTCAAGAGCTTTCCCAGAAATTCCCAGTTCATATAGTGTAGAAAGGAGAATGTCATGGTTAACCGTATCAAAGGCTGCAGATAAATCTAACAGAATTAACACTGATGACTGAGCAGAGGACTTAGCTACTCTCAATGCTTCAGTCACAGATAGAAGAGCAGTTTCAGTAGAATGACCACTCTTGAAACCAGACTGCATAGGGTCTAGTAGGTTATTCTGATAGAGGAAGTCACACATTTGCTTGAAGACCACTTTCTCCAAAACCTTTGACAAGAAAGGAAGAAGGGAGACAGGTCTGTAGTTATGCACCTTGTTGTGAATTAGGTACCACCAACTGCTCTTTCAAATAAGTTCAGCATAAGGTTTCACAAGCACTTTACTTTTTCTGCATGTCTCTGTATGTACAACCACATATAGGCTATGATGATTATATTAGACAATGATAACTGTATGTTATTATTAATGACTATACACAAGAGCTACACCATTTCAACACATTGCATTAACACAATTTCACAGTGGGCTTTGGGTTCTCAGCCAGAGCCTGCAAGTCCACACGTGAGAGTCTACGACTTTGTGCAGTTAGGCCTACTGAGGACCTCCAAAAAATGATGTAGGCACAGAACATTCCAGAAAGGAATTTGACCTCTTCCACATGCCTTTAAAACATCTCCACAAAACATATACACATCCACATATTCAATAAGAAAAGTCTTTATTTAAATCACTTTATGAATTATAATTACAAAGCCAGCGGAATACCATTTTTTCCAACACCTCGCAGTCCATCATTATACAAGGTAGGACAAAGCAAAACATAAAAAAATAAACTGTACACACAAGGCCTGCAAACAAAAACATTTGCAACACTTGAGGAGAACGAAAACAAAGATATATTCAATGAACAGAAGTTTCCCTAGACTGCTACGACTTCACCAGACCGGAGTCACGCACCACTATGGCACATGACCAGCAACTGTTTCTATTTGGCTCTAGAAAAGTTCCGTAATCGTTTCTAAATAGATCAGTACACTTTTTTTCTCTCTCATAATGTCACCTCGTGATACAAATCATTTTCTTCATGTAATAATAGAACTCTTCTTGTGTCTCTAAGTACAGTTTTGACGATCATTGCTCAGAGCAACAGCAAAAATAAACAAACAAAACAAAACCAACAAAAATAGAAATTTGATTCGTACCAGTAGCAAGTCATTTAAGGCGCAAAAAGGTTAACCTGGGACATGTCCAGTTCAAAACGACAGATTCACTACAACATTATTCGATTTCTATGACGCTCCATGTAAACAAACCTTATGTAGGACGAGTGACATCATCGTCCAGTGTGCAGTCTATTCTGTCTGTTGAAATTAAAACAAAACCAAACTTGGTAATGTGGGGGAAACCTTCACTTGACAGAACACAACCAAACTGTGTGTGCCTGTCTGAGACTTTGCGACCTATGAGCGAATGAACAGCTTAAAAGGAGCGACTGAGTGTGATAGTCTCGTGTTCTTGACTTGCACGGGGTTAGAGGAGCGTGCTTCAGAGCTGAACTCTAATCATTAATTCTTTCAGCACGCATGGAAGGAGCCAGATTTGGCTTCTTTCTGAAGGTGTAATCAGCTCAAAAGCGCAAAAACGACACCCTTGACACTTCATTAAATGCAAGAAGAGTAAACAGTGACAGTTTCCATGATTACTTCAGAAGAAAAAGAAGAAGAAAAAAAAGAAAAACAGCAGTGGTATTTTCCTCAGTAGATAGAGGAACTGTACTCCAGGAATTGTAAAGCATTATTTTAAGCAAGATCTCAGGTCAGAGGCTTTTATATTAAGTACTGGAAAAGTCTACCGGTAATAGGCAATAATGGCTTCAATTACAATCATACAATAATGAACTTAAATTTCCATGTGAACATCTCGGTAGTGTTTTCAATCACTTATATAGAACAAATTATTTTCTCTTAACCGAAAGAATACACTTTGCATAACTCAAATGAGTAACTTCTATAATGTCATAGCATAGACTTCCAATGGCACACAGACACCCCCATTCTAAGGAATACTCCATCAGTACATTCATTTGGAAGTGTTAGGCCCAGATATACTGTATAACTGTTAAACTGTGGCATCCTTCAACATTCCTCTGAGATAACACACCACACTATACAGTTGTGCCCCCTCCATTGTGTGGCAGTAGGTCCACTGGAACCTTAGGAAGGCTTTGGTGATGAGTTGCCGTGGTGATAAGCATGCCGTAGCGAGGTCATTGGGAGAGTGTGTGCGAGTGTCTAGCTCATCTGTGTGCGTGGGTGGGTTTTGTGACGTGGAAGTGGGAATGTGTCAGGGTGGAGATTTTGGTGGAATGCTGTGCTATGTAGACATGTAAAAATAAAACGACAAACAGAAAGAAAACCTCTTGGCTTACTGCAAGGTTTGTATCAACCACCAAACATGACACAAGATATGTAGCAAAAGCTAGCAGTACAAGCAGGCCATCGCAACTGTAAAAACAGCTTATGTGCACCAACATAAAACGCTATGAGGCATGAAACAGAAATAGCGACTTAGTGTAAATATTTAAACCAACTTTAAGAGATACACGTAAAGCTAGAGGTTGGACGTACCCTACGGAGGTCCAGCGATTGGCTTTTGGAAGGCAAGCGAACAGATTGTGTGTAAATGGCAACATACTGTATATCATACTGTATATATTAAATGATCTGTGAGGTGTAGTGGCGTCCACTACCTCAGAGCTTGTAGTGGAGTATAAGAAGAGTGGTGCAACAATGTTAGCGTGAGAATGGGCAAGTAAATCACAGTCTAGTAGCACACACACACACACACACACACACACATACAAACGTGCATACACACACACACACACACACACACATACGAACATATACTGTAAGCAGACACACACAAACCCCTACACACAGCCAGCGCCAATATCAAGTCTGCTGAAAGCATGGGTATATCTCACACGTCTAACGGGGTCAAAGACTTTTCTTTTTTAGTTTTTGCACACAGACACTCACACTCAGATATGACAGATGGTGCTAGACATCAACAGTCAATTATATACCAAAGACAGAATGTGGTGCTATGGATTCTTCACCACACATCTAATCAAACTTCATTTTGTTTAAGGTACGTATTAGGTACACACACACACACACACACACAAAATGGTCTCTCACACAGACTCAGGGGCACTGCCCCCGCTGCAAGACTTGTAGCTTTATAAGCCCGTAAGTAAAACTTCAAGCTCAGGTTTTCTGGTCTTCATCTCTCTCCCCCTACACCAGATGTGCGTCTCTCTCCCAAGAGGAGATAAAGGCGAGTTGTCTCCTCTCGGCCAGAAGGTAAGGTGTCCGGTGAATGCAATAACCCATGCCGTGCCCTCAGTGGACACCACATGTTTTTCATTACCCATAATCATCCCTCTCTTTCCCAGGAATCCCCCCCCCCGTCCCCTGCCCTTACAGGCTGTCTAATGACATATTTCATGGTATCTCCGTAAAAACTCTCCATCACACAGATGAACTTGTTTTGGTCTCCACGCTTTTTCTACTTCTCTCCCGATTTTGGAGGTAATAAAAAAAAGTTTTCCAAGCAGCAAAAGTGGAAGTGTTTCCTTCATGGCATCATCTTCAGAGGTTATGTATTTATTTATTTTTTTTTCTTTTAAATGTATCTACTTCTGTATTTATTTTTGAGAGGTCAAAAGGTCAAGGTCGAGCCTCGCTCAAGGTCGTCCTTCATAGGAATGTGGCACCGGCGGCGACGGCGCAGTCGGTAGTGTAGAGGTGAGGCGTGTGTGCAGTGAACAGCTCACAGTCGCGCGGAATACTGTCGGGCCGGCCGCGCTCAGGTCACAGATCACAGGTCACTGGAGGGGGCGGCGTCAAACTCGGACGAGGGCAGGTTTGAACGCGAGTCCATGGCAGGGTGCATGATGGGGAGCCACAAGTCGTCCATGTTGGGCATCACCAGGATTTTCTGCAGAGGGGGAGAGGGGAGAGAGTGAGGGTTACGGTTCAGGTCCATAACTATAACTATAAGGGGCATTCACACCAAGAACGATAAACTATAACCATAACGATAAAAGCGTCCACACTGACCAACGATACGCAAAGTTTCCCCTTGTGTTAATGAATGGGATGGCTAAAATGTGATGGGTTCTGATTGGCTGTCAGCTTTTTATCGTTCTCAAAATCGCTCTGAAAGTTATCCTCAACGATATCGTTCTTCATGTCGTTTGTCGTCATTGTAGTTTATGTGTGAACGTGGTCTTATGTGTGAACGTGGTCATTCATATTAACGTGGGATTAAGTGGGATGAGCTGATACCTGGAACTCCTGGTAGAGTTTCTTCTCGATCCATTCGGTGACGTGTGCAAACGTGACCTCCCTCTCTCCCAGTTTGGGTCGTGCCCTCATTTCCAGATGAGGAGGGGTGCGGAAGCCATACCTGCAGCACACAAGGCACTGTCATCAACATACAAGTCATAGGAGACAACGGGTGTGTTCAAAGTGTATAGTCAGTTTCTATTTCATTAGTCTTGATGATAAAAACACAGACTTACAAATACTGTAATGACTAATAAAAGTGACTACAACACCATTCATATACAAACATTAAAATGTTCTCCACACAACTTATATGAGAAAAGGACACATGGCAAGTTTATAATGTCACTTTAGATAACAAAAATGGCAAACGACTGTGACTGTAATAAGGACGCGTGGTGAATTATTCAACACATCAAGTCAATGTGCATAATTTCCACTGAATTGTTTTCTCCCTCCCCGTCCTTCCTTTAGCCTCCACTAGGTGGCATGAGAGTGCTGCACAAGACACACAGCCTGAAGCATTACCCCCCCAGAACAGCTGATACGGTCTCCGTGTTACATGTTCGCTGTTCCCTGAGAGCGGAGTGACCATAAGTGAGGTGTGAAAAAGCTTTTATTTTATTTAGGGTAGCAGCTTATAGATACACCAAACCTCCAATCAGGTTTAACTACTGGACCATCACCATCATTACAGGATGTCCACTAATGTCCACTGAAGCCTCAGGATTTGTCAGACTCAAAGCTACCATTCATTCTGAATTACTAACCTAAATGTCCCAACAACTGGAGACACACCAACCCCCCCATTCCTACTTTTGGTACACTCCTCATCAAATGTCTGGGCCATACCATATCCTGTCGGTGGGGGGTGGGGGGATGTTGACTGCCAGCGTCCCCCGGCACTCCTGCACCTCCACGGTGAGCAGCAGCGGCGTGTTGGACACCTCCTCCATCTTCTTCTTGATGAACTCCGTCTCCGTGGCCTTCTGGAAGTACTTGGACTTGGTGATCTTGTCCACGAAGCGCATGATCTTGCTGTGCTTGTGGCCGCCCACCAACCTGCGGCGGAGGAACTGGGTTTAGTCTGATTCCATCTCCGCTGGCTTGATCTCCACCGGCTCTAGTCAGCTAGCTGTGGTATTATATGCCCTCAATGGTGCCTTCCAGGCAGCGCTGCCTTCAAGGCACTACTCCCCTCAGTTTAGGGGCAGGATGAGGGTTGAGGGGGTTAAGGTTAGGAATAGGGTAAAGGTAGTGCCTTTTAGGCTGTGCTGCCTGGAGCCGTTGGGGGCAAAAACACCATTGAGCCTGTTGCTACCTGTTCCTCTCTAGTCCCATTAGAGGCAATATGCTAACCAGCACAGCAATGCACATGTGTTAGGCATTAGCATAGTGTAGCTAGAATAGAATAGAATAGAATATATACTTTTTTGATCCCGTGAGGGAAATTCAGTTCTCTGCATTTAACCCAATTTAACCGAATTAGTGAACACACAGCACACAGTGAACACACAGTGAGGTGAATCACACAACCCAGAGCAGTGAGCTGCCTGCCCAACCAGCGGCGCTCGGGGAGCAGTGAGGGGTTAGGTGCCTTGCTCAAGGGCACTTCAGCCGTGGTGGACTGGTCGGGGATCGAACCGGCAACCCTCCGGTTACAAGCCCGATGCGCTAACCAGTACACCACGGCTGCCCCAGCTACCTGATTAATCATCACTCAGCACGCTTGTGTAAATACTCCAGAGGGAGGTCTATGGCATGATGGAGGAGAAAACCATTGTGGTGAATGTAGAAAAACATCATCCACACAACGTATTTGAGGAAAGGACACAACAAGCCAAGTTTATAATGTCACAAACGACTGTGACTGTACGGACACATTGTGGGGTAGAATAACAAAGCTAACATGATCAATCACCTCACACATGCAGTAACAACAGTAGTTGTTAACCTGTCCTAGAGGTCAACAGAACACAATAGAGTAGACTACAATAGTGTGGAGAGTAAATGCTCCAGAGGGAAGTCTATGGCATGATGGCTGAAGAGAAACCCATTGTATAGTATAATAACAAAGCTATAATAACAAAGTTAACTGATCAATCACCTGACACATGTCAACAGTAGTTGTTAGCCTGTCCTAGAGGTCAACAGAACACAATAGAGTAGAGTACAATAGTGTGGAGAGTCCAGTAGAGTAGAATAGAAATGGGTGACCGCTGCTGTGAGTGGCGAGAGGGAGTGTGTGGCGATTACCCTTCGGCTCCAAGCGTCTGGTCAGCCGTCAACTCAGAAGGGTCCTCCTCGTCAGACGAGCCCGCGCTGGACGACTCCTCATCACTGTCCGCCAGGCAGTAGGCTCTTGGTCTGGAGCTGACCATGACACACACACACACACACACACACACACACACACACACACACACACACACGGTAGGCTATTACAACCAAAAGCCTTTACTGGCCTAATATGCAACTGGTAATATGTTGAGCATAGACAATAAAAGAGATGACTTTCAACTTCTTCAAAATATCTTCTATCACACACAGACTACCGGTAATACATACGGACAATAATCTGAATGATGGGCAAAGAGCAAAGTGTTACATCTAACTAAGCTAAATTAATAATTAGGCCTAATAATAATAATTTTCCTAATTTAACACCATGGGCAAGACCTGCAAACATTGATGAGTCATTTCAATGTGCCCACATGCCACACGATGCCTACAGTTCATGCATGAGAACTTTGCTTGTTGCTCAACCTTTGCACTTTGCCTGTCATTTCAATGAGGGTGCATGATGTGTAAAAAATAACATACACTGGTGGACATGCCCAGCACTATGCTATAACCCTACAGACCTCCGATGACGCACAGAGACCACGGTGACACACAGACCATGAAA
>NC_084994.1:46394591-46504591 GCF_963854185.1 Sardina pilchardus
TTCTAAATCAGTGGGAACGAGCCTGGAGGACCAAGGGTCGAGGATCGAGGAGAGATGTTGAGAGGCACCCAAAGGCCAAAGGGTTGTGTGGGAGTGTAACAACGTTCTGTTTGGATTGGCTTTTGAAAAAACAAAAAACACATACCTTGGTGGTCGACCGAGGGCTTGGAGGCCTGGAGGATTCTGGGAGTGGAGAAGCCCATGTCCAGCTCAGTCAGCGTCAGCTCGTTCATGAAGTACGGCAACTGGACACACAAACAGCGGTCAATCGACGTCACGCCGCAGGACACATGCAGCAGACACACACACACACAGACAGACACACACAGACACAGATCGAAACAACTACTTCCACCACAGACAAGTTAGCTAAGGTGAAATGCCACAAACTGAGCAGCTCGTGTTGAGATAAGGACGACTTCTCCTTTCTTCTTCTTCTTCTTCAAAAAAGTATTATTCATGTTGCATTTCAATCTCATTATTGCACTGCTGTAGTAACCTGACCATAAACTAGTCTTTATTGAGATCATCATTTCCACACATTTTCCAATGTCCACCCATGTCACATATATGTCATCCACACAGCAGCACATACAGTATAGCATATGACGTATATCAGTATAATCATTAAGACACCTACATAGACACATCAGAGAGTGAAAACTCCAAAGCAACTGAGGTGGTGGGTGGCAGCATTACAGCTAACCCTAACCCTAACCCTAACCCTAACCCTGACCCTAAGCCTAACCTTAACCCATGCCTAACCCTAGCACCTTCTAGGCAGCGCTGCCTTGAAAACAACGTTGGGGGCTCAAAACACCAAGAGACCATGTCCTCAGTAGTACAGCAGGACAGTAGGATGAAACAGCACACACAGCCTTCTCATAGAGACCCATAGCTAGTACCAGCACTGACCATAGAGCCCATAGAGACACATGTACTGTAATACAGCCCTTGGGGCTTGAGGGACTACAGTACACAACAGGCTCAGAGGCTACACAGACAGCACTGGTGACATTTAGAGAGGGTCGGCGTCTCCCAGCAGGGGTGGCGGGCGCTTGCTGCGTGGCTACTGGCGGGGTGTCTGAAACGCACCCCACGTGGACGGATATCCACCCCGTCAGGTGCTGTACTAATGAGAGGCACTCGCTCATTTGCGTGGCATGATGTTTTGCACTGGAACATGTTTCAGCATCGATAGAAATTAATATCTATTGATACTTATTTTTAAGCTTGTACCCTTAGCCTGTGCATTCAGCACAGCTGTTGTGTGTGAAAAGTGACAACACACTGCTTTGTATTTGATCAAGAGTTCTGAATGCACTTATACACACTCCACATGCAGAGACTTGAGGTAATTGGCTACCTGCATGGCTCATCTTTAATGTAGCAGTAGTGTCACAGGTCAATGCCTAATGAAGGTCACAGATCTGATCTACAGCAAGAGCTGATTCATCTCATTCTATCATTTGGCCAAAGTGACGGCAGCTTTGTGTCTTCAGATCCACCCACACAGATATGAAAAGGCCCCAAATGTCTTGAGGTTCTTACTTCTGAAGTAAAATACCATCGTTTCACTGTCTTATTCAGGCCTATGAAATTGTTCAGGAACTCTGGTATCCGTATATGACAGACATATTTCAATGAATTTGCTTGGGCCTACGATGGTCCTGAAATGTCTTGATCCAGCATGAACTAAATATGAAACATCACAACATGGTGCCAAGACGCAATCAATCAAGGATTTACTTGTAAAGAATGCAACACAATCACCCAACCCAAACACAGCTCATGAGAATGCAATCTCCACTGGGCTGGAATGCGCTCAGTCAGGAGAGAAACTGGTGAGGACAGCTAGGTGTGTGTGTGTGTGTGTGTGTGTGTGTGTGTGTGTGTGTGTGTGTGTGTGTGTGTGAGAGACTCACCCTGATCTTGCTCAGCTTCATCTGGATCTTCTTGGAGACCCAGTCCACCCAGTACTTCTCCCCCAGGAAGTCCCAGGCCACGCGGCCCACCAGCGCGTTCACCCAGGCCACCGACTCGTCCTCCCTCAGCGGGCCGCCTGGCAGCTACACGTTAGGGGGCACAGGATGGACACTGAGTCACCAAACGCTTGGTATTGTTGAATCAAACATGTACAGTACATTAGGGGGGCACAGGATGGACATTGAGTCACCAAACGCTTGGTATTGTTGAATCAAACATGTACATTAGGGGAACACAGTATGGACATGGAGTCACCAAAAGCTATTGTTGAATCAAACACATGCATTAGGGGAGCACAGGATGGACACTGAGTTAGATGCACACTGACCACAGCAATGGGGCAAATGACTTTAGACACCCAATTTAGAGTCCAAAGGGTTACAAGTGAATGACAGCAGAACTGCCAAAAGCTTGGTATTGTTGAATCGGCCATCTCCACAAGATCTAACCTCCGGAGTATAGGCCACACAGGAGCCCAGGTCATACAGTATGACAAGACTGCAACACCATCGTCGCCCTGCTTTTCCTGAGCCGTTACAGCGCTCTTTCCCGGAGAAAGAGAACTCGCAACAGGCTTACAAGCAATGGGGCAAATGACTTTAGACACCCAATTTAGAGTCCAAAGGGTTACAAGTGAATGACGGCAGAACTGCCAAAAGCTTGTTATTGTTGAATCCAAATAAACAGAACACACACACAATCATGGACTACAACATCCAATGAATTTCCCCAGTGTTGATCCATTTGATCACGCTTAAGATGATCACAGATTACTGCTGGCGCCCCCTATACCCCCGTACTGTACCTTCTTGCTGGCGCCGGGGCTGCCGTGTGGGCTCTGCTGGGGGCTGCCGAACACGGGGCTGCCCACCTGCTGCTGCTGCGGGGGCGGCGGGTCCTGCGGGGGCATGCAGCGCGACATGTACACGGCGTAGTCCAGCTGGGGCCGCGGCCGGGCCGGCGCCGGGGACGGAGACGGGCCAGAGGAGTCCTTCTGCCGCGGCTGCACGGCGGCCAGCAGCTCGTCCAGGCTGCTGCGGCTGCTGCTGCGACTGTGGGAGGTCAGGTTGGCCGCTGGATGAGGAGACGGGGGGATGAGGGATAAGGGAGGGAGGGAGGGAGAGAAGAGAAGGAATATAAATCATATGTATTGTATATTTGTGAGTGAAAGAGAGAGAGTGTGTATTTGAGTGTCAGATCATAAAGATGGAGAGCTCAATGGAGTATATACTATATACAGTATAGCATATAAAAATGTGTGTAAATGTGTAAGTGTGTAACGTGTGTGTGTGTGTGTGTGTTTATAAGTCCATGTGTGAGAGTGTCAATGGACTGTTGAAAGGGGATAGACAGTAGTTAGCAGTATAGTTTGTACATATGTGTGACTGCATGCGTGCATGTGCACGGCACAGTGTGAAATACAGGTCGTGTTTGAGCCTTGTCTGAGAGGCTGATGCTGCCTGCGTGTTAACTGAAATAACTACCGTTGGGCCCCCTAGCTCTTGTTTCAGACCTAAGCAATGCACTTGGGTCCCCTGTCCCTAACTCACACGGACGGTTACGGAGGGTGGATGTTTGTTTACTAACACCGGCGCGACGGGGAAATAAGACGACGCAGACTGCATTCAATCGGCCATCTCCACAGGAGTTCAACATCACAGCTAACCCCCGGAGCATAAGGCCACACAGGAGCCCAGGTCATATGACAGCACTGCGACGCCATCGCGGCTCTGCTTTTCCTGAGCCGTTACGGCGCTCTTTCCCGGAGAGAGAGAGAACTCGAAACAGTGCGCTATTTCAGCTGGGGAGTTGGGACAAATGATATGCAGTATGAGGAGGACGCAGTGTTTGCTTGCAGGCGTCTTAAATCCACAAACAAAGGAAACGGTGCCAGGCTGAAACACCCATCCGAGACAGATCGGCTCTCAGAGAGAGAGAAGGAGAGAGAGAGAGAGAGAGGGGGGGGGGGAGAGGGAGAGGGAGAGAGAGAGAGAGAGAGAGAGAGAGAGAGGGGAGAGAGAGAGAGAGAGAGAGAGGGGGGGGGTGGAGAGAGAGAGAGGGAGAGAGAGGGAGAGAGAGAGAGAGGGAGAGAGGGGGGGGTGGAGAGAGAGAGAGGGAGAGAGAGGGAGAGAGAGGGGGCAGAGAGAGGGAGAGAGAGAGAAAAAGTGAACTTGAACAAGGGGAGGATTCTCTTTTCTTCTTCCCTTACAGCTTGTTTTAAGATCTATTTTTGGGACGAGCGCCGGCGTCTGAATTGTCGACGCGCTCATCACCCCCTCAGCGTGTCGTGTCTGAGATGAGACGCGGACGACTCGGGAGACGAAGACGCACCGCTACCATCACGCTCGCTTCTTACGCTCCAGTTCTGTGTCAAAACGCTCAATCACGGAACGTCTCTGTTGAGCAGAACATCTCTAGAACCGACTTAACAAAACAAGAACAGAGTGCTTGGGTTCATTGACACACTTGCTTGGGCTATTTGATAACATTGACCAAACTGGGAAGGGTTTCACAATCTAGAATCTATAGGTATAGCATATCAGTGTACACATATGTACCTTATAGCATATCAGTGGCCTAAATGATAAAGAGTTTCACAATCTACAGTGCCATAGAGACTGCATGTTGTTGCATATCAGGGACTAGGCTACAGAGGAGGGTTATGTAATCTTGAGATTAGCTCCTCTGGACACACACACACTGTCACCTGATCAAACTCATTCTGTGACACATTACATGAAGATCATCATGTTCAGCTTGTGTTTTGACAAACTCTTAAACTCATTCGATTATGCAATACACTCACAGCACATACTTTGTCATAGCAGTGCAGAGCGGTGAGGATTGTTCTGGGATTACTGTACTGTGTGTGTGTAATGAGGCGTAGTGCAGTGCAGAGGTCAACCTACCGCTCCTACTCAGGGTCATGCTGACCGCCTTCTTGGCCATCTCCGCCTTCAGCCTGGACGCCTGCAGAAGCTTCTGGAACCACTCCTCCTTCTCGCGCCCCGTCCTCCCGAACAGGTACAGCGTGGGCACGTTGTTCTTGGACGCCGCCGCCGCCGGCAGCCGAGCCGTCTCCTGACCTCCGGGCCTCTTGACCTCCTCGGCTCCCGCGGCGACCTCCGACCTGTCCGTCGGGAGGTTGGAGCGCTCCTCGTCCGGCTCGCCCTCGGCCTTGGACATGAAGTCGTCCTGCTTGCCCAGCTCGATGCAGATGGGGTACTTCTTGTTCCACACCCGCTTCCTCGCCAGGTTCAGGGGCACCAGGTGGATCTGGTGGCAGAAGTGGCAAAAAGTGTCTGAAGGTCACATCAAAAGTGTCTGAAGGTCACATCAAAAGTGTCTGAAATCATATTTTACTGCCTCCCAACGTGCTAACAGCAATGTAGAGAACTCGAACTTCACTCGACCAGACAGAATACCAGGAATTATTTGTTATGATTCACACACACATATTCACAAGAGCACGTCTAGAATCTAGAGTGGGTTCATCTAGAGTCTAGATCAGTGGTTCTCAAACTTTTCACAATGAGTACCACCTTAGAGAACAATTGGTTCTCCAAGTACCACCATTAGATAGATAGATAGATAGATAGATAGATAGATAGATAGATAGATAGATACTTTATTGATCCCCAAGGGGAAATTCAAGATTATGCATTATGACCAGCATGGAGCATGGATGCTCTTGTGAAAACCCACTAATCTGAGACGCCTGGCCAGCTACAGTACCTTGCTGTCGGTGAGGTCGTAGATCTTCTGGCTGACGTAGGTGACGTCGGGCTTGGACTCGTTGAGGGTGACGCGGCGGGCGATGTTGCGGTTGGGCCGGGAGAGGCGCAGCGTGGAGCCCTCCAGCCGCACGAACACCGAGTGGGTCAGCGTGGCGTGGTACGTCTCCGGGTCGTAGCTCTGGATCTCGTTCATCCAGCCCTGCAGGAGGAGGTCAACAGAGGTCACTCACTTCTCAGGGTCATTCAACAAAGACATCAAATCTCTAACACACATTTATTCATTTATATGAATCAATTTATCAGAATGTTCAATAACTGATAAACTGATAACTAATAAAATAAAGAAAGATTGTTCATCTAAAGTTGATTACATGACGCATATTAAAGTTGTTTTAAGAGCCCCCAAATAACGGGGACTGGACCACCTAATGAGATCACCGGTTGCTGTCGGGGTGCAGAACCTGCGAATGCTCCAACCTGCCTTTCCCTTCCCTGATTTAACAAGGGGTTTCCATAACAACCTGCACACACATTCACAGGAAAGTAATGGAGTTTGCAACCACTGCTTTAACATTTAATGAGCTGGGCCATGCCCGTGTTTTACGAGTACACAACACTGGATATTGAGTTTCTGTCCCACAGCTACAATGAACAATAAATGCAATACTGAGCCTTAATAATCTACGGCCTATTTTCCAACATGCAATATATTATTTTTAGCATCATTGCCATTGCTATAATGTTTGTTGTTGATGTTATTAGTCATTTTCAATATGTAGGTGTTTGTTGTGTTTTATAAGATCCTGTCTTTCTAAATTGAATTGGGGAATTCACATTTGCATTTAACACACATAAAGGAGACCCTTTCTCTATACATGTATAGGATGACATAATATATCATATATATCATGATTATATATATGCTTATATAGACGCTTTCAACAAGAAAACAAAAACAATGCTTGAACGTTCTATTTTGTTCCCAAACTATTTCCTCCGCATTAAGATAACATATGGGAATGTTAAAACGGAAACCTTCTGGGAACAACTCGGACACTGATAATGGAGCTCTCTTGAAACGGCCTATATGTGAATCAGGGCTTGACGCTGATGCATCTGATGTAGCTGACTGGCGGGAACTGAATGTACTGAATTAGCTGTGTGAGGAAGAAAGCCTCTGAGAGGGTGCTTCCTTGCCAAAGACCTATGATCTACTTAGTGCAACAATGGGGAAATTCCTCTGACCGGTTACATCAACTCAAAAGTAAACACATGCCTCTCGACAGGGACAACAAGCCCCGGACCAAACTGGTTTAAGGCATGGGACAAATGCATAGTCTGAATAGCTCAAATGTAAAGACTATGATTCATAACAATGTTATCTAACAAGGACATCCTTCATCATAGATCTAATGTGACAAAACGGAAAAAAAAATCAGCTGCTATAAAGCTATTATTTCACAACAGCAACAACAACAACAACAACATCAACACATTTCAAAAGCCAGACCCAGTAGATGCATTGCAAATAAGTATTCTGGGCAAAAGTTGACTATGAGCCAAGAAAAGTCAGAAGGCCTTCCGTCAGACTGCGTGGGGGAGTGCACTGACACAGCAAGAGAACTCCATTAAGAGGTGTGTCTTTACTGAGCTGCCAGCATCTCAATGACTGATGTGAACTGTGAAAACACTACACGTCCCAGAAGCCCCTTTCCAAGGAGCAGCAGCTCTTCATGGCTCTTCAAGTGAAGGCATCAGTGCAGAGGGCACTTCAGCCTCATCAAATCCATCCTCTCTAGAGATCTTGATAGAAAGCAATTGCTACTGGCTCACACAGTTCCTCTCAGGCACCCTAGCCATACATGTTGTTGTATTAGCCATCAGGCACCCTAGCCATACATGTTGTTGTATTAGCCATCAGGCACCCTAGCCATACATGTTGTTGTATTAGCCATCAGGCACCCTAGCCATACATGTTGTTGTATTAGCCATCAGGCACCCTAGCCGTACATGTTGATGTATAATAATATATATTACTGTATGCCATATAGCAAATATTTATTCATCTGAACAATAGCTAAAATCATGGACAGTATACGCTGCACAGACAGACAAAATATGACACACTATTCTATTACATCCAATAGTGCACACAGGCTAGTGGAAGCTACAGCTATGGACTCTTAATGCTGAACCTTCTTCAGCATCGTGACAATATGCAATATGCGATATGCACGCTCATACGATTTTAAACAGCCATAAATTTCAGGGTATGGAGCTGTCAGGGGCTTGTTTATTTCGCCGTCACGTCCCAACAATGGCCAGTGTTTGCGCTGGGGCCATGGCATTGTCGTAAGACTTAGTCACACTGCCTCCGGCACACAGGGGCCTGTCTTGTTGCCCTGAACAGCGGCGTTTTCTGGGGCACTTCTAAACCCTTAAGCCCCTCAGCCAGTTCTACTGCCACAGAGGACTTTGCCCTCCGCCAGCGCTCTCACACAGTCTTGGGCACGGAACACAAATATGAAGCTCAAGAACTGTGACAAATCGGCCCCAGTTATTTATTCATTTTGTTTCTAATTTCTTCCCTTTCCTCTTTTGCTTTGAGCACATTATACAACATTATAACATCTCCCTCAAAATAGCAATCTGTGGTGAAATCACTCCAACAATGGAATTTGCTGTGTTGCAAAATGGTACACAACAAATGTATTGCTAAGAGATCACTGGGAGACACTCGAAGTAGACACATAATCGCTATCCTTCAGGAATGTACAGTAGGACCAGCCAAGAGATAGCCTACCAGCAGATTTGGATTTCTGAAATACGACAGACAGTGTCCAAATCAAACGGAAAACACTCTTTTCAGGATCTCCCCTCGTGAACCCCAAACATAACCCTTGCAAAACCCTAATAGGCGAGGCCTAATATCTGAGTGATTATTTAAAGGGCTACATAATGACGGGAAGAGCGTGGGTTGACTCAGCGGGGATGCGACTCAGCCACCTCCCATCACAGGGAGGCTCTCAGAGGAGAGGGCGAGCGTCGTCAGAGGAGCCAGAGACGGGCACTGGCACGGACGGGCATCCGTGACTCTCTGCCAGGCTCTCTGGACTTGGACGCCAACAAGATCCGAGGAAATCTGATCCGTGCTCGCAGGAAATTTCCAAAATGGATCAGACTCCAGCTTTTTGGTCCATAAGAAACTTTCATCAGAGAATCACATCCTTTGCTTTTGCATGCACGCGTGCTCGCTTGACTTTCAAGCGATTGTGAGTGAGCGAGGGGCTGGCAGAAACACAAAACAAAACAAACTCCCTGGACACTGTCCCCCCTCCCCCTGGTCACTCTCTCCCTCGCCCACTGCCCTGCTGCCAAGTGATGACATCACCGGGAAAGAGGAACAAGAATGCGGGCACGACCTGCCCATCCAGCCAAGCGCCCGGGGTAAGGGGGGTAAGGGGGTGGGGGGGGGGGGGGGGCTCACATGGGAGGCTTGATTACAGTCCCGCAACAAAGCAGGCCATGCCAGTCCCCTGTGCCATCCTCAGCAGTGGGCACAGGCTTTTGAACAACACGCTCCCCCAAAACTGGCAGCCACGTCCGGCCTGTTTCAGGGGGCCAGAGCGACTTCAATGGGCTTACCACTCTTCCCCTCCCCACTCCCCACCCCCTCCCTCCCTCCCGTCCTTGGTTTCACATGGCCACAAAGGAGATGGAGAAAATGACCTCTCTCTGTCTCTTGTCTTCCTCGCTGGCTCGCCACTTCAAAGAGAGAGAGAGAGAGACGGCCAGCCATGAAGAATCTTATTTGATGCCCTAATAGGCCCATTTCTCCTCTAAATTGAAGCCTTTCTCATCATGAGAGAGCGAGTGCGTTTTAAATAGCGTGTCACAACAAGATCCGTGGCATCCATCAGCATGCCGGAGTCGCGCGGGGAAGAAAAAAACACCCCACAAATGGACAACTAAAAGGGATGAACTGCCACAATGCTCAGGGGGGGATGGATGAATCACACCAACTGATATTTGTCAAACAGCCATTTCCCTGAAACGATAAGCGGTGATTCATACCCGGACTGGACCTTCAAATAAGACTTGAGAAATGCCACATTTTTGACACCTCCCACAGAAATGGTCTAAATCTGAATCGGCCTATTCTGCACTTGAGTCATGATGCAATTATTTTGAATCTTCTTTTTCAAAACGTAAACCCTTTCACAGCAATCTGAAATGTCATAGATGAGAAACAGAAGGCACACTCAAAGCTACTTTATAGAACCAAAACTGGTTCTGTTGCATGCTTCATAATATACGGCACCCCTAAATGGTTCTTTTAAACCATTTTGAAGAGTTCAGCAAAGGAACTCCAAAGGGTTCTTTAAAGCCTGCATGGTTCTACACAGCACCCCAAGAGAGTTCTTAAGAGCGTACTAATGACAAGTGCCCACCTTAAACATCCCTGGCTCTTTGATGTCCAGCTGCGCCCATCTCCACCTCTCCTTCCCGCTCCTCCTGCGTCCAGACGGTCCACCGGATCGCTTCGGTCCGGCCAGCCAGACGGCGCCGATGGCCACCATGAACCCCAGGACCATGCCGACCACCATGGTGCCCACGTAGTCGGGCAGGGGCACCACGAAGTAGCCGTAGGTGAGGACGGTCAGCGCAAACAGGGTCTTGAGGGGGATGCTGGGGGCCGGCTCGTCCGCCTCCTGCTCGTCGTCGCTGTAGGCGTCGGCGATCGTCGGCCTCCTGGCGACGGCGACGGCGCCGTTGGCGCGCTCGCCCCCCTCCGCCTCGTTCTCGTTGTCCGTGCAGAAGTCGAAGTCCTCGCTGTAGAGCTCGCAGAACTCCTCGTCCTCCTGCCGGGCCAGCGCCGACATGGAGCACTTCTCGAAGGCCAGCGGCGACTCGGCGGCCGACACCGCCCTCTCCGTCCCCTCGCCGTCCGAGTCGTCCTCGTCTCCGTCTCCGTCGCCGGCCTCCTCCTCCTTGATGCTGTAGTTGTTGTTGTTGCTCTCCGGGTGGCCGTTGAGGGCGGCCAGGCTGGACAGCTCCGAGGCGCTGCTGGACAGTCCTTTGGGCCGGTAGAGGCCGCCGACGCCGCCGCTCTCGTCGCCCATGATCTTGCTGAGCCGCTGCAGGGGCTCGTACATGGCCTCCGACCAGCGCCGCTTGGTGTCCTCGATGCGCGCCTCCACCTCCGCCAGCGAGAAGCGGCTGTCCGGCGAGGTGAGCGGCGACGACGGCGCCGTCTTCGAGTCGCCCGTCGCCCCCGCCGACGTCGATGTCGAAGTCGATGTGGAGGACGACGTCCCGCGGGGCTGGGTGAACTGCTTGAAGAGCTGCAGGTTGAGACGCGAGTCCGGCAGGCGGAAGGACGCTGTAGCGTCCTGCGAAGAGGAGGAGGAGGAGGAAGAGGAAGAGGAGGAGGCGGTGTCGCTGGACAGGGACTTGACCAGGCTCTTCATCAGCTGGCGGTGGCGCAGGGCGGGGCCGAGGGGGGCGCCGTCACGAGGCTCCAGGTCGGAGGACAGGGACTTGATGAGCTGCATGAAGGGCTTGTCGGCGGAGGGCAGGGTGATGGACCGGGAGGGAGACAAGCTCTTGGCCGCGGGGGAGGCCGGAGACGGGGGGGTGGTCACCGACGGTCCCTTGACCGACGACGTGAAGGACGAGCTGGACGCGAGGGGCCGCGCCGGACCCTGGTCTTGGGGGCCGGACGCGGAGGGGAGGCTGACCGTGGAGGAGGAGGAGAACATGGGAGTCGCGGCGGGACCGGTCGTGGAGGTCACGCCGTCTCCGTCCCCCAGCTCCTCGCCGACGTCCTGGGCGTCCGCGGTTCTGCCCCCGCCGTCGTCCGCTCTCCCCGCCGTGCCGTACAGCTCCTCTTCCTCCTCTTCCTCGCCCTTGCCGAGCGCCGAGAAGTGGATGGTGATGTTGTCGCGGGACAGCGGGTGCTGCTGGACCTGCAGCTTGGGCACGGCGGGCAGGCGCGAGGTGGACGGCGGTCTCTCGGCATGGCCGCCCTGCCTACTGGTCATCGCGCAGATCCCAGAGGCTCAGAGCCTGCAGCACAAGCATAGGGGGAGAGAGAGAGAGAGTTAAGGTCAAGATGATCATGCATAGAATGATCAGTGAAAAAAGATCAGATGCAAAACCCTTGAAATACGCCTGACTTTCCTTTTAAAGAAGAAGAGTTGTGCTAATTAGAATCAACTGGCACAGATATGTGGTAGGACGTTAAATGAGCATTTTTTTTATCAAGCTCCTATAGATTTAAAGTGGATTTTTTAAAAATCAATAATGAATGAATTAACGCATACTATGTGTGGACAGCATCCACTCACGATTGTGTTTTCATTTTTTTACAGAGCTAGCATTTAAAGGGTTTTGCATCTGAACTCTTCAATTACAAAGCAGTCTTAATCAATTAGGCACCGAGTAGTACTGTTTGCCATGTGAACACTGAAGGAAGGAATAAGAGATGACTTGCACACCCGATACAGTAGCTCCCATTCGAAGTTCTTTATTATTATTACCTTAGGTTATGCTTTTATTAGGGTTTGTTTGTCTGTCTGACTAAGATAACTCAAAAGGTTATGGATGGATTTCGATCAAATTTTCAGGGAAGGTCTGAAATGACCCAAGGAAGACATGATTAAATTTTGGGAGCGATCCTTATCACCGTCTGGATCCAGGTGGCGGTTATGTTTTCGCTTGGCAGAGCCTCGGAGGTCTGCGCTCTCGGAGTGCTTTTCTAGTTTTATTTGTGACATTACACTAAAGGAAGGAACTCCAAATCAACATGAATCTGTAAGCTAGTGAGGACCGTCTCGGCAGCTCTTAGCCCCGACCACAGAAAGGAAGGCGGTGGAAGGCAGGAAACGAGCAGCACAAACTCTGTGTGCGTGTGTGTGTGCGAGACACACCCATGCGGATGCTGGCTTGGTAATGCACGCTGAAGCGGTACATTAATTCACTGGCTGATGCTAAGTTAACACACAGGCACTCAGGAATCTTCAGAGTTTGATTATTCTGCTCCCCTCAGACCCTCTCTACAGTGGACTGGACTCACTCCAAAAAGTCATTAAGGGGCAATCCTTGAATAAACCCCTCTTTTAACACAGGGTCAGGCTGCAGACTGATGGAGTTACATTAAACCGTGTGTAGTAAAGACCGTTTTGTCTAGTCAGAAATGCCCAGGTATCATGGCCTCATATCTCCCATTGCTTGTTAGTGCTATTTGTCACCCCTTGGTGATGCTTTGGTGACCTGGTAGCGACACCATTACATTTCGCCAAATCCACCTCAGTTTGAAAGTGAGAGATCGAACGAGGGAGAGTCTTCTCTGGCTTCCTGCACGGTAAAACCTGTGACTCTGCTGGGCGGAACGAGTGTGTGTGTGGAGGCTGCCTGGAGCGAGAGATGTAAGCAATGTTTAGCATCTTCAGCTCCAGCTACTGCTTAATGGGATTAGCTTGTTTGGGTTGGAGAGCCGGACCAAAACTCTGCCTGGAGCCTTGGAATGAAGCCCTTCCGGAACACTGTACCACGTTCTGTTCGGCATGTGCTACGACAACAGAAATGTGTTCCTGCGAGGCCAAAGCTTCAGACAATAGTAGAACGTTGGGCTGATTTAATCCTTCTACATAGGAGTGAATACGTTAGACGGTGCTGTAAAATGCACTGTTGGCGCCTGTTGTGTGTGGGTACGTAGGCTTGTCCATAGCAAACGCACAGTATCTTTTCCCCCCATCTTGCATTCACACACTCAAACAAACCTCTAGGCAATAAAAAAAGCAACAACTGCCAAAGTCTTCCTTTTCCCTTTTGAAGATAAAGCCATGCTCAAACAAGAACAAAAAAGAGCTTTGAAGTCAGTTGATGCGATTGAGGAGGTGGGGGGGGGGCAACAAAAAAAAGAGATGCTGCTGGATTGCTTACTGATCAAACCGTGTATACAGCATGAGGTGAGTGAGAACGGCGATGAGAAAACTGGAGAACAGAGTGCTGGCCCACTTAATGTTCTCGCCGCCGATTTTTAATGACTCGATGTCTGGATCGGGTTGACAAGATCTGTGAGAGCCGAGAGCCGTCATAATCGACTTCTGGGTCAAGACAGAGACAGACGGGCTTCACATCATCAGATCGAAGAGGGGATCACGACATTTGGAGCATGGGGTCTAGAAGACAAAGCACCGCCATAAGCACAAAAACACAAACACAGCATACTTCTTGCCCTCAAAAGTAGGGCAGGAGTAAAGTAGGAGAGATGTCACGGTATCACTAGAAATAATAAGAAGATCGTGGTCAGAGTTATCATGACTAATGGCATTGATTTAGCGTGTCTGCCTTTTTTTTCTTTCGACTGGTGATGTAATGACCGCACAGTCAACTAAATATGGACTGAATGGGCCGTATGACTTCCCTGTTACCCAATCACAGCAAGCAAAATCATCTCGCAATCTCGCCCCCCTTATCCTGTCACTGTGCTCTGGGGAAGACCGGCCTCGTCTCCAGCGGCCCTCTTCCAGTTAACAAACTTATTATTAAACGGAAATCAGTACAAAAAAAGAAAAGCTGCTGTGAACTGAATGAGGGGATTTATTTTTGTCCACATTTTGCTGATAAACAAAAAGAAACAAGGGTCAGAACAAAAGCAACCTTTCACTGAGAAGACACAAGGGACAAACTTGGGTCAGGACAAAAAAAAAGACCCTTTACTGAGAAGAGACTAAAGTTGTTTTTTTTTGCCGTGGTGTTATTTTGCGCCGCAAGATGATTGGTCCGCGAGAGAGCCGTTAGTTAGGTGATAAAAGAGACGTCACTGGTGTTGTGGTGGCGGGGTGTCAAGACTGCATCTTGAATGTGAAATAATAAGACATCATTCTCACCGCAGCGTGACATACTGGCTTCACAATCTAAAACTCCATAAGGCGGAGCAGACATCAGACAATGTCCTTGTCAATAATTGACTCTCACAGTCACTTTATGACATCAAAGGTTTTTGGAAAATAAAAAATATATCACGGCGACATTATGCACCTTCAAAGGGTGATTTAATGGGAAGGCCTAATTAAGATTCAGCCCCTGGAGTGGTTTACCGCAGGTGAACTGCCATGGAATTGCACATTAATCCCAGGGCTTGTCTTGCCATGTGAACAGCACAGGACTCAAAGACATAAAACCTTTTACATTTAGCCTTTTACACCCACTCACTTTTTTAGAATACATGACACATAAACACATAAACACACACCAATAAGAAGACAATCGGTTGTTTTGAAAGCCAGCTGCGTTATGACAGTGTGTCATCAGACAGTGACCACAGTGAGTGATGAGGGAGCGTGACAGTGCACTGATCAGCCTCAACGGTGCTCACAAGACCAGGGCCCGAGGCAACAGAGCCCTTTACACACACACACACACACACACACACACACACACACACACACACACACACACACACACACACACACACACACACACACACACACACACACACACACACACACACACACACACACACACACACACACACACACACACACACACACACACACACACACAGTCAAAACACACTCATAAAACCCACTTGTCCATCTATAATTCATTGCTCAGGCCAGACATCGGTGTGTGGCCGATGATTTGGCTTTGCCAGCAGTAAAGTGAAGACGATAAAGACAGCAGAGCCATGGACGGTGTTGGCTATTACCCACTCACACTGTGTCCACTCAAGCGTGCACATCTGAAGGGCTGACCGCTTAGTACTGCTAAGCATACTTAAACCACAACCGGTGCTGCTAAGAAAGGCTGACTTGATTATTTTACACGCATTACGCAAGCTAAATGTTCATTGAGTTTCCTGCTCACAGATCGACTTGTGAGAGCAGTTGGGGTGATTGGGATGCACCAGTTTAAGCAAACCGTTTTGGCCAATTCAAGCCAAGGCGGCATTTTAATATGCAGACCTTCATGTCTCTGGCGCCATCACAAATATGTCCACGATTATGTTAGTTGATGCACTTGAGACATTGCTGATACGGGCTGGCCTACACGTTCCTTTCAACCGCAATTGTGAAGCTGTATCGGTTGCCATGTTTTTGGAAAACATTCCAGAATTGTTTCCTCGAGAGCGTTCCCGGTGGGATCCGAGGCGCTGGCGGAGGCTCTAAAACATCACATTCCCTCGGTGGGAAACCAGCTCCCACCGGGAGGACCTGATGTTCTCTCAACTCGAGGAGAAAGACGAAAAGAAGAAAAAAAAAAGTTCTCTGTTGCAAATTTCTGACAACGTTGCGCTCCCCTTGGAATTCTACATGACCAAATTAGCAGTAATAAATTGGGTTTCCACCCTGCAGTCCGCCATTCTAATCCAATATACTTTTCGTCAGATTCAGCGAATTGCCCCTTACGGTCCACTAGCTGCTCATTCTGTACGTGTGCGCGCTCAAAAAAACTAAACAAAACAAAACTGGTGTTTGTACACAGCTTTAGCTCTGTGAACGGGAAACAAAGCATTCAAGCCGAACCACACTACTCCAGCCAATCAACATGTTGCTTTGTGGACAGAGAGAGGACGAGAGTGTTTTGATTCTTTGATTGGCTGTTTATCTCGTGCCATCAACAACATTGCGACAAAATTGCGGGTTTTAAATTTCCATAAACAGAGCAGATAAACATGCAGGCGGTTTACGGAGCAGATAAACAGGCCTCGGACGCTGTGCTGTGGAGTTCATGTGCACGGACACACTGGGCCTGTTTGGGGTGATGGACGAGCTTCATCGTCTCTCTCACACAAGGAGGACAGCAGCACGAAGATAAAAATCATTAACGTGACAAGATCAACCACGGGGGGACAGAGTTACGAGCTGCATGATTAATCGCGGCCTATGCAATTAGCTAATTGCGTTAGCGATTTCGATTAAAAATCGATTTCACTGCGCAGCTCTAGCATGCGTGAATTTGCATGGGCATGGGTGAGACGCAGATGGCCGACGGCTCTGGGCGCTGGCTGGCTGGCTGGCCACCATCACATGTGTCAGGTCTCGCAGGGCTGCGTCATCCTCATGCCCCTTGTCCTGTCCAGAGAGTTTTGGCCAGCACAATGACACCATTCTGTGGCAGCATTCCACAGCCCGTCAAAATGGCCCTAATTCGGTCGCATTCATATACGCCACGAGTATCCACGCCAACAGCAGCGCACTAATTCTCAGTCTCTCTCTCACTCACACACACACACACACACACACACACACACACACATATTTACATTCTCTTCAAGAGGCCTTGTGTGCAGGACAGGCATGTTTTTTTTCCTCTACACGGTCCAACACGATCTCCATAGCGACACACCCACATACTGCTTTAGCACTGAATCCTCCTCCTAGCCAGATTTGATACACCACGTCAACTTTTCCCACCACCTCAGCAGCTGAAGTGCAGAGTCCTCCTTCTGACATGATTCAAAAGGTCTTTAGTGTTCCATATCAGCACAGCTGAGCCGAGTCACAGGTGGCTAATATGGATATGGGTCGTCTAACGCTAATGCCTCACAGTGGCCAAGCTTCCAGTCATAACAAGTCTGTGTGCACCATCTCTTTTAACCCTGCTGAAAACCAGACACGAGACAATGAACAAATGCAGTTAGGGAACACTGCTACTGGAAGACAAGGGGGCACAAACACAGCTCCGCACTGAAACAAAATCCTCAAAGGCGCGCACACACACACACACACACACACACACTCACACACACACCAAGGGAAAGAACCGACGCTCATTACTGCCAGCGCCTCTCTAATTACGGTGGCGTGATGATCTTATTAGGAGAGGAGGCATGTAGAGCATCAGAGCGCCTGTCACATCATATCACGGGCGTTTATGGAGCGAGAGCGGCGGCACCACCCACACTGCCGAACTCACTCAGCCCAGACGCCGGCACTCAGGGCTGGGCTCGCTGTCAGACGCAAACACAGTCGTCAAGGCGGCATGTCAAGACAACAAACTTGTTTGTTTGCCGCACAGAGTAAACTGTGAGGGGGGAAAAGCATTGTAAGGGTAACAACCAGTAGAAGTGCAGCAAATGACACAGAAAATGGCAAAATGGTCCATTTATAGTCTTAATGTGTCTGTCGTCTGTTGCATATGATTCCTATGCATTCAAGCAGCCTGATGACCGTTTATCTTCACGAGACCATGACTGTAGACGTCAGTAAACTTGAAAAACACACTACACTGAGGTCAGAGTCGGACACAGGTAAGACCGTTACATAAACCTTAACCGTGACCCGGTGCTGCAGAAAAATAAAGAGCAGCACCATTTCTAAATCAGATATCCTGTTGCCATGCCAACAAGTGGAGTTTCCCCCCCAACAAGTCTGACCCATGATAAGATAATGACCCAGTTGTGACGATGCTGCGCCGGTGTTTGGGAAACAGATCTCCTCCAAACATATCCCCAGAGAAGTCCTAAAGAACAAACTAGGCATTCATGCTTAATCAGGCCATTATGGGAATCTCGCTCACTCCGTCACGTGATGCAGTTAATTGTTCAGATGAGCCTTGAGTAATTGGAATGTATGAGAGTGTTTAGACATAAAACTACACGTTGTGTGAAATCTTATTAGCAGAGAGAGTACTCTACTAAACATAGAATAGATCATTACGACAAATACACAAAGCTCACAGAAGGTTTGTTTATAGAGCCTGCAAGCCTTAATATGTTACTTCAGTAAAGGCTAGTTTAGACTAGATAGCTCCCTGGGGAGTCTTAGCCATTTATACTCCACTCGCTGTCACACAAGGGATAGCCAGCAAGCCTGTTTATTCCGGTTCACCTGATAGCAGCCGTCCTCATATGGGAGATACCGCTAAGAGGTCTATCCACCCACCCACACAAACACACACACACACACACACACACACCTTGCTGCTTCACACATCATCACCTGATAAATGACTTCAATGAGCTGAGTGTTGGGGGTGTAATTATCATCTTCAGATGCTGCGCTGAGATCAGTCCAGCTGCTCTATGCTATGTATGAGCATTGTGAAAAAGAACAGATGTAGTTGGTGTTGTTGCTGTGCTTCAGAAGGAGGAGTGGGCAGGAGAGAGAGAGAGAGGGAGAGAGAGAGAGAGAGGACCAGACCCTCATGCCTCAATCCATTCATGCCCCCCATCCTCCAAGACCTCCATAAATGTCAGCCACTATCATTTCAAATGGCACAGAACAAAAGCTGCAATTATGCTGCCAGCTTGCCAAAGTAGTCGGCTTTTCAGCAGACAAGTGTGTGTGTGCGTGTGTGTGTGTGTCTGAAACAAGCCAACTGCTTTCATCCTCTTCCCCCTTCAGATCCACATAAATTCTAAAATAAACAACAAGAACAACAGAAACATGTTGGTCTGTATATCAGGACACACGACTCTGTCCAATAAAACTCAGAGAACATAATCAGAGTATCCCCAAGGTGCCCAGCAGCGAGTGTACTGTAAGCCAGTTAGCCTCTCTGCTTTACAGTATCTTAACTGGCCCCGAGAGAGACGGCTATAATCTCAGCCCACTGCACCTGGCCCAGGTTTCACTAGCGCGGATTAGCGCTAATCCTATGCTATCCCTCCATTTAAGAGCAGCTTTATCAAACACTACCAACAGATTTCTCTCACTCACACCATGTTGCTCTCAAAGAGGTGCAGCTGCTGATTCCCTGCAGAGGCCTGGCCAGTGGATCCATGTGGAGTTTTTTTTTTTTTTTTTGTGAAAATGGCTAGCTGCTATCCTACTGGGCTGTCGCCGCTAGCACTGTCTTGAGAAAAAGCAATTTACTGGGCTATTTAAGACAACAGCACCTCTGGTACAGAAAAGAAAAGGGGAAAAGAGGGGGGAAGAAAGAAAACGTGTGTTTTAGCCTTCTGCGAATCCCTCACAGCCTCTTTGTGAGCGACATGATGTAATATACAGCAAATTCGCGTTAAACCGCTTGACTGCCTCGCGAACAACCACCGGCGAATGTAAAATGTGGAGTAATAATCTTTCCAATTATGGGGAATAGTCGGTGTGTGGGTCCGCCGGGTGTAGAAATGCCTTTGTGCTAATGCCATTGACACAGAGGCGGGGATAAGAAGAGGGGGATTAGTCAGGAGGGAGTGGGGCGGCTGGTGCTGGGCTGTTCAGGCAGCCCTGTATGCTCAGGCTTTGCACAGACTTAGCTAATGGCTTTCTTGCTGAACATAGCAAGAACGGGTTCCTGAGGGAACCGGCTGAACATGGCAAGAAGGGGTTCCTGAAGGGAACCGGCTGAACATGGCACGAAGGGGTTCCTGAGGGAACCGGCTGAAGGAACGAGGGAAGTTCCAGTAACGACCTCCCTCTCTCTTCCAGTCTCCAGGAACAGTTCTCTCCCTTTCACAGTGTTGTGGTTATTACCAGGATGGCCGACGGCGGCATGTTTCAGGGAAGCAACAAGACAGGAGAGTTCAGAGGAGGCCTGGGGGGGGCTAACAGAGGGGATAGTCAAACCTACACGACCAGCAACCAAACAGCATGTCTGGTTAATCACCATGCTCACAGATGCCCTACAGACACAACCAGGTGATGCACACGAAGGATGACACCTGTCAAAACATCTCAGGAGCATCCTCCGAGACCAAGACATGGAAAGAGGGACCAATTAACACAGGGAGGGAGGTGCAGTCATTTGAAGCAGAGGTCTCAAGATGGACATCAAGATACACCTACGTCGTCTATGTAGAGTAAACCTAATTCTTGAACCATCAGTGAAGCCGAAAGAAACATTGCCCACCCCTTCATCGTTCCAGACACAAGCAAAGGCTTCACAATCCCAAGTTCACTTTGGGATCGAAATTGGGCAGTAGCGCACGTCAGAAAGCCCCACAGGTATCCTCCTGTCTTCACTGACAATCTAGCGTGAGCTCTCCGCAGCGGAGCCGAGCGTGGGTCAGTCTGTCAGTAGCGCTGGAAGCCGCAGACGGCCATAATTGGCGCCGGTCCTTCCCGTGGTCCCCGCAGGGCTGCAGCCGTGCAATCATCCAGCTAACTGCCTCGTGTTGCAGCGGGGAGCTGAGGGGGAAATAAAAAGGCGAGGCGAGGCGAGGACCGCTGCCTTTCAACAACGAGCAGGGCGGGCGGGCGAGCGGACAGACAGGTCTCGCCCAACGCACAGGCACTCTCGCACAGCACAGGCCCGGGCCGAGAGCAGGAAAAACCCGTTCGGTCCCTCACAGCTCAGGATGTTTGTTGCCAGCACGGGTTGAAAAGGCATTCCTTTCAACATGTTTAGCTAAGGCTGCTCGATTGTGGCAAATAATCACTATATCATGTTGCTTTTTTGGAAGTCATAATTGATGATTTATTGATTGATTTGATTAATTGCACAGCCCTATGTTCTACACCACCTCTTTTTTGCCTGAAGGGACTCTTAACAATGATATAGTATGTTGAAAAAATAGAGGAAGTACGGGGAAATATGTAGGCCAGGCAAAGCCTTGTGTGAGTAAGACAGTTACAGTTTGCAAATGAGAAAGAGATCATTGTGACTAAGCATGGGGAAGTAAAGAAAGTCATCACTTTTCCCTCAAGAGCAACTGAAAGAGACACAGAAGGGAGAAAGAGAGAGAGACGTTGCCTCAGGCTGAAGCCATCAATCTACGACGCAGTCCCCCAGGGCTGCGTTCTGTACGCTCTGATATGCCGCTGCCCGGTCACGGCCACTGTGAGCATATGCCCAAATAAACAAGCTGTCCGCTCTCATTAACGGCCAGAAGTGAACCAGGCAAAAGGCAACACGACTGGACTCGCTGCCCAATCTGTGCAGTCACAGATCACTCCGCTAAACATTCAGGGGCTTTGAGGGAGACTCGGCTCCGATTCTGAGCAATGATTTACTCAGTTAGCTTAACTAATGAGGGCCCTTTACAGGTGCAGTAACCAATCCCGCATGGTAAGTGGAACTCATTACTTTTGAATGAGAGACAAGGCTCCAATCACGTCCAGACAACGTGCTTTGTTTGGCACAAATGTCTCTCTAGTTTCTCGCCAGAGACCAAAGGAGCAATAGTATCAAAATCACGTAGCGTAGGCAGCGGCTTTCCTGCCTGCTGTGCGTGTGCCATCCACCCAGTAAAAATGCTGCCCTACTGATACAGCTGACGATCCGAGTTCACGCACAGGTCAGTGTGCTTTATTGGGGATACGATTACTGATGCTCTTGTCTGCCAAAATGGTCCTCTGGTCAATAATTCAGAGCGCGCTCAGTTACAGCTCATGGGTGTGATTACAGTTACTGGGGCTAAGTCATCCAAGCCTGTGAGCGGCCGTATTTTGATACGAGATGAAACATTCTGCACAGTGTCCATAATCACAAAGCATACAAAAAGACAAGTGTTAAATGGCATTTTAACATTCACAAATGACTGTAGATGTGACATGCTCTCGTTGACAGACTCGCAACCTAAAAATGAAACAGCACTGCCCCATTTCTCCTCATGAAACCAGATTTTCTATTATCTTCCTCTTCAAAATGGTATAAGACAATATTCGTACGTGATACAGAAACCTGTGAGCGAGGAAATGAAAGCAGATATTTCAAGTGTCAGTCAAATCCTCCCACCATAACACGTGTCAAAAGACTAATTCAGTCATGACTGAGGTGACGGTTCTTCAAATGGACGCGCAGAATGAAAAACAAAATTGAAAACAGGCACCGAAATGAGACCGAAACGATGGCGATGACACATTTAGCAGCCATGCGGTGACTAACGTGGCTTTGAGCAGCTGTGCCTGGCGCACCTGTGCCACGCGGACTGAGGCCTTACTTAGAGCACTGCAGCCACAGGACCGGAAAGGCTAGTCCTGAGGGACGCTAACGCTAACGCTGATGTGATGTGTACCGAGAGGCAAACAATCTGAGGCGATTCGGTAGCTGCAACGCTTTCTATCATTCTGGCTTTTTTTTTTTTTTTTGCTTTGTTTTTTTCCCCTCCTCCATCAGAGACGGAACGGTCTGGCAGGTGCAGACATCATTAAGAAAACAAGGTATTTTTGTCCCGTCTTTGGTGGATGTTTTTCGCCTCGCTTTTGTTTGTTTCCCGGGAGACTGAGGAGCTGTCTGAAAAACACACAAATGATGCGGACTCGTCGCAAAAAAATAACAAGACAGCGACACAGGCCCATTAGCTGTCCAGCGTGACACCCTGACATTTCAATTCCCGTCTTGATGTCTCTGTCTCGAGCCGCCGCCCAGCTTGAGGGACTCCGCCGGCGTCGGCGACAGATGCCAGACACCTCGCGGTGCCACCTCGAGAGCGAGAGCCTGTGTGACGAAACTTCAAAGACGAGCCGCCGTAAGGGAAGCGGGAAGTGAGAAATGCCATGCGACTGGCGGAGACGTAGGAAAGGTTCTGGCACTTGGGAGCGGCTTTCAAGAGCGAGATAGCGTCTCTCATCTAGTGGTCCCAGTGTGGAGGCTGCCAGGCAGCAAGCTGTGAGAGATGCTACACCCCCCCCCCCCCCTCCCTCTCCGACCACCACCCACCTCCTCCAACACCTCCCCCACCCAAGGATCTGTCCTTCTGCTGGCCACTTGGCCGGACAGGCGGTCTAAACTTAGGAGGCGAGCCGACGCGTCCCTGTGCGACATTCTGCACTCGCTCTCCAGAAGAGACCGCTCAGGTGCTGACGACACTGGCAGGGATGAGTGGTGGCACAGAGTCCGAGAAGAACAAACACATACATTACATTTATGGGACATGGAATTTGCTTGTGGCTACTGAGACATGGGTTGGATGTTTGGATTGGGAATGTAGACAAACATTATTCTGGTCAAGCTCCCAAATCAGAATGCTACATGGCACAAATGAAAGGGGGGAAATATGAAAAGAAAACTTTCCATAGCCACCAAAACAATGCTATTCCCTGATCAGCAGTTTAGAGAAAGAAGACCAAGTTCAGGAAACTGATCAATAGACCAAGAACAATCCCTCAATTTAATTCCCAACAACCTGAGGCAACTGAATTTACAGCTGCTTTTCTCAGCAGAATCTCTGAAAACAGGTCACTCAGGTGTGGCAACATTGTCCCTGTTATTTTCTTCCAATTCACTATGGAGATCGCATTCCAAATTGGTCTCAACAGAAACTGGTTGAGTCACAATAATGGTCATTCGACTGAACAATGAGCTGCTCAGGCCTGTCGAGCATGCAGCATGTGCATTGCAAATGCCATGACCTGACAGGACAGAGAAGGCCGAGTCAGTGGCCCAGTCCTGGACCTTCCGAGTTTCTATCTTCATATTAGTGCTGGTGACAGCCAGTCTGGCCAACATAACGCCAAACATTTTTTGTTGTCCCGTTTTCTCACAAAATGTAACAACAAGCACCAAAATGTAACAAAGAACAACTGTCCTTTATAAATGAATTAACCCGGAAATACTGCTATATTTGTAGGCTAGGACTAGGAGTTATGGTTATACTGCAACGTTCGGATGTCACTGAAAAGTATGTTGTGGTATTTTTACCATTAGATAAGACTCACATGGCTGCGGGTGTTGTTGACACTGCTCTTAGTGGACACGGCTGGTGAGAAAGCTGCTGCCACGACCATCATCTACGTGCCCAAAAAGACCAGTCACTTCCTGCTTGACCACATGGCCTAGCCACACCCACTGCCAACCAGCGAGCTCTAAGGGCCACTCTCCGTGACCTGGCGGTGACGCAACATCGCACCGAAAACAAAACAAAAACAAGCCTGCGTGTCGAGACTACCACCTGTACAGGACTCGGCAGGCCACGCAGCAACATCAGAAACCACAGCTTCTGACACCCATCTCTGAAATAAGTTTTGAACCTGACTGAAACAGACAGTGTGTGTGAGTGTGTGTGTGTGTGTGTGTGTGTGTGTGTGTGTGAGTGTGTGCTTAGGGAGCAGGTGTGTGGCCATAGAGGGGGGTTACACCTCTCTCACCCAGGGCAGCTCCGGGTGATAGGAGCGCTCCTTATCTCCCACTGCTCACTGGCAATCACACCTGCTGCGCCGTGGCATTCGGCAGCGGACCTCTGAACTCCCACAATCCCACAGACTCCGTCACCTGTCGCACGCCAGGGAGCTGTTCGCCAAGACACAGACACTCGGAGAACTATAATTAGATGAATTACCATGAAAGCCTGCACAGGTGCGTGTCAGTTCTGCATAAACGTGTCAAAAAACGGAGCGAGCTAAGATTGCTTAGCTTGACAGAGTGTGGTTATGACTGGGTGACACTGTGCAAGCAGAAAAATAAGGAAGCTTGTGGCATCTTTCAGTCACGTCTCTATCGCCAAAACGTGGACAACAGCATTTCTCTGTCTCTTTAATGGAGAGCAAAAGGGAGAAAAGGAGACAGAGAGCTTGGGGTGTTGGTTTCACATTGGCTCCATTACTGTTTGCTTTGTCATCCTAAGTGAAAAATATATTTTTCCTCGACTGGAGCCTTCACCTCCCTCCCACCGTGAGTGCAGTATCACCAATAGAGTTGGGTTCAGAGACGTTAGTGGTCTCCGCACAGAGAGAGAGAGAGAGAGAGAGAGAGACAGAGAGAGAGAGAGAGAGAGAGACAGAGAAAGGGAGAGAGAGAGATAAAGACAGAGAGAGAGGGAGAGAAAGGGAGAGAAAGGGAGAGAGAGAGAGAGAAAGGGAGAGATAAAGAGAGAGAGAGAGAGAGAGAGAGAGGGGGGAGGGGTGGCAAACAGACACAGAATGGAAATGGAAGTGGACATCTGATAGCCTGGCACACATTCCCTGCTTAAAGGCCATGTTTGAAATCAATAAAAGGAGGGGAAATGACGAAAGGGAGTGATAAGAGCTGTTGGACACAAAGAGAGAAGAAGAAGTGAGGAACCATTCACTGATGAAAAGGCTATCACACTAATATTCTACACAAGCTGTCTGAGCGAAGCTTCAGCTACTGCGACTTAGCCAGGTGACATCTGTAACAGTTAACACCCTGTGCTTTATTTCACAGTTGGATTAGCAGGCTAACTGTTTTGTTTCGAAACACAGTACGAATACCCTGTGTAGCAACATCACAGGGTATTTTTCTCCCCCGGTCACACCCTTACCAGGTGAGCACCTGACAGGCCCAGTGGATGATTAACCCCTTTGGTTCCAGAAGGCCGTTGCTATGACGACATGTCACACAGGGGGCCACCTGGACCTAATCCATAAGAGAATGCAAAAATCTGCACAGCCACACCCCCAAAAGAAAACACAACAACACTTCCGCTACCCATTTTTTTTTTGGTAATTTATCTTCGAAGGGGTTCCCAAGGTACCACACATACACACCATAACAAATTAAGCATCCTCTTTGTGTGAAGAATGATTTGTTTAAGGAAAGCTATAATATGGCTGGCATTATTTTGACTTGCAAATCAACCACTCTGTGGCAGAATATTGTAATACGCTGGCACACAGTTACAGTACATGACTTTCTAACGGAGGTCCACCACAAACAGCAACAATTTACTGTCAATCCATCCTCCAACAGGAGGAAGTAATCGACAGGTCCTTACGAGCTTTGAGCTTGTGATGTCTGTGGGGACGTGAAGCATAACGTGTGTTGACTTCCTTCTAGAGAGAGAGGAGCTCATAATGTAGCCAAACTCTCTGAAGGTTTAATGAGTTCTTCTTGAAAAGTCCTATTGGACACCAATGGAGTCAACAGTGTCACACCAATACAGCAACACAGCAAAATTCACGACATATTCAGTGTGTGATTTGATGCACTGTAAAAACACTGGCAAACTGTAATGGAAGAACTAGAGGAACCTCGGTCTAGTCAGAAAAGACACAGGACACCCCTGTTGTTGCTTACGGTTTGGGTAATTGTGTGAACGCGACCGGTCCTCACTCCAAGGGCATAGGTGGCATTTACCCACCTGAGGACCAGGTCCTTGTCATGTCCCAAGTAACACAATGAAGCTGCTTACCGTGAGTATTCGGTCCACCCCAGCATGAGGGTCTGTCTGCATGGGGCTATACTGGGTGTTGTGAACCCATGGTCCTCAATGGCCTAGACGAGGGGAAACAGGAAAGCTCAATCACATTCGTTCATGTACCTGTAGCCTATGATCTCACTCTCACACACACTCTCACTCACACTCTCACTCTCAAGCATCAATATGAGGGAATCATTACACAAGCATACACATACAATATTACGAGGAACCATCATGTAACAGTTACAGAGATTGATGACTAACCACCATGGTGCCTAATGTTACAGCGTAATGTTGTGTGTGGTCATTTGATCACCATTTGATGAACACCCAAATAATTTCCAATGGGCCTGTCCAGATTAATCATCTTGTACACGATATGGACTGGCTGACTAACTTGAGTTACTTCATGCAAGGCCTTTCAGGGAAATGTCCATGATGAAGCAACTTCACTAGAGTTCAACACACAGTGATTTATGGGACTAGGGTGGACACTAGACTGTAATATGTCCCTGAACAAATGTTGGTTCTCTGAGACACTTTGTCCTGTTCAAAACTACACTCCTTTTTTCTTGGTCAAGTCATGTTTGTCTCGAGGCTCTCAAAGGCTGCTACATCAACTTTTTACTTTCAAACGTTGGTACATGCCCAACAATGACAGATGTTGTTTGTTTGTGGCATAATCATTATGAGATTAAGCTAGGGGACAAGAGATGGTTTACACTGCAAAGTTGGTCAAAGGATAACATTTACAATAGAGATAACTGGCTCAATTATAGTGCAATCAATGTATTAGTGTTGCATTATACTTTGACAGCTGTTTTCAAACTTCAAAGAGCAAGATGAGTTGTAATCTGAGGAGGAAAGCCAAAATGGCTTAACAGTTGGATGATAAGGTTAAAGAAAAATACCTGGCTTTACTATAGTAATCGTGATGCGCGGCGTGACAAGCAAAAAAGTTAAGCCCTAGTCACTATAACAGTGCTAGCAAGCTATCGTAGCCGACTAGCTTCTGATAAACTAACCCAAACAACACCGAGCGCAATTTTGTGGCGGCGGTTCACCAAGCTTTGGTCTTACCGTTTGCGGAGTTCATTTTCCAGCGACAGGAAAGAACTGAAGTCACAAATGTACTGCCAGAGGATGACGCAGCGTGTATGACAAAAGGGGGGAATGCTGTCAGAGTTTTCAGTCCTTTAGATATCGCTGTCAGTCTTGCTTTACCACCCAGCCTGTTGACAGTAATAGCAGACTGTTCTCCGGACAGTTCCTGTACAAGAAAATACGGATTGACTCTTCCAGGCTAGAGCAATCGAAACGTAGGGGCGGGATCGGCGTCAGGGCATTCCACATACTCGACAATCGAGTATTTTCCTGAAGAGGTGAAAACTTTTCTTTCCAATGGTTGAAGGGAGAAATCGAATTAAGACAATGCGAGTATTGGACGCGTGCTTATGTGCGCAATTTTCTTTTTTTGTAATGCTATGACAATAGATAGATGTCAGTGCAGGGATTATAGTGCATGTTTGATTATGTAAGTATTGGCTACTTTTTTTGCTGCTGCAACAGTTAAAGTGATACGGTCAAATGCTCTCTCTCAAGGAATGGCAATTAAAAAATAGGTAGGCCAAGCCTACGTACTCAGTTGAAAACGCCCATATAACAGTTTTTGTTCCAATCCACTGGAACGGTGACACAACTTGCTTGGACAAAGTTCGCAAGAGATGTAAAAAAAACTCCTCAACCCTAAAAAGTGACCCCTGTGTAGATTATTTGGTAGGCATGTCAGGATAAAACCTATCCTGTCCTGTGATTGATTACAAATGTCAATGGCTGTATGCTACAGGGTCTGGAAAAGTGTTTTATTGTCCAATGAGAAGAAAATGCAACAATATTTGAAATGAAAATCAGAAAATGTTCAATAAGACAATCTTCCAGTCTCTGCCATGACACTATAAGTGGATCTTGATTGGATCATCAAGGCAATGAACAAACATGTCCAGATCAAACAAAGTCCCCTGATTGGCACCTCAGAGAAAAACTGAGGGGTGATCTCAAGAGGAGAACGTAGGCCTACAATACTTTTCAGAAATCACTTTCTCCCACTTCTCAGAATAAATGTGCTTCCCTGAAAGATAGGATTTTATTTTTCCTCCATTGTTTTCATTGTGAGACCCAGATAAACTGCCAAAAGGTGATTTTATACCTCTTTTAGGCAACCTAACAAGGGGTGCCAATAAATGTGCTTTTTTTCTGAGCAGAATAAAACAAAACAAAGTGCACATGAAATGGAAGACAAGCAGGTTCCAGGTCATTACATGTCATTTCATGTCGCTTTGTGGAAAAACATGACACTTGCAAATGAGAGTATCGCCATCCCGTGGACAACATTGGTACTGCACTATCACGTCTATACACTATAGTCTGTAAATAACGTCAGAATTTCCATTAGCCTACCTTATGGAAAAAGTGGGGTTAGAACAAAGTCATTTGGAGACGTTTGCAGCCTGTACTAAAAACAACTCAAAACAGCATGCCGCTCTTTTCGCTTTCTTCCCAGCAAAGTGTCGGTGTTTGTGGGGGTGGCCCGCCCATACACTAGTCCTCTCGTTGGCATCATTGCACACATGGGACTGGCATCAGTAGCTGTAACCTTAAATGCCATGGCTGTGTCTTAATAGTGTGACATAGAAAATCACTGTCTGTGTAGCATAAACAAGCTGAAAATAAAATGGAAAAGATAACTGTGCTTTTGGAGAGAGATGAGTCAAATGAAGGTGGAAATAATTCTATGGCTTTGGAAAGGTTCTACAAAAGTGTCTTAATAGTCAACTGGCAATGTATGCCAACGTAATTTCATAGACACTTTTTTTTTTTCAATTCAAAAAGTTCAATCCAGAAAATACATAACCCTGTCTCCGAAGTCAACTGTTTTAAACAGCAGAGGCTTATATTTCTGCACACATCTTGCCTACGGACACAAAGAATCACGTTTTCATCACCTTCATAAATCATAACCAGCTTCATAACACAAATGAACGGCAAATACAGACCACTACAGGCCTAACGGACTCCAAGCCACCCAGAGATATAGGGCAAATCCTGAGGTCAGACCACACCGAATGAAGTGTGTTATTGCAGACCACTCGCAGCTGTATTCAACGCTGAAGCACTTTGTGAACTCTGTTGTTTTTAAATGTGCCATACAAATAAAGTGACTTGACTTGACTTTAGTCAACACATGAAACAATAGACAAAGTGCGTTACATTCAAAATTGTGGCATATACATTGTAAAAAAAAACCAACAATTAGAGCATGTGGTCTTTAAAGGAAATGTCTTATACTGTAAAGCGTTGTATGATTTATATAGAATGAAAGTGGCATACACATTTTCAGGAGTAAACCATCACTATGCCACTCAAATTCTAATATTTAGTTGCTGAGTTTATGTGTAATCTGTTGAATATTTTGGGTTGGAAAAATACTATTGCCTTGCTCCCAATTCACACGAATGTCATCTGCAATGTCTTCTGCACATTAATATTTGTATTTGAAGCTTACTCATAGGATACATTTCTCAGGTTTGGACAGTTGACTAGTCGAGTCAGTTTCACGTATTTCATGTTAATTAGTCACAGCAGGATATGGTTCCTTTAAATAAACTCACATAAATAAATATGCAGAATTCCAAAAGTGATCTCAGATTCTGTCACACAAGAGTTTGACTGAGAAGGCCAGATCGACGGTGTAACTGAGCAAGGTGACGCACGCAAAGGCCATCTCAGAGACGATGATGATGACGAGTCTCCCCTCAGACGAGAGTGCGTTCGGCCTGTACAAGTTCAGCACTTTGGTGGAGCTCACGACCGCCGCCACCATGTAGAGCAGGACTCCCAGCGAGCTCAACCCGGCCAGGATTCGGTCGAAAGGCAGCGGGCACCGTCCGGCGCAGTCCCCCACCATGACCACCACGGTTCCCAGCGAGGCTGAGAGACCGAGGCTGTACGCCACCCCGGGGATCCACACCCCCCAATCAGTGCTCTCGTGAGCCACCTGGTGAGCCACCTGGTCCGTCATCAGCAGCAGACCCACGCACCCCCCGAAGACCTGGAGCACTTTGAGCAGCCCGGGCACGCTGGCCATGTAGCCCTTCTGCTCCCGGCGGATGAGGTGGGTCTCTGTGGCGTAGGCCAGGAAGGTGAGGCCTGAGAAGATGGTGGCCATCACAGACCTGTTGGTGTGCTCTCCCGGCACCAGAGACGGGTACGCCAGCGTGGCGGCCAGAACCACCAGCGCGGCCGTGGCGGCCACCGTCACCGTCAGGTTCTTCCAGGAGAGCGGCAGCAGGCTGTGGAACTGGATGTAGGTGATGGTGAGGATGAGGAGGCTGAGGGTGAAGAAGAGGATCCAGGCGGACATGCAGAAGGTGCGGAAGAGCTCGGAGCGCTGGGCGTCCCCCAGCGTGTCGTCCCCCGGCGTGTCGTCCACCGTGGAGGCCACCAGGCTGAAGGTGACGCATCCCGAGACGAGAGCCCAAATGCGGACCCCCGAGAGCGGGGTGGTGAGAATGCTGACCTCCCCGAGGATCACCGGCATGGTGGCTCTCCAAAAATCCAATGTTCGAGAAGAAAAAAACAGACGAAAACAGATTCCACAACTATCCTTTTCTAGAAGACTCCATTCACTGTTGTTATGGAAGAGGAAAGTGGTGTGAGACCATGAGAAGTGTTCTTCAGAAATGTTCCCCAAGGTAGGTGAATGTCACCGACCAGGCGACAAGAGCACTTCTCCCTACAATGCAAATCACAAGATGCTATGAACCTACACCAACATACTGTTGTTCTCACGCACAAAAATACAAAGACACACACACACATACACACCCACACACACTAACGCACTGATGTACTGCATCATCCCCCCGCCCTCTTCCTGTTCAAGGGTTTCAGTAGTGTTTTTGTGAGGCAAAAGGTAACCACAAGAACTAGGTATTCAACAACAAAGTCTTCTCTGTGCATACTGTAGTTCTCCTCTATTGTCCCTGTTTCCTGTCAGAAAAAGAGCAAGAAAAGAAAAGTGTGATCTTGGGACATTTTGGGGGAACAAGTCGTTGGGCCATTGGCTGGATGGCACCATGAACAGTTTAGGAATATTACCATTAGTGCCTTTATGCTCAGTGACTTCCAAATTGGGACACAGTCACTCAGGCCTCTTGTTTAACCAAGGTATCATTACTAGGCTATGTTCAGACTAGGCTTCTTTTTTTTCACAAGAAAAGTTGGCCCGGGCGCTTTTTTATTTGAAAAACCACTCCCCGAAAAGCAGTTGAGGGAGTTTTCAGTGCCATAATAACATGTGCTGATTACGAGTTAATGGTAACTAACATGCTAGTTTTTTCAACAGCAATAAAGACACAGTTAACCAGATAAATCGGGACATGTCCAGTTTAGGTTCAGAAATGAACATGTGAACTCTCACGTCATATAGTGCATTGTGCTCAAAGCCGATCGTGCTAAGTTTCTTCACTGCTACCGTCTCCAATTCTGCTGGATACAAACATCTCATTACTCAGCTTGTAGTAGAAATACAATAGTTACCTGTATGTTACCTGTATTTCCCTACTCTTCTAATGTCAATGACTGAAAAAAGAGTAATGTAACTTTCTTCATGTAGACGTGTGTGTGTGTGTGTTTGTGTGTGTATGTGTGTGTGTGTGTGTATGTATGTGTGTGAGAGAGGGGGCCGGGGTATGTATGAATGTGTGTGCTTTTGTCTGTATTTCCCTCTGTGGCCATCACTACTTCTCTCCCTCTTGTCTCTGTGTGTGTGTGTGTGTGTGTGTGTGTGTGTACACACATGTATGCCTCAGTGTGTGTACCTCTCTCTCTCTCCCTCTCTGTCTCTCTCTCTCTCTGTCTCTCTCTCTGCATGTGCTCCTGTGTAGGCTGAACACAAAGAAGCTCTATGAAGCTCCCACGCCGTCACTTCAACGCAGTTCTGCACGAGCTCACCTGTTATATTTAGACACACCATACATCAACCCCCATGTGTCAGGCAGCCGAGGCAAAAACAAGACATCTGACAGACTCCATGAAGACAAGAAAACACAGTAAACAAACAGGTACTGTAGCTGCCTAGTACACGGCAGAAACACATTACTGATGTGGATTAATGCTTGTTGTCAGACAGCCACTCTAGAACTAGGTGAAGGGCTCAAATGAATTTTGGGGCGAAAAACTTGTCAGGGCCTGTAGCTGTTCGCTCCATAAAATATGGAGTCTGAACTGTGTTTGCTGTAAATACTGCAATGATTGAATGATTGCCATTCTACTAATACATTTTACATGAAGACTGTGCACTGGTGCCCTACTGTGTAATAGTTCATTCAGGGATATCACTGTTTTGGCTCGATTGGCTTTTACATGCACAAACATGAATTGTTTTTATATCATGAAACACCGTATTAATATGATTTATAGTTATGCCTGTGCAAGACTAGATTTTACCAGGATAAAGGACATCTCAAAGTCGCCCCCCATTTGATGCTGCTGTAGTAGGTTGGAAATATGTGGCGTTCTGTGAAAACGACGCCATCATGTGGTCAAACTGTGCACAACATCAACTGCTCGGTGGCGACAAACTCAATTTAGTCGGTCATCTCTTTCATTCAACGACTAAAGCAGGTCAACAGCTTGCGTGCGGCTTGATGTGGCTTTCCTTAAAAAGACTAGTCACCAAAATGTACAGCCCACTATACTCATAGATGACCTAGGTTTAGGGGTTGGGGTTATGGTTTGTATTATTTTCTTCCAAATGGAGTTGAATGGTTTCGAGTCCACCACAAAGATTGAACATCGGAATGAAAACAAATGACACAGACACAAAAAGAATAATCTGTTTCATGGATGTTTCATGTGAAGTTAGGGTGCAAAAACCAGACACATGTAGTCTTCCCTAACTGGCCCCGTAATCCAGCCAGTCTCAGACGGTTGATTTAAATAAAGGTTCCATGAGCTCATGAATTTAGGCTGCAAATTGGATCGTTTTCTTGGAAGTTGTTCCTATCTAACGAGTATTCTCTGGTGACCTTTACAATTAAGAGACTGAGCCAACTCTTCAGTGGCTCTCATCTTCATGGCGTTGAGAAGAGGCTGGACTGATGCTGGATAAAAAAAACCTTGAAGACGGCATAACCCCTTCACAAGTGGCCACGGTGAAAAGGACACCGCGGCGACCGAGGACACGGACGAGCCGCCATCTGAAGGAAAAAAAAGAAAAAAAACGAAGATAGAAGAAAAACAACAAAATAGGACATGAAGAAGGCTTTAATTTCGAAATAGATGGAGAGAGGGAAAGAGACAGAGAGAGAGAGAAAGGAAGAAAGTTAATAATTGATGTGGCCCTGGTCCCCACGCTGGTTCCAGCAGCTCCCACTATCTCACAAAGACATTTAGCAGTGATTGAGATCAAAGCCACTGCGACTCCCGCTGCTAAGCTGAAAGGCGAAACCGCCGATTGCCTTTCCCCGCGCTAATAATATCGTCTTTATGTAGTTAATAAACTGCACACTTCAGTCAAACTATATCATTACGGGCGACTTAGGGAGCTAATAATTTAAAAGCAGAGAATCGCCTCTGTTCTTCGCTTTGAACTAAACAACATTCTGTTGAACGGGGTAGGGGACCGACGGTAGGGGGTGCATGGACGGGACATCAAAGCCTTTGTCACAACAGTGCAGCGAGAGAAGCACGCGGCCAGACCATGCCGAGTTTACTTCAGTCGCCCAAGACAAAAAAGAGCCCCCCTCCCCACGAACAAAAGAGACGAGGACGTCCGGGGCCACGGGCCAGCGGCAGGTGTCGCCCGCCTCAACCGCAAAAGCAATCAGGTGCCCGGGCGAGCATTGAAGTCGGCCCGCCATGGAGGAGGAAGCGAGTCGCGCCGGAAAAGGGGAGAAAAAAAAAAGAAAAAAAGGAAAAAAAAAAAGGGAAAAGTTCCACTGAAGTAAAAGTTTATGCTGGAGCCCACTACCTGCCTTTCATTGGATGACATCCGCGTTCCAGGTGTACTTCTGGCGAGCGGAATTAGCCGGATCAATTTCCGCACGCGGTGTGTTGTCCTCCTTTCATGCCGACTCCTAATGATTGTCGGCGCAAGTGACATTGGAGCCGCGAGACGTTTTTCAGATGCGGTGGGTTGCCTCATCAGATTCTTCATCAGAGAGGGTCTTGAAGAACCACACCGAACACAAAAACATGGGAAAACCACACAGGCTGCCAGGGCACTCAGTAATTGCGAAAAGGGAGTGTGCAGGTTTTTTTGAGCACTTCTGTCAATAGCAAACCCTCTCTGTTGAAGTCTACTTAAAAGTCTCCTTTTCCCCCCATTTTTTTTCCCTTTCTCTCTTTTTTGTCTCTCTCTCTCGCTCTCTCTGTCTAGCCACTACAGGGTTTGTTCTGATACATCTACTTCCCAATGTGACTTTGCGTTAGTTGAAGTCACTCAAAACTTTCTGTCTGTGGAAGTGTGTTCATACAAACACGGCTTTCAGGAAACCTGATCAGAACTAACAAGGACAATAGTTGTGCAGAGAGTGAAGCATGCACCATCATGCTATGACATGACAACCAATCTACATGCACACAACACATTACATAAGGATGGCTCATTTGCTGTCGCATTCAATATGTTGTTGGTGAGATGGTTGAGGTAAATACTGGAGTCTAGAGGAGGACACTTAAAGGTTACACTCCTCTTTCTCCCTGATACGTAGGTGGACACTACACACGGCTCATATTCAGTGGAGGAGTATTGCATCACATGGGTCAAACATCGACCCATCTTTTTACATTTGCACACATACACATGCAGACATACACAAAAACACCACTCTGTACTGTATGTATATACCATATATACAAATCTGTTTGATGGAAAACAATTGTTCCTTGTTGAATTTCAAGGGATACTGGATGGTTAATATTTCTATATCCCTTAGAAGTGTTTCAAAAACATCAAGTGCAAGACAATGTGTTTATTCCCAAGAGCACCTTGATGACCAACTGTTCTTGGTTTATCCATCACAATGAATGTGGAAATTCCATTACATGCATACTAGAACACTATGCAAACATGGGTTTTGCCGTTGACGTCCCTTATCAAGTGATTCCCCCAAGTGGAATCCAATCTGTCCTGTGTGACCTGACCTCCTCGCATCAGCCATAACCCCGGGACACTCGCTCTGCTCTGTTCTGCCCGACCCCAAACCCCAGCTCCCACCCCACCCCCCCCCGCCCGCGATCCCCCGTTCGGTGTCTGCGGCTGCCGGCCGGCCTGGTGATTGTGGATGCCCGCGCCAGCGTGCCCTCTGTGCTCCCGACTGCTAATGGTCTAGCCGGTGCCCCGTTCTCACCCGCCGGCCCCCGCCTGCCAACTCCATTATCCCCACCGCCCCTCCGCGCAGGTCAGATAGTTTTTCAGCTTGACAATCCCCCGCTGGGCCGGCTTATTCATCCGCCGCTCCCTTTCTCTCCTCTGCCCCACTCGCCTTTTTTGAAGAGCAACAGAGGGAGGTGGAGGAGGGGATTTGCACCACGGTAGGGTTTTCCTTTTATACGAAACATATGAGAGGAAAAGAGAGAAAGAGAGAGAGAGGAGGGGAGGAGGAGAGAGAAAAGTAAGGGAGAGAGAGAGATAAAGAGGAAGAGAAAGAAAGAAAGAAAGAAAGAAAGAAAGGGACTCACTGGCCTATGCAGCAGCAAAAGGCGAGCCAGAACCCACTCAAGAAGCAGCGGGCCTTAAAGCTAGAGGATTTGTTTAGAGAAGTCCACTCCAGCCAAAGCAGGATTACAGCGCCCAAGTTCCCATGAAACGCGGCCATCGGAGAGGAGGAGGAGGAGGAGGAGGAGGAGTTTGCGGGCTACTGGCGTCCATCCCCTCGAAGCCCACTCCCCACTCGGGAGGACCAGAGGATGGTGATTTAGGCCCCTTTTCTTCCCAAGCTCGCCCCCTGTCCTCCCCAAGAAAACCTTCAATCTGAGGAGCATTAGACACTCACTGCATGGTAGCAATGCTTCAAGAGGGACCAGCACACAGAGACCCCACTCTCCCAATGAACCCCCTATTGCTGGACTAAGCTTTTCGGAGCTGGGATGGTAAAAAAAGGGGGGGTGGGTGGTGGAAGGGGTGTTTCCTGGAAGAAAATTGCTTCGGTGATCTCCATAGCACCCCTTATCCCTCTGAAGAAAAAAAACAGAAGCCTTTCATGGGCGTCCAGCAGGCCTCGGTGAGAAATCCATAATTGCTGTGCCGTGCAGATGAAGGGTCGGTGGACGGGCGCCACGGAGGGGCTCGGACGGGACAATGGGGTGGGTGACCTCAACTTGAGTCATCTCCGCAGTGACCCCCACTACTCGCACCCCCCTACCCCCGTCCTCGGCCCCTCGTCTCCCCTGGAACTCCGCAAACTCTCTCTCTCGGAGTTCAAGTTCGCGGTGAAGTGACAGTCAGATGCACGACAATGGTTCCCAGCGAAGGGAACCGATTTCACTTAGCATCCTCGGCTTCTGTGTGAACTTTCGCTGGGGAGGGCGGGCGGGCGGGAGGACGAGTGGTAGCGGGGAGCGGGCAGTCAGGCGGGCAGAGATGTGGGCGGCCTGTGGAGAAGGTGGCACTGGCACAAGCGAGCCGGGGTCCTGGTGGGCCCTTTGATTCGGTTTCAGATGCATTGATGCCGGCGTGTTTTTAAAGGGCAGGAGCCGAGCCAAAGGGCCGGCCTCTCCTGGCTCCTGCACACCGCGCAGGTCCCCTGGTGAGATCTCCGTGGGAACAGCTGCCATGGCGATCCCCCAGCTGCTACCCATCTACCCTTCCTCCCGCACTGCGGCCCTGTGTGAAGTTTCTCTCATTTTCTCTCCCTCTGTCTTGTTCACTCACTCACTCACTCACACACACGCACGCACGCACACATACACACACGCACGCACTCTCTCTCACACACGCAGGGACATATTTCACAAATTCGGACATATTTCTTCAAACAGTGTACACTAAAATCACGTAAATTGGCAATTTAGAAATAACTGACGTCAAGCAGGTCATTCTTCGGCTATTCCCATAGCTTTGAAGAGATTTGCTTGTATGTTTCTGTAAATAGTTTAGATCGTACAGGCACCTTCAACGTATGCGTGCTTGGCAGTGGTAAAACCACCACAGATCGTTGTGGTCATGAGAGAATAAACATACCAAGTGTATCCATGTGGGGGGCATCTTCAGTTTCCAGCACAGTAAAGATTTCACTACCATGTGCTGGTATGTGTATGCACTGTGCTCCTCCATGGCCTTCACCTGCCCAACAGATGACTCTCCGGGGAACCTGAAGATTCATAAAGACACACCTGGCAGTTGGTGTGACCTTTTGACCTTGGGACAAGTACATCCTGTGACATATGTCCAAGGTTCTACAGCAGATGAGGGTTCTTTGCCTGTTGAGCGTTTGAAATGCTTTGGAATCTTCTGCAACAGACATGGAGTAGATGTCTATTTTCCTGGAACAAAAGCGTTTGAGAATATAGCAATCTGCGATGTATCCAATCTTAACAGACTGTAAACTGTACTTCTACTGTAGGTCATGTTTGCAAGCTACTGTATGAATCGGGATGATCCCCATCCATAGCAGTGAGTGTGGCGTCCCTATCACATGATCAGATGGGGCGTCCGACTGCTTGGTTAGCCTTTCCAGTGAGTTCATTTCACAGTTGAGTTGTCAAATTTCCACTGGCTCGGACCACAGACGTCAATCTTTGACAGGCAACTGCTTGCTGGATGGTGTGTGAAAACAGGTGCCAGCGTTGAAAAATAGTGACAGAGAGCAGTGAGGAGATGGTTGATGATGGGTGGACGGGAATGAGCTAGTGAGAAATGAGAGCACAGCAGAGAGAGAGAGAGAGAGAGAGAGAGAGAGAGAGAGAGAGAGAGAGAGAGAGAGAGAGAGAGAGAGAGAGAGAGAGAGCCAGCATCAGATCCTCTTTCGCCACAGCTGTGCTTGCACGCACAGGAGCAGAGAGCTCTTTGTAGTTTGCACATGTCTGGCTTCACATGGAGACAGCCGTTTGTGCTGGGCAGATGAAAGCTAACATTCATTATCTCGCAGGGCCGTTTGTATGGGTGTCTCCACGACCGGGCCGGCGTGGAGACGGAACAGCTCAGGGTGAGCCATAAACAAATTCAATAATTCACGTTGATTCTAATAATGGCGAGGGACAGGGCACGTAGACAAATACCTGCACATGGCGAGAAAAAGGAGCTTCCTTTAGACAGGTCTTCCTTCCATCCCCCCCTTTTCCGTCTCTGTCTTTCCCTTGCCCTCCTTCCAAGCCCCCCTCGCTTTAATCCAGCGGCGGAATTTCGCTCGACAAGTGATCAAAGAGCAGTCGCGGGACGCCAGGTGCGGCGGCAGCTTTACCACTGACAACAACGCTGCCTTCTTTTTTCTCCGCCAGAAAGAACGAACGAACGAGAGTGAGAGGAGAGAGAGAGAGAGAGAGAGAGAGAGAGAGAGAGAGAGAGAGAGAGAGAGAGAGAGAGAGAGAGAGAGAGAGAGAGAGAGAGAGAGAGAAAACAAAGCTGGTGAAACTACTGTTTGTGTCTGTCTGGAGAACACAGGAGTCTCTCTCATGATTTCTGAAGCCTGCTTTCTTTCTCCCTATCTCACTCTTCCCGTCGGAGGGAGCACATCTTGTGGCGAGCGCCGTCCTTTTTCCTCCAATCCTGTTTGGCTCCCCTGTGTGGTGGACTCGGCGTGAGAAGTTCCCGTCAGCAAATTAAGGCATGCTCACGACACTCAAACAGCAGGACCGGGGAACACAGAGAGGACACGCTGCAGGGGTTAATGCTTATTTAGACACAAGAGCCCAGCGATGTATGGGAAAACAAGCCTTAGACAGCTAGGCTATAGCCCACAGTGGTGGTAGAGGACTGCAGAAGAGCGCAGCTGTACAGGCGCCTGTTACTGTCAAGAATATCGGTGATGCTTCGGATCTTAAAAGTTTAGCAGTTTAGCGTGAAGTTTTAACTCACCAGTTTAATCCTACTCACCGCCTACATTATGAGGCGTGTGTGTGTAAATGAAGTTAAGTACAGGCCTCTGTGGTGATATAATTAAATTTATGTAGAAAACACTTAGATGGCTTTTTAATTAAACCATATGAGACTGACATAGTTTAGTCTTTAGGTCCCATGACGGTCTGGAGCGGGAGAGCAGAATGTCTTATGGCTTTTGCTCCGACATGCCCTGTTATTAGAGAGGCGCTCACATTAGTGCCCCCTGGTGTTCTGGTGAGGCACTAAAAGTTTTAGCTGTCCTTGCATGTTAAAAAGATAAAATGGAAATGGATCGACAGAGGCTTTGATGTAAAACGCCGCTATCCACAGCCAAATATCTCAGACACAGTTATCAGGGGATGCACGGCCTCAAACTTGATATTATTTCTACTTTAATAAAGTACAAGAAACTAGTTCAGTCTCTGTAATTCCATGCTTTGGCGAACCGCTCTTCAGCCAGTGTTTAAAATGATGGGCAGGGGTATTGGAAGTAGAAAAATACTTCTCTTTCATAACTGTCTCAGCCTAAAAAGTTATCACACTCAAAACTAACACAAAGTTACATTGTCATATACTATAAAATAAAAGGCGTTGAGGACAACTTATCATATAATTCTTTAAAAGAACTGACACCAGTGAAGAAGACAAACCATAGCCTACAATAAAAGTTCAGTTTCAAGAGTCTTGTCTTTACACACTCAAAAAAATGTGATCCACACCACAGACATGTCAACCTCTGCTTGACAGATTCAAATGCCAAGCTCAACTCGAGAAAAGAAAAAAAAAGAGAAAAAACACACAGCAGACATCTATGCCGTGAATCAGCGCGTTTGATGCATGGCATGGTCCCCGCGCCGACAGGTCCATTAACCTAATACTGTCCTCTTTGTTCTCCTGCCAGAGTCGCGTCGGACGAGTCAGTCAAGCTTTGGCCCCATTGTGACGCTCTGGTTCAAGTCAGGCTTGAGGTTAGCCACTCAATTAACCGCAACCTCGACAAAAACGTTCACTGATCTCGCTGCCTCTCTTGTGTAAGCTGGCATAAAAGAGGACTACAATGTATGTTTTCTGACATCAAGAGGACTCCTGAGAAATAGAGTGTGGACCTCTAAGGTGTGGTTTTATAGACCGAACCTCCTCTTGGAAAATGAGTATTGACTCATAAGTCTCATATAGATGTAACAAATAGAACATAAAAGATTGACAGGTTAGTTAACTACACTAATCAATGGTTAGCTATTAGGCTTCCTGGTCGTGTCAATCAAATGAAGGACAAGCGCTGCTAACCTTGGCGTGTTTCCTTGTGCGATGTAAACAATGTGGTCTTCAAGACTGCTCAAAAATGGTTTAGAGGACATCTTTTGAGATGAGAAATGATTTCATTTATTTCATTTAGTACAGCAGTCCTCAAGGACGGACTCTTTTGTTCTGCTGATAAAATGAGAATGTAAACAAAAGTGCTTTATTTTGGGTACCTTCATCATACTGGTGCACAGTGAAGATAAGATTGCAGCAGTGTAATCTGAGCGATCAGTAAATTAAGATTTCCAGACGTTTGAGTGAGTTTATGGGAAAAGTTTACTCTCTTCAACTATGTAAATCATTCGTTCTGAAACTCTCAACTCAGTGTCTCCCCAGGACAAAAACAAAAATACGTCTTGCATTATTATAACATGTAGGCCTAACTACAACTACTTAGAACAAAAAAGCATGAATTTAAAACAATTTATTATATATTTATTTCAAGTCACCAACACACACAATACAAACAATTCAATTGCTAAGACAGACAAAAAACATGACTGCCTGATTTTTCTGTTGTCAAAACTTCTCTTGAAAGTCTCTTGGCAAAACAAAACATATTTTCACTGCCCCACTTCTGAGATTGCTTCATTTGGAGATGTCTGTCCAATTGGTTCATTTCTAAGCTCTCGTTACTGAGCACCTCTCCACATAAAACCCTGTGAGGCCTCCGATCTCCATTTCAAATCGCTTTGGTGTGTTTTTATTTGGACATCATACAGTACATGGTATTGAGAGTGAGGGGGATCATCAAGGTCACGCTCAGTGTTACCTGGGCCAGAGGTATAATCCAGGCTCACATAAACAACAGAGCAGGCCCTGCACACAGCATTTCAGCCAAGCAGTCTGAGTAGCAAAAAACCCCCAGAACGCTTCTTCTATTTTTATCAGGAAAACGATTGCTATGCATTTATATACCCTGCCAATTGGCAACTGAATAAAAACAGGTCCATGACCCGTTTGAGGTTGTGACTCAAGCAGATGTAGACGCTGATGCCAGAGGAGTCAAAAACCCTGATCAATGATGCGAAACCAGGCGCTCATTTTGTGGAGATTCTTCTGGACGGATTTGAAAAGATCCTTCCATTATTTTGGTCCGACAATTCTTAATAAATCAGTCAGAAGAAGAGTGCGCATCAAGATGTTTCGGTTCGTCCTCATCAAAGTGAAAGCGAGGAGAGGATGCCACGCAGCATGCCACGTGAGAAACGAGTGCCCACAGAGGGCCAACCTGGCTCATGGGTACTCTAGGGTAGAGGCGAGCCAACAGGTGGGCATGTGGGGGCCCTGCCGCAGTTGAACTCCCAGCTGTCATCCTTCCAGAACGCCTGACCCGACATCACCCCCTCAACCCCCACCCACCAAACTCCTTTTTTTTTTCTCACTTGTCTCCCAATCCTCCTCAGGCCCTCTCCCACCCAGCTCCCAACTTTTCTGCTCTTCTAACAGCTCGTGTTTGTCTTTAGATGGTTTACCATTCTGAAGATCAATGCCAAGAATCTTTTGAATGCCATGTTAAACGCTTTTGAGTCGTGGCCATAACCTTGGACAGTTAGACTTGGCCAAGCGTTTTTTTTTTTTTCAGAAGTGGGGCATAAAAGAGGACTACAATGTATGTTTTCTGACATCAAGAGGACTCCTGAGAAATAGAGTGTGGACCTCTAAGGTGTGGTTTTATAGACCGAACCTCCTCTTGGAAAATGAGTATTGACTCATAAGTCTCATATAGATGTAACAAATAGAACATAAAAGATTGACAGGTTAGTTAACTACACTAATCAATGGTTAGCTATTAGGCTTCCTGGTCGTGTCAATCAAATGAAGGACAAGCGCTGCTAACCTTGGCGTGTTTCCTTGTGCGATGTAAACAATGTGGTCTTCAAGACTGCTCAAAAATGGTTTAGAGGACATCTTTTGAGATGAGAAATGATTTCATTTATTTCATTTAGTACAGCAGTCCTCAAGGACGGACTCTTTTGTTCTGCTGATAAAATGAGAATGTAAACAAAAGTGCTTTATTTTGGGTACCTTCATCATACTGGTGCACAGTGAAGATAAGATTGCAGCAGTGTAATCTGAGCGATCAGTAAATTAAGATTTCCAGACGTTTGAGTGAGTTTATGGGAAAAGTTTACTCTCTTCAACTATGTAAATCATTCGTTCTGAAACTCTCAACTCAGTGTCTCCCCAGGACAAAAACAAAAATACGTCTTGCATTATTATAACATGTAGGCCTAACTACAACTACTTAGAACAAAAAAGCATGAATTTAAAACAATTTATTATATATTTATTTCAAGTCACCAACACACACAATACAAACAATTCAATTGCTAAGACAGACAAAAAACATGACTGCCTGATTTTTCTGTTGTCAAAACTTCTCTTGAAAGTCTCTTGGCAAAACAAAACATATTTTCACTGCCCCACTTCTGAGATTGCTTCATTTGGAGATGTCTGTCCAATTGGTTCATTTCTAAGCTCTCGTTACTGAGCACCTCTCCACATAAAACCCTGTGAGGCCTCCGATCTCCATTTCAAATCGCTTTGGTGTGTTTTTATTTGGACATCATACAGTACATGGTATTGAGAGTGAGGGGGATCATCAAGGTCACGCTCAGTGTTACCTGGGCCAGAGGTATAATCCAGGCTCACATAAACAACAGAGCAGGCCCTGCACACAGCATTTCAGCCAAGCAGTCTGAGTAGCAAAAAACCCCCAGAACGCTTCTTCTATTTTTATCAGGAAAACGATTGCTATGCATTTATATACCCTGCCAATTGGCAACTGAATAAAAACAGGTCCATGACCCGTTTGAGGTTGTGACTCAAGCAGATGTAGACGCTGATGCCAGAGGAGTCAAAAACCCTGATCAATGATGCGAAACCAGGCGCTCATTTTGTGGAGATTCTTCTGGACGGATTTGAAAAGATCCTTCCATTATTTTGGTCCGACAATTCTTAATAAATCAGTCAGAAGAAGAGTGCGCATCAAGATGTTTCGGTTCGTCCTCATCAAAGTGAAAGCGAGGAGAGGATGCCACGCAGCATGCCACGTGAGAAACGAGTGCCCACAGAGGGCCAACCTGGCTCATGGGTACTCTAGGGTAGAGGCGAGCCAACAGGTGGGCATGTGGGGGCCCTGCCGCAGTTGAACTCCCAGCTGTCATCCTTCCAGAACGCCTGACCCGACATCACCCCCTCAACCCCCACCCACCAAACTCCTTTTTTTTTTCTCACTTGTCTCCCAATCCTCCTCAGGCCCTCTCCCACCCAGCTCCCAACTTTTCTGCTCTTCTAACAGCTCGTGTTTGTCTTTAGATGGTTTACCATTCTGAAGATCAATGCCAAGAATCTTTTGAATGCCATGTTAAACGCTTTTGAGTCGTGGCCATAACCTTGGACAGTTAGACTTGGCCAAGCGTTTTTTTTTTTTTTTCGCCAGCCAGACGCTTTCATCCAGGCCTTTTAAACTCACAAGTTGGGCATGTAGCTGTTAGAGAAAGTGCTACAGCCTCAGATCTCCCCCCTCCGCCAGTCTCTTCAAGTCTGGTGCTGCATCTCAGGCCCCTCAAACAAACTCCTATCGGCCCCGCAAGTTTAAACTCTCAGCAGCCACCACCACCACCACCACCTCCCCCCTCCTCTCTCTCCCTCTCTTTCTCTCTCTCTCTCTCCTCCCCTCCTCTCCTCTCCTCCTCCTCCTCCTCCTCCTCCTCTGGCTGCTGCTGAGCTCCAGCTGGGCCCCTTTGAGCTCCACCGCGCCGTGTAAACACACGCTCGGCGGAGGAGAGCAGCCAGACGTCACTGCCTCCCATCTTTCATCTCTCCGAGGCGCGCCGCCGCCGCCGCCGCCGAGGGCCAGAGGTCAGAGTGGCAAAGTTTACGGCCCAGCTGAAGCAACGCTTTTGTCTGTCAGCGAGTGATCTGGCGGGGCCCCGCTAATAAAGACATCATCATTAGCTCTCGTGCGCGCGTCCTGCGTTATTGAACACGGAGTCCTCTCTCTCTCTCTGGAGAGGAACAGTTCATTTGATTATCTTAGTCACGGTGTTGTTGTGAAAAAAAAGAAGGGGGGAAAGAAAAATAACAAAAATTCAAAAATGTTGCAACAGTGAAATTTCACACATTTCTTTCATTTGCAGAGTTCAAAATGAAGCCAAGAAGGTACTAATTACATTTGTGAATATACTTTTGAACTGTGATTAGTCAATTCAGCAGGGCCTCACTAGAAATTCCCGAAATTTCAGAAACAAAAATGCAATAAAAAAAAGTGTCTTTCCCCCTGCTGTTAAATTGGATGAGAATGTGACAGATTTCAAAGGCTGTCACAGAAGAAGAGGAAGATGACAGAGTAAAAGAAATATACATCATAAATGCTCAGGTTTCTTTCAACAACCCTCTTCAGAGCAGCATCAGGCATCTAATGGTGGCCAAGTTCAAAGTGGCAATAGACTCCCACTGTTTTGTACTGAGTATCTGTGTGTGTGTGTGTGTGTGTGTGTGTGTGTGTGTAAGTGAATGTGTGTGTGAGTGTGTGTGTGTGCGCACATTAATGCCTCGCTCGCTCTCCAAGTGGCCCAGTTAATCAGGCTTACCCCCCATCTCAGAGCTGGGAGGAATTAGGCTGGCTGAGAGCAGAGGAGATGCGGCTTCTCAGAGCTTTGTACTTCAGCGACATTGTCTCTCTTTTCTGTTTTCCTGTCTCTCCATTCTTTCTTGACTTGTTTCTCGCTTTTTCTCACCCCACCCCCCCCCCACTTCGCTTGTTGTTCTTCTGTTCTTTCCATCTCCTCTTTTATTGTTTGTTCCTCTTGTTTTTTGCCCCTTTTGAGTTTTTCTGCTTCCCGGGCTCGTCTTCTGTGCCATCTCCTTCACCCTTTTCCACTTCTTCACAGAGCCTCTTCAGTTCTTCCTTGGGGTGACACCCGCCTTTGACCGCCTGTATCGTTTCGTCTTTTTCTTCTCTCTCTCTCTCTGTCTCTCTCTCCCTGTAGCTTCACATATCTGCCTCTTCCTTAGTTCTTTCTTGTCCTCCTCTTCCTCCTCCTCTTCTCTCCTCTCTCTCTCTCTCCGTCTTGTGCTGCAGAGGGAGCGCTGGAGCAGCGCGTCTCGCCAGGGAGGGCGGCGGTTGGCGACGAACATCCCCGCGCCGCCGTTCATCCAAACCCCCCTGGACTCCCCCACGCCTCCCCATTCTGCCCCACGGAAATACCCCCCCCCCCCCCCCCCAACACACACACACACCCCACACCCCCCCTCGCCCGCCATCAAAGAAAAGTTGAGGAGGGGGGAATCTTCCCTTCCCTTCCTCTTTCTTCTTTTACACCCCCCCCCCTCCTTCCCTTTTTTATCCACAGTGGCACTTTTTCCTCCGCTTCCACGCGCGCTCCAAATGTTTAACTTCTTATATCAGCTCATTAAAGGGGACCTTCAAAGAGGGCTCGCAGATTTTCGAGGCATTTGCGCGTGAATTTTTAATCACACTTATGGGTGCCACACTTAGCGGCCTTCCGCCGCATCATCCTATCTCTCCCGTCTATCCCGTCTCTTTCTCTCTCTCTCTCTCTCTCTCTCTCTCTCTCTCTCTCATTTTTAGAGTGTCTCTCAGACTCAGAAATTAAAGTTTTCTCTGCCATCTATGACGACCCACTTAAACTGTTGAGGCAATGTATTAAAAGGTACATTGAAATATAACGATAATGTTACAGCATTAGCCAAGGGGTGACATCTCACACTGCAAAGCCATGCTGCACTTAGACAGTCACCACGCCATACAACACATTGGAACACTGTAATCATGACTGTTAGTCCTGCGTAACTGTACATTATTACCGTGTCTTTGTGTCTACTGTGTCCACACGCTATGTAATTTGTTTTACTCATTAATCAGCAGGACGTATTGTGTAAGTAAGAATCATTGCGTTGTCACTCATCGATTCTCCTAATATCATTATCTCTGGTTCTTCATCACATATGACAACAGTGTAGTTACAATGTAATAAAGAGCAAACCCATAATTAACAACAACTACATCATCAGTGCGAGCCACAATTTGTCTCTGTCAGTGTGTGTGTGTGTGTGCGCACATTTTTAAAATAACACACACAGAACGTATGAGTCCCACAGAGAAAATGAAACATTTGAAGCGTTTATCCCAAGCAAACACCTCGCGCGTCTCCTTCCACCTGGGTTTCACATACAGTTTGCCCACGGCAAGGCTGACATTATTATGTGTACAGTGATGTATCAGACATACATAGCCCTCCTTGATGGAACCATACATAATGCTCACACACAAGTACAGCGCGCGTACAAAGCCCCAATGAGGCCATCGAGAGAGACTGTGTCACTCAAGCAATAACAGGGAGAGAGCGAGAGACAGGAGGAAGAAGAGAAAGGAAGGAAGGAACGGGGAAAAAAAACCCTTCAGATCTTCTTTGCAAGAAGTACACCTTTGAATCAGAATTTCCTTGCCGAGAAGGGAAAAAAGTGCTTTGAAATCTAATGCATAAACATTATCTTCATTTTTTTTCTTCACCACCCCCCCCCCCCCCCCTCTTCCCCCAACCCCTTTCTCCCAGACTCCTTCTCACCTAAAGCACGAGCTTCTGAGCGACTTTGGAGAACTTCCCTTTTTTAGAGCCTTCAGTAACTTAAATAGGAGGTGGATGGGGATTTGGATATTGTTGTGTCTCATCAAAGGCAGAAATCTTAAGCTATCCTCCCATTTCTCCTTGCCTGGTGTCTGTCAACAGCTCTGTCTTTAAGACATGTCTCACTGAGTCTGATGGAATTTGATTCCTTTTTCTGCAGGAGCAAAATAGGAAAAAAAAAAAAAAAAAAATTGTGATGCCAAAAATGTGGCATTCTTTGTGAGAGCTATTCGATTTCCCTGCCGGCGGAGGCCAAGAGAGGAGCTTGTTTCAAGATGCTCCATTTAAAAGAGGGGGCAAGCGTCGCTTCCTTTCCGCGCCCTCGCCACTCTGAGAGGAACGCTTCGGGTTTCTGTCTCCGCCGGCGACGCGGGCTCACTGTTGATAGCGTTCGTCGTCTCTCCATTATCGTCTTTTTTCGCCGTCATTGTCGACACACTTTGCGTGTCTCGTGTGCTCAGACTTATTTATGTATTTATTTACCTGTCAGTTACCTCAGCGTGTTGTGAATGGGTTTGGTGAAGTGTCGCCAGTTTGACAGGAAAGAACATTCTAGAAGCTCAATGACGGTGTATACAGTATGTGTGTGTGTGTGTATGTGTGTGTGTGGAGATTCATTGTAGAAATCCACATGGCTGGCTTGGACTAACACTTGACAGCATACAGAGCTCTTCATTAGATTACACTGCCCACAGAGGGACACAGAGGGGGGGCGGGGGTTGAGAATATTCTTGGTCACTCTGTCGGTCCGTCTGCAACTTGCACCAGTCTGACAACATCCACCCACACGCAGGCAAAGATAGCCAGAGCACAATCACAGGATGAAGTCTGCTTTCATCATTTCTGTCAGAAGCGCTCATAAATTCCATCGCCAGCTGCTTCTCAGTACGACTGAATTTACTGACTGGTCGAGAAAAAACCTCTCAAGATGGGCCCACTGGTCAGCAGCTAACCACATCAATTACATTCACCAGTAACAGTACATTATGTGATTAAAAGCCAAGGTATCGCATGTTATGAAAAGGCATTCACAAAAAGCCTATTGCCAGCTGTTTCTCAGATTAGTTATGGTCATTTCCTGTCAAGACAAAACATATGAGACAGACCAAATAGTCAGGAGAGCACATTAATGATACGTATTAACTACAGAACTACAAGTCCCCTGTTATTCTAAAAAAAAGAGAAAACGTTTCACTAAAAGGCCAGAGTGAATACCAAGAGATGTTTATAGCTGATGGTCAAGGACTGCTGCTTTTTTTTTGCCGCGAACTTCAACTTTTCCTCAGCATTGGCTATCAAGTGTATGTGACACTCTGCATTTTACATTCTCTCACAGCCAGTGCCGCCATACTTCCCTTCTTTCTCTCTCGTTTTCACCATCTTTCTTCTTCCTCCTCTTCTCTCTCTCCCTCCCTCTGTTATATGACAGTTCCCACTCTCTCTCTCTCCCTTTCATACTCCCCCAACCTGCACCTGCCACTGTGAACAGCTTGAGTCCAGTGCCAAAGTCTCTGTGTGTGTCCGCGTGTTTGTGTGTGTGTGTCTCTGACTGAGTGTGTGCATGTGTGTGTGTGTGTGTATGCCTCCGACTGTGTGTGTGTGTGTGTGTGTGTGCCTCTGACTAAGTGTGTGTGTGTGTGTGTGTGCCTCTGACTGTGTGTGTGTGTGTGTGTGTGTGTGTGTGTACGTGTGTGTGCCTCTGACTAAGTGTGTGTGTGTGTGTGTGTGTGTGTGTGCCTCTGACTGTGTGTGTGTGTGTGTGTGTGTGTGTGTGTTCGCATATATCTGCGTACATACAGTACCTCTCCTGCCTCAGCTCCTCCAGCCGTTCTCTCTCTTCCTCTCTGTTCCTCTCTTTCTTCTTCCCCTTCCTCCTTTTCTCCTCCTCCTCTTCTCTCTCTCTTCCTCTCTCTGCGGCTCTGGTGAATGCCGGCCTGTCACAGCCATCTTCATCACGGTTACCTGCGGTTGCCAGTACTCGAGCCTGACGGCCGTATACACCAGGCTGTGGTGGGGATGCATGCATGGGTCTGCTGGAAAACACTGTCTGCCTCCACTTGATGAACGCCCATAAATATAGCTATGAAACATTCATATATATACCATTGTCAGACAGGGGTGCACAACAAATGCTATAAAGATGGTGTTGAAAAATGTATACGTCGACAAGGGTGCAGTCGCAGCACTCTGTGTGTTTGTCTGTCAGGCTTTACCTTTGCCTGACCCGATGCGGTCCTCAGAAATGCCAGCGCTTACCTTCTTCTCCTTTCTATCGGGTCGGCGCAGACTGACTCAAAAACACTCTCTCTGTGACAACACACTCTCTCACAAGCGCTCACTCACACCCTGAACAATACACTCACACACACACGCACACGCGCGCACATACACACAAACGCCAACTGGTTGACAGACCCATGACAAAGCCTGTGGAAGACAAACGTAGCTGTCTCCATCATGACAGCATGACAGAGGAGGAGAGAGTCAAACACACACACACACTCACACACACATACTCACACACACACACACACACACACACACACACACACACACACACACACACACTCTCTCTCTCACACACACACACACACACACACACACACACACACACACACACACACACACTCTCTCTCACACACACACACACACACACACACTTGCGCATAACTCATGCAACGCTGCACACCCCTGCAGATCCTCATATCAAAAGAGATCCCAGCTCCAGTCCTGGCCTGTCTGCCTGCACCGGGGGTGTCCGACGCACACTGTGTGCAAACACTCTCAGATGGTTCAATACATTAACACTCATGCAACATTCACACACAAGGGCTCGCCCGCTCAACACAAACCATGTGCTCTTCTCATGGGCTCAGAGCTTTAGAAAGTGTATTTAGGAATGCTTGTGCGTGTGTGTGTGCGTGTGAGAGAGAGAAAGTGTGTGTGCGCAAGGGGAATGAGGGCATGCATAGCGTGTTGTGGATGAGTGTATGTTTTTCATGAAGGTTTCTGTGATGGCAGAAATATGGCTTTGGGTTTTGGGCGTGGGCACAAGACCTCCACCCTTTTCTGTACACACACACACACACACACACACACACACACGCACACACACGCACGCACACAGAGCACACAGTGGACAGGCTCTCCTCGGATGGGGCCGGGAGTCTTAAGTCTTTGATGTGTGTGTAAACCAAAGGCAGAGCTCAGCTGAAAAGGTCAGGAGCCCACTGGTTTGCTTTAAACGCACATCTCTGACACCCTGCTCTCTGCCAGCCCTGGATACACACACACACACACACACACACACACACAAACACACACTCTCACACACACACACACACACACACACACACACACACACACACGCACACACGCACACACACACACACGCACACACGCACACGCACACACAGACATGCCTGCAGAGGTACATATATTCACTGTGCCAGTGTGACTGATCTCTCAATGAAATTAATCACGGAGGCACACACGCCAACAATAACAATTAAAGTTCCTCACAGACACAGATACACACACACACACACAGAAGTGAGAGGAGCCAACATATGAATGCCAGAGAGCTGCCTCTTCCCACCAATCCCACAGACAATCCCGCAGCACAGAGCAAACTTGTGAGGTGCTCATCAAAGTGGAGGCTGAGACTTCGCTGTAGCCCACTTCATGTTCTCTTTGATGAGTCCCTCTTCATCCCCAACAATTCGGGAGGTGATCGGCGCGTCTTCCGCTATCAACCATCAATCAATTAGCGCCCAACCCCTTCCCCTCGGCCTGCCACGCGCCCGCAAAACAAAGGGAGGAGAGGCACTTTGAGAGACATCCTTTTTTACCCCCCGCCCCTCCCTTCTCCTCCTCCTCCTCCCCTTTCTCTATCACTTCATCTTAAGGCTAAATAATTTCTCTCCATTATCCTCACAGCGGGGCGTCCGGCGTGCCTTTACACGGCTGCGGCGTGTTTACGCCTAAAAAAAAGATGTCCACGGCGAAACCTTCGCGCCTCCGCACACACGTGCTACACCTCCACCTCCCCCCTCCCCCCCGCCTCCCCAATCTGGGGTACCTTGTATCGTGGAAATATTCACACAATCAAAGCGGGCCATTTACATACGGTTTGCATTTCATGTTGGGAGGAAAGGAGGAGGAGGAGGGTGGAGGGGGGCGGGCGGAGCGGGTGTGGTGGGGTGGGGTGGTCGATGAGCAGACACTGGATGTTTTTTTTCCCCTCCGAACATGAAAGAGAAGTGGCGGTGGCTTTCCCCGAATCGCGCGGCGCTCTCGCCCTGCTTGGCGGAGACAGGGGGTTGTGAGATACCATAAGTCAACGAGAGGACAGCGTCTGAAAAATCCCCCCCCCCCCCCACTTTTCCCCAGCGCACGGGGTGTAATTAATGTAATGGAGGACTTTTATGTCGAACGGCTCCCCTCACAGCAGCGTGATACTCCAGTGACATCACACAGAGCTTATGGTGATTTCACGTCCTGGAGCTACGGGGAAGCTGTTCGCGGAAAAGTGCGTTGAAGAACACGCGTCATAAAAGTGACATGAGTTGTTGTTTTATTCAGCAGGAACGCGTAGGACCACCCTTTTTTAAAAGAAGATCTACTTTTCAAAGCGATCCATTCAAGATTTTGTGCTTGTAAACACACTTTTTTAAACAGGAGAGCTGGGAAACGCTGTGTGTTGCCCTTGTGTATGCAGCACCGAATCTTTTCCTGAGAATAATCAGCTTTGTGCGGTAAAAAAAAAACAAAAAACGTTCCTCTCGACCTCACTGCCCGAGCATCTGATCAAACGCAGATGCTACCTCGCTGATTAGCTTAGCAGCATCCCACCTCGAGCGGCACCACCAAAAAAAAAAAAAAAAAACGCTTGTGTATACGCCTCTGTGAACTCGCACAGAACGACCAACCACAGTGTGTGCGCGGCCACATCGGCGAAGCTCCTCCGCGGCCCTGGTCTTAGGCGTAAACAGCGTTTATGGGGGATGAGAGATTCTCCTCCACATCTGAGGCGAGGGGGAGAGGACGCAGCGTTGTGGCGTGTTCCGGGGCCCGGAGCCGCGGGAGGCTCATCGGAACGGTGTTATGGTAAAGGCCGTCGTTTACGAGCTGCCCATCCACATGGGCCATATGGCAGCGGATCTGTTTACTTCTTCCCATGAGGCCCGAGTGTGTGTGTGTGTGTGTGTGTGTGTGAGTGTGTGTGTGTGTGTGTGAGTGAGTGTGTGTGTGTGTGTGTGTGTGTGTGTGTCCACGGACGGCTCATCCATCAGAGGTTTATGGGGAGTAAATGGGTATGTTCTCCTTATGCGCTCGTCTGAGGTCAGATGCCAGCCAGACGCTCATTCCCTCTCTTTCTTCATGTCTATCTCTCTCTTTCTCTCTCTTTCTTCATCTCTCTCTCTCTCTCTCTCTGTCTTCATTTCTCCATCACCTTCTTGACAGAATCAAAATGAAGTGACTGCCCATTCGCCGCTGTGATATCTATAGTCATGTTTGGTTCACCAAAATGGCCGTGTATGTGAAGCTATTCTGTGATGAGACCAGACAACAACAGCAAAAAGAAAGCCACAACCCTACTGATGGAACAGGGCGAATGCCTCCTGCAGCTCTACCAGGCATCTCGATGCCCGACTCTCTACCACTGTACCCTGGGGAGGAACATGGCTGTGACATCTGCAACTTTTTATCTCTCGCTTCACCCTACAGCGAGAAAAAAACCTGTCGGCAAAACTGACCCTGAGGGCGAGAGGCAGCTGATTGGCTCCCCTTTGATGCAGATGATGCTGCCGCTGGTGGCGTCGCAGGCCGCTGATACAGGTGCAGGTGATGGGGCCTGCCAGCGAAGGTGACCGCAGAGGTCACTGCTAATATCCGTCGTGATGGCGGGGCCGTGTGTGTACTTGACTCGCTGCAGCTGCGCGGAATGGCGGCGGCTCCTTTGAAGTGTGTGGGACGTCTCGTCGAGCTATCGTTTCATCTGGCCGTGTCAGTGGAAATTATGTGAGTCTAGATCATTGCGATTACTTTAGTAATAAAAAAGAACATGATGAAGCTGTAATTCTCAATGACCTCAAAATAACATAATTAATCAAGGCAAATAACGGGGGAAAAAAGAGAGCAGCGAAGACTATTGAGCTCCCACAGCCTGGGAGACTCCAAAATACTACAAGGAAGAAATTCTTCAAATGTATTCAGAATTCTACCCCCCCCCCCCCCAAATGCATGCCAGAGATATAGGACAAAGCACTTGGGGATACACATGTGCATACCTATGAAATCCACTTGCCAATCCACAGACAGAAAAAGAGCTACTGACATCCTCCTTCCTTATTTTATAGTCTGGTGTATTTGTGCCTGCATGTTCTCTCTCTCTCCCTTCCTCTCTCTCCCTCTCTCTCCTTCTCTCACTCTCCCTCCCTCTCTCTCCTCTGTTCCTGAAAGACACCTGATCCCCTGTCCAATGTAATCAAATATGACATGAGCTTGTGCAAACAACAACTTGGCTTGTAATCTGCCTTCATTTTTTCCCTTTTTCCTTTTCTCCCCCATCTCTTTCTCTCTCTCTCTCACTCCGTCTCTCTCTCCCTCTCCCTCTCTCTCATGAGATAAAGAGGTGATTGGAGGCACGCCGTATTTAGAGGACTGTTCCTGTTGGAGGAGGGAAGAGAGAGAGAGAAAGACAGAGAGATAGAGCAAAAGAATGAGAGAGAGAGGTATAGATAAAAAGAGGGAGAGAGAGAGGTAGAGATGAAAAGAGGGAGAGAGAGATAGAGAGAGGGAAAGAGAGAGGGAGAAGTGGGGAGGAATAAGGAGTCCTTTGTTGAGTGCAGGTGTGTGCCTGTGCCAGGCGGCCCTTGGAGCGAGAGCGCCCAAACAATGGCCTTCCTGTCAGCAGCCACCTGAGTCAGTGCGCCGAGGTGAGAGAGGCAGATCAGGATGAGATTACACAAGTCCAGACTTCATTAAGAGAAGCCCACAGAGAGAGAGAGAGAGAGAGAGAGAGAGGGAGGGAGAGAGAGTTAAAGAGAGAGACAGAGAGAGAGTTAGGGAGAGAGAGTTAAAGAGAGACAGAGAGAGTTAGAGTGAAAGAGAGCGAGAGGAAGAGAGAGAGAGAGGGAGAGAACAGGAGAGCAGCTGAAGGGGTGAGTGGGGGGTGTTGGCATCCCCAAGATTAGAGGTTGAAGGAAGATAAGGTGAAGGGTGTGTGCGTACTCTTGTGAAAGGTGAAGGGTGTGTGCGTAGGTGTAGTGTAATGTACATGTCTGTTTATGTATTGTGTGTTATGTGTTATGTGTGTGTGTGTGTGTGTGTGTGAGAGAGAGAGAGAAAGAGAGAGAGGATGTGTGAGGGTGTGTATTTTGTGTATAAGTGGGTGAGGGGGAGAAGCGTGAGATGTTTGATGTTGTGCTTTGTTAAGCTGACAGTGAAGATTGTTGTCTGTGGATAGAGCCTGTTGTCACCAGAGGCACTGGTGAAAGAGTAGAGAAGAGAGAGAGAGGGAGAGAGAGAGAGAGAGAGAGAGAGAGAGAGAGAAAGGTATAGAGGAAGAGGGAAAGAGAGTGCCACACAGAGATTGAAAGAGAAAGAAAAATCTGGAGAATTTGATTCAGCACATACAGTATACCATAAAAATATCCTGTAACTGGGTTACATCCACTCCCCAGCACAGAACAGCATCAGCCGACAGAAGAACAGAGCGGAAAGACAGAGGGAGAAAGAGAGAGAGAGAGAGGGAATAGAGGAATACTGGTGGTGGTGGTGGTGGTGGGGGTCCTTCCTATTGTTCCACATAGGGAAAAAGAAGAGAGAGAGACAGAGAGAGACAGAGAGAGAGAGAAGAAAGAGCTGCTGCCTGGAAATAGAACAATGGCAGAGATGTATGGGATCTAAGGGTGTCCTCAAAAAGGCTTGCAGCTTTGAGAGTGATAAAAGCCTTCCCCTCCTCTCGCTCTCCTCTCTTCCCTCTCTGGAGTCTCTCCTGCGCGGAGCCCCACAGCGACGCTCAGGTGTGTCAGCCATGACGGCTCCCAGCTGCACGAGCGAGCGGAAAGACACCAAGACCAACCTCAAAAGGCGTGTTTCCACTATCGGAACTATCGGGCCGTTTTTCAGGGACTTCGCCGTGTGCGCGTGTCTCCATCGACCGGGCCGGTCCGAGAGGGCCGTCTTCAGGGCCATTTACAGGAACTAAAGGAGTACCTGATGGAGGGTATGTACTAAAAACGGCCCGGTAGAGTTGCTTTTAGGTCTATGGGCGGTACTAGTGGCTACCTCGCGCAGATTGGTTGTCGCAGTGACATCAGAAGATCACGACAAACAACCTCGAAATTTGAAGTGAGGATTTGCTAGAGGATTTTTTCACAACATGAGAAGCACAAGACGATCTACTTGACTCTACTCGTCAAAAGAACTCTTCTAGTCCTTCCAGTCTCCAAGTCAAAACAGAGCTTTTCGCTGTTGTCCTTGCTTGTGTGATGCCAATAAAACTCACTTTCCAACACGTAATACTTTTACACTTTGCCTAAACTGAGCTAGCTAGCACAGTACATATAGCTGCTAGAAAGTTAATGGCAAGGGCTAGTGAGGTTTGCTAGCTAGGAAGCTAAGGACTGTGGTTAAACGTGTATGTTGTTACAAACTAACCTCATTGCTTGTGTGTGATACCAATAAGACACTTTCGGACACAATAAACCATTTAATTTAGCCTGTTAACCGACCTGGCAAGCTAACTTTTGCACCGTAGCCTAATGAGTGACGTTCGCTAGCTAGCTAGCTAGCTAGCGGTTTCGTACACGCAAGTTAAGCCTACAAGCTGGCTTTACATATTTTTGTAATAACAGAGCGATGTAAACCGCGTGGTAATTACCTTTATGTTGGGATAACTTGTGTTGTGCTCCTACTCACACAAGAGCTGGCAGTAAGTGTGATTGTCTACTAACTAACCAACTAGCTAACAGGCTAATAAACAAACCATGCTAGGCGAGTAACGTCGTGGAAGGGTGTCACGTCACTTGTAGTTGTAGTCCATTTATGAAATGAAACGAGCAATTACGTTTTTTTTTTAATTAAGGGGAAATAGGGTCTGATATTTTCACAGTTGGTAGATTATTACAGTATGAAGACTGAAAAATATTTTTGGTGGATAAGATCACTGTTATTGCTTGTGTGTGATTGATACCAATAACACTTTCGGACACAATAAACCATAATTTAGCCTGTTAACGACCTGGCTAGGTAAGTTTTGCACCGTAGCCTAATGAGTGATGTTAGCTAGCGGTTTTGTACACGCAACCTAAGCCTACAAGCTGTTTACAGCTCCTCTAGTCATGGTAAAATTTCATGTTTGGTATATAGTTAATCTAGATACACTTATGATGTGGGTGCTTGCGTTTCTTTACGAATTTGCAGTCATAGTTGGTATAGAAATGACCTAAGTGACAGCTATATCAAACCGAGTAAACAGACGTGATTTGATGACGGTGTCGCGAGGTCCATAGCCTACAGGGCCATCACTGTAATGGAGACACAACGTCTGAGAGGACCAGGCCAGTCGCGGCCCGGTCAAAAGTACCTTCTCCCAAAAAAGTCCCAGAGCCAGGGTAAAGGAAACACGCCTAAAGTCGCCGAGCCGTATGCTCCTCCACGCTTTAACCAGTGGTCAGAACACCTGTGCCTCTCTGCCATTGACCACATTTGTTTGAGTGTGTGTGTGTGTGTGTGTATGTGTGTGTTTATGTGTGTGGAGTGTGTGTGTTTGTTTGATATGTGTGTCTGTGAGTGTGTTAGTTTGATGTGTATGTGTGTGTGTGTGTGTGTGTGTGTGTGTGTGTGTTTATGTGTGTGGAGTGTGTGTGTTTGTTTGATATGTGTGTCTGTGAGTGTGTTAGTTTGATGTGTATGTGTGTGTGTGTGTGTGTGTGTGTGTGTGTGTGTGTGTGAGAGAGTGTGTTTGTTTGATGTGTGTGTGTGTGTGTGTGTGTGTGTGTGTGTGTGTGTGTGTGAGACCAAATAATCAAATCATCCCCAAACTCAATTTGATTGACCCTGTTTCCATTTGCTTTGGCTTTCCTGCGGTTCATGGTCTTCCCCACAAAAAAAGAGAACAGGTGTCAACTGCTAGCATTGATATGCTAATGCCCCGAACAGGAGCCCGCGCGGGGCCTCGGCTGGCTGCTCTTCACCGGGACAGGTGTTCGACCGCGGACCCCCGTCCGCCCCGGATGAATATTGGCGGCCGCGGGTGAGACAAAAAGCCAAATGCCGAGCAGCATAATGTGCTCCCAATTAACCCTCCAGTAAGAGAACGGGCACACACACACACACACACACACACACACACACACACACACACTGAGAGCCATTATGGATACTGGGGCCTGCTAGACAAAAAAACTTGACATGGAATACAGAAATATGGCAGCCATGGCATTATTTGAGATGCAGAGTTTTTTACATAACAAAAGGGCTTATTAATTACGGAGCGCTCGATAACAGTGCTTTTTGTTGTTCGATGAAAGCATGTCAGACAGTAACCGAAGGGATGAAATAGTGTGTTTACAGAAAATGTTTGCACAAGTTTGGTCACGGACAAAGGGCCTGCTGAACACTGCAATTGAAATCATTAATTTTACGGCGCAAGCAGGCTGTAAATAAAATGGTCCGTGCCGACGAAAAACAAAGAGCCAAAACTGTTAAAAGTTTTTCCTGCCCAACATTTAGTGTGACTGATGTGTGTTCCTATGCTGAACCGCACTTTATTGTGTTCGGGATTCTGTTGGCACCCGGCCTCCTTCATGACTAGTCTGCTGTGTTATTATTATATTTTCGGGCGTCTTTGAAAGCCTTTGGAACGCTGCGTATAAAATAACACACTGAAAAACCAACAAAGAGTTTATGGGGGTCTGGGCTGACATGATGTCAGTGAGGGTATACAAAGACAAAAAAAAAGCCCCACAAACACTTCATCTCCAACCCTTCATACACAACACAAGCCATAGTGCATGAGAACGTGTGTGTGAAAGTGTGTGTGTGTGAGAGACAAATTGTTCCATGTCTCTCCATGTGTCTTTTCCACATTGCTTAGTTTGCCAAAGGGACAGTGGTGTTGTGTGAAATGTATAGAACAAAAAGTGTTATGTTGTCTCTCTCTCTCTCTCTCTCTTGTTCTCTCTCTCTCTCTTTCCCAGTGTAAGGAGGGGAGCTAGCGGGGGGTCTGGGCGGGCGCTCGGCGGCACCCCTGCGTGATTGATCTGCACTGTCACTCATCCCAGCCGGGCGTCACCGCTCCGCAACAAAATAAAGGATTACATCGTCTCGCAACCCGCAACACCCACCCCAACCCCAACCCCAACCCCACCACCACCACCAGCACCACCACCAGCACCACCACCCCGCCATTGTTTGGCTGACATCAAAGCCCTATGTGGCCTATATTAGCATTTTTAATCAGCAAACGGTGCAGAGCAGGAGCTGGGTGCCTGGCTTACTTTCATCTATGGCCGCCCCTTCTACCCCCCAACCTCTTACTCCATCCACCAAGACAAAAAAAGAGAGAGAGAGAGAGAAAGAGAGGTTGGAAGAGAGAGAGAGGGAAAGAGAGAGTGTGTGAAAAAAAGAGAACAAGAGCACATAAAAAGAGTCCTTTAAAGGACGCGTGGCAACCTGTGAGTAGCCACTAACAAGACCCATCTGCACTCGGGCCTCCATTTGCACTTCAGAGTTTTTCTCTTTTTTTTCCGCCAATTTTCAGCCTCGTTTTATCTTCTCATCCACCCTTGAGGCTAGCAAGCAGCACACCCACAAAAAAAATGAAAAAAGGAGAAGAGAAGAGGAAAGAAAGAAAAAATCGCCCTCACCTAACACATCCTCCTCCTTCAGTGAGATATTTAGGCAGACGATGGTCTCCTTTGAGTGGCCTGGCGATGAGGGCATGCCATGTGAGGGACCGCTAACGCTAATGCTAGCCTAGCGCCCTGGAGCGCTTTAGCAGACCCTTCAGCAGACCCCGGGCACCAGAGAGTTCAAGGGAGTTAAGGGGGGAAGGGTTAATGTGTGTGTGTGTGTGTGTGTGTGTGTGTGTGTGTGTGTGTGTGTGTGCGTGTGCATGTGTGTAAGCTAGTGACACTCTCTCTAATCAGCTGTGATTAGTTCTGATTGTTCTGCTCCTCAACCCACTTGAAGCTAATTTGGCTAACAAAGCGCCAGCGATTCACCTTTTGGTCAGGCGGCCAATTAGGACACCAGCTGGACCTTCCCACCGCTGCCCCTGGATGGCACCAAGTCCTTGAGTGGACATGAAAGAAACAGAGAAAAGGAAATACCACAACAAGGGAGATATAATGAAACACAATTAATAAATTAGCATAGTTACGATACGCCATTTGCAGAAGATAAATCCATTTCATGACACTGTCACAGTCCTAATTTATGCACTATGTAGAGCAGTGGACGGTGGGGGGCCCTTGAAGGTCTAAAGGATGTGTTTCATCTCAACAGAGAATAGCACATAAAGTAGGCGAGGCTGCCTTTAAGGGCCCTCAGGCTGTTGTGTCCAGGGCTCCATATGGCCTGACCTCGGGGCTCATGGGCTGTGTGTGGACGCACAGTTTGTCAGGTGCTCCTGTCAATCGTAACACGAGCGCAGCCTGAACAGCGCTTTAGTCAGAGCACATGTTCTGCTGTTCAGAGAGGACATGCACTTGGGGATTGGTGAGCATTTTATATTTGTGTGTGTGTGTGTGTGTGTGTGTACATACAGATTGGTCGTGTCTTGTCTGCCTTTGGACTGGCTGCGGGGACAGTGTGACCAGCATTAACAACAGTGAGCCTCTTGAGTGGACATACACATTGAACGTTGTCATGGCAATACAGAAAAGTGTTCTTTGCGTTGTTCTTTTTCTGTTTCATGAGTGAGAAGGAAAAAAACAAAGAAGTTCAAAGATCTCAAAGCTGGAGGACCTTTCTCAGAGCGTTAGGCTGTAAAAACAGTGTTTTCAGTCATCCGGTCTGGATATAAATTGACCATAACTCCTCTTATTTGAACGCCAGAGCCCCATTTGCCATCCGAACAATGAGAGAGTTTAGCTCCAGCGTTAGAGCTTCTTCAGACCCTACTTTCCAGCGTTGCTTGATCACCATCGATACGGCGGAGCAGCAATCGCATACGAGACGGTTGATGAATAAAACATCACTGACGGTGTCACCCGCGTTGTTTTGATGCCACGTCTGTGGCTCAGAGCAAAGCGCCATGCGGTTTCACCACAGTCGGCGGCGTTCAGAAATGAGATCGGCCAACGAGTTTCGGCACTCTCGCTCGCTCTTCCCAAAACGCGGATGATCGCCACTTAAGAGCCGTCACAGGTTTGAGGAATAGGACGGAGCAGAAAATAGCGTCGCGACTTCAGTTTGTGTTCAGTTTCAGTGAGTGGAATTCAGAATGGATCTGGGCAACGCTGCTCCACCCCACAGCTTATGGGAAAGATGTGAAATTTTCAGACCATAAAAAATTCAGGAAAGAGAGAAGTGTGAAGATAAAAGACAGACGGAAAAAAAGGAGGTGGAGGAGTAGGAGGAGGAGGAGGAGGAGGAGGAAGATGGGGGTGATGAAGAAAAAAGCAAACGTCTGTATAGAAAGAGAGAAAGAGAGCAAGAAAGAGAGGGAGAGAGAGGGAGAGATGAAGAAAAGAAGCCCAATTCATCATGACTAATCTGGTTATCTCACTTTCATGTGTCACTCCCATAGACAATGTACTTCTATCATTTATGACTTTTAGCAAACACACGATGGCAAAGGCTTACGTTTCATCAGAGGCCGCCTTTGAAAAAGATATGCTAATTTGCCAGCGGAGCAAAAGAACAACATCAAATGTATGCCAGTGAATAGCCAAGGGACTTTCAAGTCCTAATATCCTTCAGAAGTACTTTATCTTCCCATTGCAACCTGCGCGGAGCGCACAAACAGGAAAGAGCAACCGACGGCGCTTCAAAGGGCTGCTAGGCCGCGGCCGCCACACCTTCTCAGTCCTACGAAAGGTTATCAGCTAGCGCAGCGCGCAAACAAAAGCGCCGTCGTTTGTGGACCGCTGAGTGCTAGCTTGATCTCTTAGCCTCTTTTTCTCTCTTCCTCCTCCTCCTCCTCCTCCTCTCCTTCTTCTTCTTTTGGCCTTTTTTCCTCCCCTATTTACAAGTCGTTTTGATTATACAGTGTTTGCTTTAAGTAGCACCCCACCCCAAACACCCCCCTTCAAAAGGGCCTGGGAACAATGTGGGGCAACGCAACGCAGCGAACGTCCGACCGGCTGACTGACGTGGACTTGGAAGCCTTTTGCCCTTATCCTCTCTCCCTCTCTCTCTCTCTCTCTCTCTCTCTCTCTCTCTCTCTCTCTCTCTCTTTCTGTCTTGCTTTCGCTCCCTCTTTCCTTCCCTTGTAGTCTTTGCAGGGGGAATCAGAGCGGGGTGGCAACTCGTTTGATAGTCTGATAGTCATTTGTTTTGATCTGCCGCTCCTTTGTCTCTCTCTCTGAGACAATGGGAGATTAGAATAAGAAAGTGAACGAGTGAGTGAGAGAGAGAAAGAGTGTGGATGGAAGGAGAAAAAAGAACAAATGCTCTTTTTTCATAGCACACCCCCCCCCCCCCCCCCCAAACCCACCCACTCCCCCCCTTGTCTTCCAATCTCGGCGTAGTTGCACCTCAAAGTGGCTTCCCTCTCTCTCTCACATACGAGACCAGAGGAGTCTTTGTTCTGGGGCCCAAGCGCTTTGAAGCCGAGACAAAAGTCACACAGATTATTAGCAAGCGGAGAAGAGCCGAGCACAGCACAGCACAGCACAGCACAGAGATGGCATTGAATCCCAACTCGAAACTTTCTGGGAAAAATGAGGGCCAAATCTATTTCCTGTGGAGGCACAGAGAGAGGAGAGAGAGAAAGCGTCAGGTGTGGAGAAGAGAGGCAACTCTCCTACCTGCTGCAGGTATCGGCTAATCCGTTAGAGGTGAAGATGAGAGGAACGCGAGACTCGTTTCTCCCGGTGATTACGTCTTCCAACAGACACGACACTAGAGTCGTGGGCCGATTATAATGAAGAATCATGTGGAGCCACTAATCACATAGAGATCAGTGAATAACAGTCCCCGTTACATCATTAATATCTAATGTGTTGTTGTTTACCTCGTTAAATTGACAGCACATGTACAGTATGAATGTCAGTACATGTATGATAAAGGAGCAGTAGTGATCTGGTGAAGTACCCCCACAGAAATGTCAAGGCATGAAATGGATATGATACGGCACATTGCATGTAACATGGCTGTTGTTTTTACCCATTCAGAATGCGTGCAGTCGGTTCCTTTACTTCTGACTGCCTTAGAACAACACACATCAAAAGTGATTGGATTGGCTTGCTGCTCCCTTGAGGGAGGCCCCCAGTAATCCAAATTGATGCATAATCTCTGATGAAAGAGTGTGTTGAAACATCTTTGCCAACCCAATAAACCGGTTTTCATATGATATCGCCCCTGTTGAATGTCAAGTCAGGGTTGCCTAATGACGGTTTACAGAGAAACCTGAGCATGTTAAAACTGGGCTGGGAGCACCGGCTGCACCCTACGGAACGAGCAGGAGGCCAATGCACAATACACGGGAGAACTCAAATGACCACAAGTCACTGACCCAGGGAAATCATGACAGAACATTTTACACAAGATGACAGATTCCAAAACTCTCTTTTGATTCTCAAAAAAAGGAGATTGCATTGGGGAAATAATCACAGAATTGGTCATTCGAGAATGCGAATGTGTTTTTTTTTTTTGTTGTTTTTTTTTAAAACAATTGATAATGGCGTAACTTCCAAATGGCTCAGGATAAAGAATTCTATTATGCTTCTGCAAAACATGTCTCTATCATCAAGACAAAAAATATCTTTATCGACAAAATATTTGATCAGATCGCATTGGCACATTTGCAATGACAGCTCTCTGTGAATGGAGCATGTGGCTCTCCTGACCGCCGAGCTGAGCGTCTCCATCCACAGACAAAATGACTGCCGTGGAAGAGCAGGGATGGGATTGGGGGTGGTGGTGGTGGTGGTGGTGGGTCGTCAGCCATTGCGGCGCTTAATCAGATAAAGACATGGTCCTGGTATCTGCAGCACAAGACATGGCCTCATTTCAAACAGAGGCCCCAGACAATCCCCCCAGTTTGTGCTTTATCTGGGAGTCATATAATGAAGGAGCGAGCTCTCTCGCGAGCGCATTTCCATTGATGTTAAAATACACAAGCCCAGCAGATAAAACAAAAAAACAGGGGGGGGGGGGGGGGGAGAGTCAGAGATCAAAGCCAAAAAGTGGCTTTCTTCATTCCAGCGAGGCAAAAGAAGAAATCACAAGCGCAGAGAGAGAGAGAGAGAAAGAGGGAGAGAGAGAGAAAGAGGGTCTGGAGGAGAGAAGCTCATTTGCTAAGACTGTGAGGCAAATAGTTGTTAAGGAATGGCCCGTAAGTAAGCATTAAACGGAGGTGCCTTTGATAGCCTCAGATTAACATAAGAGGCCTTTCTCTGGCAGGGGCAACTAATAATATTCATTTAAAATAAATAAACGGGAAATGAATTGGCCTGAAAAGAAGGGGCCGATTGCACATATTTATTTAAGGGCCGTCGAAAATGAAAAGAATGAAATCTCGGAATGAGCGCTGTGAGGGAAGACGGACTCTTGATTCGCAGGGCCTTTGAAGTGGCGCGGACTGGAAAATTAAACTCTTAACAAAATACTTAGAGGAGCGGAGACGAGGCCGAGGCCGCCGCAGACACGCTTAAGTGCCGGTGGAGACGCGCGCCACTCGAGCCCCCGCGAAAAACGAGACAAGCGTGAGCCTTGGCCGAGAGTGTCACTGACACATGACATCAATTATGAGCCCAAAGCAAAAAGCCCCTCCGAGGGAGACCTTAATTAATTTGAGCCGCAATTGCACAACTCGAAGCTACAACGCGCCCAGGCATAGGCTGGTACACACACACACACACACAGAGAGAGCAAAAGAGCTTAGATATCGGAGTGTTGCGGATTCAAACGAATGTTTTTTGAAAAATGGAGCCTTTAATAAAACTTGAATAGAGGTTAGCAAGGTTTTTTTTACCGGAATGTGCTGCTTGTGATAAGTTAACAACGCCGGAGAAAGTGGGGCAAAAGCTCATGGTCAAATCACAAACTTTAGATGTACCTGCACAAGCTCTGTCCACTCCCCCCCTCCCCCCGGGTCTCTTTATGTTCCCATACGGTCCGTCTCCGGTGGGTAACTGGACCAATTAGAGGCTCGGCCTCAGAAGGGGACGGTCCCTCTCCATGAGGGAGTGTCTATATAGCCCATGTCAGCACATGTGTCAGAGTGGCCTGTGTGCGAGCTGCCTTTTAATGACTTCAAACCAGCGCAGCTGCCCAGCAAGGTGCTGACAGCTTCAGACGAAGCGCTAGACACTCCTGCCGTTTCTATAGCTACTGTAGAGTTCAAAGGAGGACATCTTTTTGGGGCATAACAAGAGAAGAAAGGCGGCCATCGCAGGGGGGCGGGGGTGAGAGACCAAAGGCAACCCCCAGGTCACGCGTCAAACTCGGGCCCCTCGACCCCGTGCCCTCGCCAACGCCACCTCAGTCCGGCTTCTACCCCCTCCTCTAGGCCTCTGCTCCCCTCGGGGATAGGGGGCCGTGGTGTGGGGAGGGGAGAGGAGGGGAGGGTTAGGTGGGTTGGGGGTTTTGGTTGGGGGACACAGAGAGGGAGAAATGCTGCTTCCCTCACTCTGAGCGCCTGTCCAGTGTGGAGATGGACACAGATGGGGTCACCAAGGCGCATGTGCGCGCGCACGTCCCCCCGTCTCATTACGGTATTAGCCGCGCTCTCTTAGGCCGGGGCCTTTGAAGTGACACTACAGTCGGCCTGCTATCTCTCATCTGGTCGGTCCTCTTTACCCGCCAGTGTCGACATTTCAGGCCTCTTTTCGCTTTTTAATGCAGCCACTTTGATTTTTTTTTTCTCCCCCTCTTCCAAGACGCTAATTTTAACATCTTCAAGGGAGACCGAAGCTTGGTCGTTTGCCTTCTTTTGTCTGCTACCCTTTTTACTCCCCACCCCCTCCTCACTTTCCTTTCAATTTTTTTCTCTTAAGTGAAAAGGTCTTTTTTAAAGTATGTGAGAAAGGTGCAGCTTTAAAAAGACCTGGATTGATGTCGCTCTACGAGACTCAAACGTGCCACCGTGTGATGTGCACGTCGTTTCGTTTCGGGGGGGTGGGGGGGAGCGAGACTCGCTGTGATTTTTTCTTTCTTTTTTCAAAGTTTGTTTGTTCATCGAACACAATGAATGAGCAGCAGAGCGAAGCTTTTCAAGAGATCTGGTTCAAACAGATCTAAATTGGGAGACCTTTGATGCACATCAAACAAACTCCAGCAGAAAACCAAAGGCGGATGGCACGATCGGCTCCATCTTCAGAGCTTGTTTATCCAATGGAAATAAGGTCATCTATCTCGTCTGCTAAAGACAGCATGTAATCATACCCAGCTATTAAATTTAAATGACTGCTGCATCCGTATAGGAGCTTTCAACCCAGTGTGTTGAAAGAGTAGTGATTGATAGATTTCGTCTCATGATTTAAACCAATTTAGGCCAACAATTTTACAAATCCGATGTATGGCCCAGGCACAGCCACCAGATAAGCGTGTTTCTAAATACCCAGTGGCATGTCATTAGCATGTTAGCCTTTTTGGATTAAAAACATATCACAGCGCTATTAGATTATCCCAGGCCTAATCAGATTGATGGTGGATCCAGAGTCAGTGTCCGCGATGTTGTCTGTGAGAGGTGTGGTGTCAGCACTGGCAGTGCCACTGCAGTTCATCTGAAGTTCTGCTCACTCTGCTGCTGATGAGCCCAGCCATCTTGCCATCAGTTGCGGAGGATCCAACGCCAATCTTCATCCCTGGGTATACCCACCCTTGGTCTCTCTCTCTCTTTCTCTCTCTCTCTCTCTTTCTCTCACACTCACTCTCTTCACCCCAGCTACCAGTTTTGTATCCACGTATTGAATCATCAAACAAAAGTAAGCCTCACATCCCGCCAGGTAAAGAAGGCATGCCTGAGCACTTCTAAAAGCCTCCCAAAGACGCCCGTTTCAAGTCCTCACAAGCAGGCTGCCTCCTATTGAAGTTCAAATGGATAGCTCTTGGGCACAGGCTTCGCAGGGGGTGGGGAGAGAAGGAGTGCTGGTGGAGAGAGGCAGTTCACCTCTCTCTCTCTCCTTCTTTCACCTTCTCTTTCTCTCTCTCTTTCTCTCTCTCTACACCCTCTTCCTCACATATCTTACCAGAGGATCACTGGGGGTCGTTGGTTGAGTGTTGCGGAGGGGTTCGAAAAGTGCTGCTCTCGGCAAGGAGTTCTTTCTCTTCTCTTTCTTGTACACCAACAAACCCCCCATCCACCCCCAACACACACATTCAAACCCTTTACCTCTCTCCATCCTGCCAGAACCCCCCCAAACACACACACACACACACACACACACACACTCACCTGACCCCTCCACCCATAGCCTACAGCCTCCTCTTGGAATGTCAACAAAAATGTGGGGTGTGGAACCTGCCACTCTGCCGAACGTGCCCTCACTCCATCTCCGTCAGGACCCCGACATCAAAACGAGCCGCGAGGGCGTCCGGAGCGAAGCGATCGAGATGATTGCTCAGATGACGTCGCAGCAGAAACCCCAGACAGCGCACGATTTTTGATCATCCCAAACACCGACAGCCACGGAAAAATGAAAGCGTCAACAAAAAAAAACGAGCGTCGAGTTAATTCCGCGGTTTCATGTGGCCCTAAATTCACAGAGGAATATTAAAGGGTTGTGTGTGCAATTCTGTGGTTTCATGTGGACCTAATCCACAGAGGAATATTAAAGGGTTTGTGCGTGCGACTCCTGTTCAAAAACACTGTGGAGGTGTATTTTTTTCCGCACAGATCAAGGAATCCATAGAAAGCATTAGCGCATCTTACTACTTCTCCTCAGCTCTCCCACACGCTCTGTTCCCCTCCTCCCCAGTTCAAAGGCATTCTAATTTGGATGCTTTTTTTTTCTCGTCGGGAAGACCTTGTGGCTCAGTTTGATCAAAAGCGCGCGGCGTGGGATGCTACGTGTGCTGCTCACCGCGTGGTCTGGAAGAAAACTTGCGGCGCCGTCACGACCAGGAGACTCGACGCCTCGACCTCGTCCTCACGATTCAACTGACCTCGCGGTCACCTTTCACACGCCGAAGGAAGCTTCCGGGTCTTTTCTCGTTCTTCTCGTTCGGCTTGGTTAGTCGTTGTTGAGTGGCGGGCATTATTTTAGTGTCACAACTAAAGTCCCCTGTTGCGTCAAGCCATGAGCTGGTTCTAATCCCCTGACGCATGAAATGGGAGTGTGACATTGGGGACAGGAAGAGAAGCAAACAAGCCAGTCGAAACGTATAAATAAATCATCTGTTTGCTTGCGCTGTGTCCCACTTCAGAAGGCCTAGGGGGACCGCATCGTGTCACGTTGTCTCATCTCGACGCCACCGCGGGGCGACACCGCGTCCGTCTCTCTTTGAGCGTGGCGTTTCGCCGGTCCGAGCCCGCCGGCCGCGCCCCAGAAGTCCCGAAGTCCGTCTCTGTGCGCGCCCCTCGGTTCATTCATTCATTCATTCATTCAGCATCCAGTCGAATCTTCCACACGCGCGCAATTTGCATTTGCACTTCAAAACATCCTAAGTGTGCCTGCGCAACACATTAATAATTCATCTGAAACATAATACACATCAGGCAGATATCCATCAAAAAGCAGCCAGCCAGTTAAGCTATCAGTGGGTTAGAGTCACTCACAGAACCAACCCCCCCCCCCCCCACCCCCTCGGCTGGCACTGGGCTCCCGTAGGTAGGTGTGCAGAGTGGAATGGAATGTTCCTCCCCACAGGGCATCTGTCCTGGCCTATATGTGCGCAAGTGCAGGGCCTGCTGCCCCCTTCCCTCTCTCTCCCTCTCTTTCTCTCTCTCTTTCTCTCTCTCTCCCTCTCTCTCCTCTTCCCACTCTCTCTCCCTCCTTCTCTCTCGCTCTCCTTCTCTCTCCCTCTCTCCCTCCTTCTCTCTCTCCCTCTCTCTCTGGTGTTGGTTTACATGTGCGCTGTTCCCTAATCACTAACTCAAGGCCCACTGTAGCGCTGCCCACCCCCAGGGCACCAACTATGGGTATGAGTCAGCGAGAGAGAGGGAGAGAGAGAGAGAGAGGGGGAGAGAGAGAGAGAGGTGGAAGGAGGTGAAGAGGGAGGGATAGAGGGAGCAGGAGAGCAAGAGAGGTAGAGGGAGGAAAGGGAAGAGAACTTGAAAGAGGAGAGAGGGAGAGGAAAAGAATGAAGGTAGAAGTAAAAGAGAGGGTGAGAGAAAGAAAAGGCATGGAGAGAGAGAGAAGGGGTGATAGAGAGAGGTGGAGAAAGAGAGAGAGAGACCATTAAGCATTTCCACTGTGGTGATTCATGAAACTTCCCTCCCTTCCTCGTCCGACATATCCCACTTATCTTGGGCTATCTTCAAGGCTCCGCCAGATGAAAAGTACGATTTTCCCTTTATGACCAAAAAAATAACAGCCCAACCATCCAAACAAAAACAAAGATGTATCTGAACAGCTTTGATTTTTTTTCCCCGTGATTTTTCTTGTGTGAACAATCAGTCAAGCAGCAGGGCAGTACTTTGCAGATAATTATGAGAACATATCCCCCCTGTGCATTGAGGAGAACAAGTCGAGCGGACAAACAAGAACCATATGCTTGCCCCCCTCCACCCCCCCCCAACACCACCACCAGCAACTAAACTCCTGGCTTCCACCAATCACGTGCCTCCGTCTGAAAAAATGCAGCCATGCCAGGGATGCAGAGGCACATGTGGTCGGCCATATAAAGCTGAGGATGGATGAGTCTCTACGTGTCCGTGAGCCTCTCCCTCTCTCCTTCCCTCCCTCCCTCCCTCTCTCCCTCTCTCTCCTCGTCTTGAACCCCCTCACCATGACAATGGTCGCCACAAAAAGGGACCGAGAGCAGAACCCGAGTTAAAGGAACGTACCATTTAAAAAGTAAACAAACAAACAAACAAAAGAGCTCCGCAGAAATCTGGGAAGATCATTGTGCTGCTGTTCCTCCAAAATTGCCCTGTGCGTGGGGAGAAAACAGAAAGGCAACAACAACAAAAAACGAGAGACTCATCCGTCCTGCTGACGCAGGGAGAGAGAGAGAGACAGAGACAGAGAGAGAGAGAGAGAGAGAGAGAGGAAGAGTCAGGCTCTCTGTGTCTCGGCAGCTCGGTGGCGCCAGGCCCTCACAATGGCCACTCTATGCTGCCCTCGGAGCCTGACCAGAGAGGTGCGTCGCCGCGGCGACTCCACCAGCACACAAGGAGTGGGACGAGAGGACAATCGCGGCCGAAAGAGGGACCTCGGGCCCTCGACTCTAAAAAGGAAACGGCAATAATCTCCCTCACTCTCTCTTTCTCTCTCTCTCGCTGTCTCTCCGTTCACTAAGAGGCTGGTTGCGGTGGCGCTGAACGACTGTGTGTGTATATGCGTGTGTGTGACCGCCGGCGGCACTCTCTGGTGTCCTCGGTTTCCCCTCGCCGGTTCACGAGCGGGCGAGTCTGTCTTGCTAGTCCGTCCCGCGCCCCATCTCCCATGTTTGTGTACATGTTTGCGCGGGGCCCCCTCTTTTTTCCCATCATTAAAAACGGCTTTAGGAGAGAGATATATTATTCATTAACTGAATCGTTGCCGCGCGGGCCAACTCGTCTACTTGGGTGTTAGCCTAAATGGCTTGCAGCTGAGTTGTGTGTGCGGGCCTCAATCTCTAACAGGTGTGCGGGCTCGAGAGTAAACAATGGTCAACTAAGCCTCGTAGTCAGTAGAAGGCTGAGCCAGTGGTGGGAACGCATGAGGTTTTAAGACTCTCTCTCTCTCTCTGTTATACACATGCACACCCACACACACACGCACACACATACACACACACACACACACCATGCACACACCATGCACACACACAGACATATTAAAAGCCAGGTGCTTTGAGGGGGGCTGCTAAGATGTAATCACAGGGCTTTTTGCTGTGCTCTGTTTAAGTCTTTTTCTCAATGAGCCATCCAAACCCACAACATGGCCCACAAACACACACACACAAACACAAAAGCACACACACACACGCACATACACACACACACACACAAAAACGCGCACACACACGCACACACACCACAGGGCAATCAGCACCCTCGGTGTCCACTGGTTTACTGCGGTCGGCCGTCGTTGGTGGTGTGTCTCAGTCTGTCTCCGTTTCCACCGTCGGGAAACGGCCACTTCCCAGGCCTTACCCATTATCACCTGGAAGCAGTGGAATCAAGACAACACAACAGACATCGTGTGTTAGTCTGTTTTGTGTCGAGGTAAACGTTTAAAAACTCCTTTCTCCCTGAGAAGCGAGGCCTTTCTCTCACTCTTCCCTCTGGCCCTCTTGCTGCTCTGGGGGCCCCTCTGAAGTGTAGCGGGAGCGTGGAGACGCAGACAGACCATGTGACTTTAAAGTGTGTGTGTGGTGTGTGTGTGTGTGTGTGCGTGTGTGGTGGTGGAGGAGGGGGGAGGAAAGTCACGTGACCCGGGAATGGTGTTATTCCACATATGGGCGGTGGAGCGGCTCCAAACCCGGAGTGGCCTGACCGCGGACCCCACAGTCGTCTGGAGAATCCACTCTGCGGGCCGGGAGCTATGCGCTGGCCGCCCGGAGAACACAGACGCCGGCGCTGCGCAAAATAACGGCAGGGCCCGCTTTGTTGTGCTCACTTCAAAAGCGGAGCGGCTCCGCGAAGGGGACCAACGCGCGACTTGTGACCGGCCCCCGGGACACATAAACGGCCGTCCGCCGTAAACAGCTGTAGTATAAAGCCTCGCCGTGCGGAGATTGAACACGTACACGGCGGCTTTCTTTTTCAACCGCCATAAATAATCTGTGCCATCCGACAAAAGCCACTGTGTTTTTAAAAATGATGAAGTAGGGCCGTGAAATCTTGTGTGAAATATGTAATGTGTCATTACGACATGTTTGGGTGCCAGAACCATAAAAGTTTAGAATAGCTTTCCTTGCTATACCATAACACAGCATGAAATCAGGTGGCCCCGCGTACACATGCCCTTGCACATAAGTACATAGTCAGGGCCGTAAGAGCAGTCATTTCAGGAGAAAGATATAGTGACGCAGCATTCCCTCTGGTCGCGCTGGTATGCGGGAGTTTTTCCCTCGGTGCCACGGAAGATCATGTTATCGGGAGCGCTCGGGCTCGCCGCCCCAGGGGCGAACGTCTCTTGGAAATCGTGCGGCGGCCACCGCTTTGAGAAACAATGGGAGACTACCAGGAGCCCGCGGCGGGCGACCGCAGGGTCACATCCCCTCCGCCACCGGCGATCAGAGCGAGGAGGCCGCCGCTGGCCGCCGCTCGGCTGGGCCTAAAGAGAGCGTGGAGGGCTAAAAACGTCTGTGGTCCCCTTCTGTAAATACAGGGCCTGCCAGCGAAATTGTTCCTGGTGTTTACGGTGGTTTCGGCAAAGGCGGCCCGTTCTTCCCCAGGAGGGCGCACGGAGAATAGGCCCTCACAGAGGCCTTGCCTTGTGAAAATAGACAATGTCCACCCCGTTTCCAGAGAAGGAGTCACTCGAAATAAAGCGGGTAAACAAAACATTTTTTTTTTGTTCTCCTTCCTCTTTTTTTCTTTTCTCTTTTTGTCCAGAGGGACAACAAAATGAAATGGAACCGATTTGATATTATATATGGACGCGACTTTTTTTCTTCCAAAAGCATGCGCGCTATTCTGAACGGGGAATCTTTGAGGGCGCATTGATGGTGTAGCCAACGTGCGCCGCATCTTGTCAGTTTTTGGTCTGCCGGTTTTTTTTCGTCCGTAAGCGGACTAAATGCGTAAATTATAGGCGCGTTGTTCGTTGTGTGCTGTAGCTTGAGTTTCTCACCGAGGCGAAAGCTTTTCTTTTTTTTTTCTTCTCGGGAACGAGAAGAGGACCACGGCAGGCGTTGGGGCGAAAGTTGTCAATGGCCAGCGGGTTTCCAGAGGCTCCGAGAATTAAGATGAATCAGGTGCTGAGTGCGCTTAAAAATAGACCGTGTGGAAAAACTCGTAAGAGCGAGTTAAAGTGGTTTACTACCGACCGAGTGCAAATCAGACTGATTCACTGTACTCGCAGGCCCGACTCGAACATTACGGCCGACTGAGAATTGCTTCCATCCCCAAAGCCATTCTGGCAGACGTGAGAACCTCGACGAGGTCCAGGAGAGGGTTCCCTTATGTGGGCATGAGAGACGAGAGAACTTTCCCCTAATTTCCTCGCCCATAATGAGGAGGAGAGAGAGATGCAGTCTGGGTACTTTTGGGTATGAGGTGAGCTCAACCCCATGATCAAGCTGTCAGCAGCAAACACACTCTCATCCATCTTGCCCCTTTTGCTCGCATTTATCTGTGCCTCTCGATCTGATCCGCTTCAATTCACTTTTAACTCTTCTATAATGATACATTTATAGTTCTGACACAGATAGATACAGAGGACAAAATGTTCATCAAAACAAGCCTGGTTTCAGTTGGGGAGGAATCTTCCTGAGGGTGTTCTACCAGCGTGGAAAAGATTCCGTTTTGGGGGCCGGTTTAAATGTTAAGATAATCTGTTATGTCCTGCAGCCTTGTGGGAATGACCCACACAGAACACAAGGAGGAGGAACCAGATGAGCGAGGGGAGTGGAATCAACTTGTTTGGGATGAAACTAAATTCGGTCGATTGAAATCGGATGGTGCCGAGCGGAGCTGAACTGAATTGAGGACAGCACATGCCTGGGAGCCGTCTGTTGGCATGGAACACAGTGGAGTGGAGTGGAGTGGGGCGGGATTGGGGCGAGTGGTGGTGGTTGTGTCATCCAGATACCTCTTCATTCACAGCCCTCCCTCATCAACATCCTCACTTTCAACCATCTCTCTCTCCCTCTCTCTCTCTCTCTCTCTATCACACACACACACACACACACACACACACACACACACACACTGACACACACTCACATGCACACACAAACACTAAACACACACACACACAAAATGTACACTCAAATGCACACATACACACTCACTCACACACACACACACTCACACACACACACACACACACACAAAGAGAAAGAGAGAGAGAGACACAGTTGCTTTCAGTCATTCTTCAGTCTTGTGTGAGTAGAACGAGGGAAGAAGACGCATCCTGATGAATGAGAGTGAACAGCTCCAGTGTAAGCATTTGTTCTCGCCTTTGGGATGCATCCAAAGCAGGACAATTCTATTGAAATAGAAATGATGATTACATTTTCGGGGAAATACCTTTTTTCCCTATTTCAGCGAGCCCCTTTCCTCGGATGCATTTAGGGATGTTGAAGCCCAGTGGCTTCTATGTTGGGTATATTTGTCTCTTAATTGCATTTTAAGTGGCCCTACTTACTTGAAAATGCACTGAATGAAATGGGGGGAAAATCACTCATTTAAATGCTGTTTCTGTCTGTGTGAACAATCGCTGTTCATTAGCAGAGGTTCAAACGGCAAGAGGCTCAGCACCGGCAGCCAAGCCAATGTTCAAAATCTAAACTTACATGAAAACTCACCGATCCTTTTGAACTCATAAGCACTCCCTACACCCCCTCTTTCTCTCTCTGCCTTTCTCTCTTTTCACTCTCTGTCTCTCTCTCTCTCTCTCTGGCAGAGGGCTCCCATGTTTATGCATTTACTGAGATTGCTGGCGGGATTGTGAGAGAAGGGTTTAATTTTTTTTTTTTCATTTTCTCTCTTTTCTTTTTTCATGCAATCTCTTGCCTTCAGAAACCATTAATGCCCATTCAACATCAACATCAAGGCACAGCTTTGATGTGCATTCTGGCAACAGAGCCTCTCTTTCTCTCCCTCCCTCCCTCCCTCCCTCTCTGCCTCTCCTTATCCCTCTTCTCTCTCTCCCTCTCTCTCTCTCTCTCTCTCTGTCTCTCCCCCCCCCCCCCCCCTCCCGCTCATTCGCCGTCTTTCTCCGCTCACGGTTACTGTACAATCAAATAATTAAACGGATTGTAAACAAATGATTTTACCTGGCAATTAAATATGCTAACTGGGAACCCGTGGATGAAAAGGCGATTTAAAAACCTCCGCTGCAAATCTACAAAGGCTCCTGGCACAATGGGCCCAGGCCTGGCATCTGAGCTAATGCGGCCTGGGGAACGATAGAGGAGTCGCTTCTAACAGTCGCATACAAGGCCTGTTTACAGTGGCCAAAACCATGCTAAATGCCAATTAGCACTATACATGGACACATACACCAAACAGTTAGAACACTGTTCAGCAAGTAAGGCTAGGGTAGAAAGAGAGAGAAAGAGGGAGAGAGAGAGAGAGGGAGGGGGGGATGAAGTGGTAGAAGCTGTGAAAAAATGAATCTCACTGAAGAAACTTCTCTCACTTTGTACTTGTTTGTACTCTGGTGGTGAGGATTTGAGAACACGGCTGGTGGATAGTGTTTCCCCACCGATCAGTTCCACTGAAGCGTCGAGGTGACGGAGGGCTTTCTCATGCTGAATGGGCATCCACAACGGCCTCTCTCTCTCTCTCTCTCTCTCTCTCTCTCTCTCTCCCTCTCTCTTTCCCTCTCTCTCTTTTCTCCTTGCTGATTCTGCACAGCAAAAGCACCTGTTTTGATTAGCGTGTGGAGGCTTCCGGCCAGAGAGCCGTGATCTCAGGCTCTTTGTTGTGTGACGAGGGGGAGGAGCAGAGCGGAGCGGAGCAGAGCAGGGGGGGGGGGGGACTGTGGCATGACTGTGCGACAGTCAGTGTCCATCTATCAACACGTCTGAGGGAGGCATGCCAGCTATGTGCCCGGGTGGGGTTTCCCTTCAAAGCCAGCGGGCCACGCAGAAAATAGCATGGAGGGCGCTGCTGCTGCTGCTGCTGCTGCTGGTGCTGCTGGTGGTGCTGGTGGTGGAGTTTGGGGGGGTGTGCGGAGAGGGTGAGGGTTCTGGGGGGTGGAGAGTTACACCTGCCTGCTCCATGGTTGCATGGATGTGCTGAAACTCTACATAACCCCACAACCTCCTAACCCCCGACCCCCCCCCCCCCCCCCCCCCAGCACTCCTCCAGTTCTGAGCAGACAAAAGAGACGAGCTAATTAAGTGCCTACCAGCAGTCCTGCCCCAGCCCCCCCCCCCCCTCTTTCCCAAAAATAGCACCAGCAAGAAAGGAGAGGATGACGAAAATTCTTCAGGAAACTCAAGAGTGAAACTGCAGCTGACTCTTGACAACATCCTTAAAAAACTCTTCAGAGTGTCACATGTGCTGCCAGCTCACGGGGAAGATTAATATCGCCTTTCCAACTGTTTAAGCGTCATATATAATTATCATATCAGTTCAGTTTCAGTTTCACAGCACATTAAGCCCTCCTATTGATATGGGAGAGACAGTTGCGAGTCGTAGGCCTCCGTATAGGTCATTAACATGCTGCAACATGTGGGTAGTGGATCCTCTAAGCTTAGACCATCCCACACATGATTTTGCACACTGCCATAATAAATGCAGATGCTTTTACAACTGTCCTTTGACAAAGAGCCAGCAAATAACAAGCCCTTTGAAAAATGCACTAGATGATCTTTGCCACACTGTTCTTTACCCAAAACGTTATATTTACATTATATTGCGCTATAGCATATGGCGCAGCCTCGGTGCTCGAGGTGTTCCAGTGTGAACCAGACAAGCAGACTTTCAATGAACTAGGCTACAGCTGGTGGCTCTTTGAAGACTTTCTGCCCCGTTAGTGAGCGTCTGAGGCCCTGTCTACTGATGAGCTCTTTATTCACTCCACTTCGCTTTGATGGGATTTGATTTTACTGTTCTCCTGATTTTCAAAGAGAAAGCAGATTAAGGAAGAACTAAAGGGGACGATGACCTTCCATGCAACAATGCTACGGCGAGATTACCTCGGCTGATACTTTGTGAAATACGCGCATTTCTTAATTTGTTCCAAAAACTGATAACCGGTGCGAGATATTTATGGATAGGAGCTGGCTAGTTTTTCCTTGTCAGCTGAATTATGTTTCTCTTGGTCCTGGTGTCAATGGTGTGGGTGCATATAAAGAGAGAGTGTGTGTGTGTGTGTGTGTGTGCGTGCGTGCGTGTGCACTGCTGTTGTTTTAAAGAGGGGGGTCATGAATACCCCACAAATTCTGAACAGGCAGGCGGCTGGTTCCTCTAAGGTTCAACTCGAGAGGCAGATTTAAAAATAATAAAGAATTAAGACAGGGATAAGTCTGCCAGCGGGAGATTATCTATGGGCGTAGAGAGTGAGTGGAGATCAAACAGTGAGACGCTGTGTGTGTGTGTGTGTGTGTGTGTGTGTGTGTGTGTGTGAGGGGAGGCGGGGTTGAGAGTACTGCAGAGGGGGAAGAACTTGCTGGAGTTTTTTTGGCCTGGGACCCGCGCGCGGGCAACAAACCAAAAGAATTACAACATATTTCTGCAGATGGTTATGGCACAGGCTAATGAGTGCTGAAGAGCTTGAGTTAATGTGGTGGAGAATCATGCAGGCCTTCACAACGCAGCGCCAGTCAGGACTGGGTGTGGCCGAGGAAAACAAATCACGAGCGCTCACACATGCTCCATATCTGCAGACGCTAAACACTGCCTGTGCTATTGCTTTTCATCCAGCTGGTTTATGATTGATAGACTTGTAAATAAAATCCTATTTTTCTTTAATACAGAGTCTTCAGGCTAGGTCTCCTGTCAAAGTACAGGTCTGTAGACCGTCTGTAAACATTTACATTTTGCAAACATCTGGTGATGTCTCTATAACATAGTTCTGGTAGCTGGTATATATGATTGATTTCTTTTCTTTTTTTTCAAAACTGGCATATGTAAGTTTGGGCATAATGCATGTTCTCTAAGCCTTGATTCCTTGAGAAAAGAAACAGAGAGCAATTTCTTCTTCCCTTTCCATAACAAATCACTGGTGAGTTTGTCATTAATCTGAAGGAGTAAATCATGAGGAATGGGAGCGGCATGGGAAGCTCTCAAGCTCACCTCATTTCATGGGGGATTTGCCCCTCAGTTGATATCAAGTGCAAGCATAAATTCCACAAGCACACAGCACTTTTCATTTGAAAAATATAAAACTTTAATAAAGGCTACATCTCTTAATAATTACAATAATTATAGGTCCATGTAAATCTTTAAATGAAACTCTTTATATAATGTATATTTTACAGTTTAGATAGAACAAAAAAATATGTAAAAAAAACAAAACAAAACAAAAAAAAAACAAAAACAAAACAAAACAAAAAAAAACAATGATTACAGGATATTACTTATTAAAAGCATAAAAATATCTTTTCAACATAAAGCCCTTCTGAAAACCGAGGGAAGAATAGACCCTGAAGCAGGGTAATACATGGTATGAAGTCCATGTAGGCACAGGTGCTGTACTAGAGGAACAGAATAGAGGAACATTAATAATAGTGTCTCTGCAGCTTGCAATGCCCCCTTCCCCACGTGCACAGGAGCTGGACTCAGGGGAACCTAGAACGCGGGGACTGACATTCGGAGAAGTCCAAGACCAGTCGACGGTAAAGTAACAGGTCCTACGAGGGGTGGAGGGTTGGTGTTTTTGTTGTTGTTGTTGTTGAAAACAAGGCCAATTGTGTCGGGGGCGGATAAAGAGCTCTTTGAGTTTTGCATGTTTCGTTTTTTTTTTTTTTTTGGTGCACTTAGATTCACAGCATTGTAAACGCTCCCTTGCGACTGGCAGGCCGATGGCAAAAGCTTTAGGTGAACACTTTGTTTAGCACTTTACTTTTTCGCTACTGCTTTGTCCATTCTTCCGCAATACCTGACCCTTCAACAAAGGCACAAAGGGAAGAGCTCTGTTTTCTGGGGGGAGGGTAAAGGGGGCGGGGGGCTGGCAGGTGTGCGTGTGTGTGTGTGTGTGTGTGCGTGAACCATCAGAATCAGTAGCAAAAACGTTTCAGAGCGGACCCGGCCATCCTAACGCTTCTGGAATTGCTTCTCTGTGGGCTCCTGACACGGTGAGGAATGGGCTGACGTGACAGGAAGCAAGATGGCGGCTGTTCCCCTGGCAACCGGCTGAGAGTGGAACCAGGCCTGGCTGAGGTCAGACCCTTGGTCCGGTCCGGTCCGGTTCAGTAATAGCTGATATCTGGGGCAGCTCTGGCAACTTTGGGGCAGTTCCAACAAAATACCTCTCTCCCATGTCTCTGAAAGCAGCTCGTCCATCCTTTCGGACGTGGGGTGTACATTTGTAGGGGTAGGGTTGGGGTGGGAATAGGGGTGTACAGTTTAATAAATACTTAATAAACTTTCTTTTAAGAAATACAAATAAAAACAAATCAAATAACAAAAAAAAAATCAAAACAACAACATCTGTGGTGAATACATGTAAATATACATAAAGGCTTGTATGTATATGCACACGTATGGACATTTCATCATAGGTTTTTAGTACAACAGGTTCCACGACATGCCAGTTCATCCATTGGACATGGTGGTGGAGCTCCTGCTCGTGCATACCTCCTATATATCTCTCCAAACAGTCTATGTCTTCAGTGGTTATAGTCAGAGTGGAGGGGCCTATCTGGGAACTACAATACCCAGAATCCCATTCCCTACTGGGTCTAAGGCTGAGGGTTGGGAAAGGGTGTCCATTCCAAAGGGGTTGTTTTTGCTCCTCCGCTCTTCAGAGTACTTCATTGTTTAGCTGTTGTCCTTGTAATGTTCCTTCAATAGCTTTATGTGTCCTGCCTGCAGTCATTTTGGATATATTAACTCTGGTTAGCTTACAAATGACTGAGTCCAGAATACGTGTCCTGCGGTGCCGCTTTCTTATTTACTCTTTTTTTGTTTGTTTGTTTGTTTGTTTGCTTGTTGCCATCTGAGGTTGGCAGGTGCTTTGGGGGTGAAAAAAGGGTGTGTCGTCTCTCCACCCTCTCCTTCAGTCCATCCTCTCCACTTTGCCCAGGACTTTGCCCTCGTACATGGGCAGGACGGAGCCGTCGTCCCACACCTCCTCGAAGACGGCGCCGCACTCAAACTCGTCGCTGGCCTTCTTGAAGTAGTACCTGAGGAGACACGAGAAGGAGGGACACAAACGTAAGCTTTCTGTCACGCGCCACTGAGCTGTGTTATTACCAATTACACACACACACACACAGGCTTTAGGGATGGACCCGTTCCCAAAACAATGGGCCGTCTCTACAGAGATCTGCGACGGTTGGTGGCTGGCGGCTCTCTGGTTGGAATTTTACGAGCTTTAAAGACGGTCTCCTAGTCTCTAATTTGCACGTCGAGACAAAAAAGGTGACCGTGTCTGCGCGAAAACCAGAAATACAGCTTGCCATCACAAAAGCAAAAAAAAAAGTGTTTAGCACACACACACACACACACACACACACACACACACACACACACACGCACACACACAAACACACGCGCCTAGTGCTACTATGGGTTGGGAGGGCTGAGCAGTCTGGCGGAGTGTGTTGCGGAGGCTCCCGGAGAAGCTCTCATTAAAGTTGAAGGGCTAATTAAGTGCTGTCTCAAGGCACCGCTTAACACGCTGCCTGCTCTGCTCTCTGCTCTGCTCCGCTCCGCACAGCACAGCGCAGCGCCGGACCCTAATTGTGCCTGCTGTCAAAACCAGCGGCTGTCTGTCAGATGGACTGAAATTTCAGGTGCCTCAGAGTCTGCCCGAAAAACACAAACACACGCACGCGCGCGCGTGCACACACACACACTCTCTGTGTCTGTCTAATACCTCTTTAGTGTGAGCCCTTTGGACAGGAACCGCAGTACGCGCAGGGAGCATTCCCAGCTCCCCATCTATTCTCTTTTTTTTAAAGTGTGCAAAAGGGAGACCAGGCAGAGCTGTTGGGGGGCTATGCCCAGTAGGGGGGGGGGGGGGGGTACTACTCTGACGAGGGGAGGAGGTATCCCGAGGGTCATCTGGGTCACATAGCTATACCTCCACAAGACAAGAAGAAAGGGATTGGAAGAGGAAGAAGAGAGAGAAGGAGGAGGAGGGGTGAGAGGGAGAGAGAGAGAGAGGGAGAGAGAGAGAGAGAGGGAGTTAGAGAGAGAGCCATGGGTTCATTTTTTTGGGGGTCTGCCTGCTTCCTAATGATTCCAGCTCCTCTCTTTCAACAGAGGGAAGAGCAGCAGGGGAGGTTTAATGATTGGCTTTGTAATGGAAAAATGCCTCCTTTCCCCCCTCCATGTGTGGCTGGGCCCTGGCATTCCTGAAGCGCTTTTTATGAGCAAAGCTGACAAAGTCATACAAACAATGTGTGTAAAAAATGTGTTTTTTAATGTTTTTTTTTCTTTGTGCTTTTTTTTTTAAAGGGTCTCTCTCTTTCCCTCTTGCTCTCTCTCTCTCTCTCTTTCTCTTTCTCTCTCTCTGGGCCTTTGTTAATATTAATTAAACACAAATGGTGAGGCTGGTGGAGGTAGGGGTTCAAGATGCAAGACTGAGATCATGGCTTTTACTGGGAGGGGTGGAGAGAGAGAGAGGGGGGGGGGGGGGGTGTGACAGTACCCATTCCATTTCAGCATGTGTGAGCGAGGCAATGGGCCCCTTACTTACAGATCACCCTTATAGATCTACTGTGGCAGTCTCTAAGCCCTGAATAAGAGTTATCTGTCTCTCGGAAAAGGGACTCTTTATCGTTTTCTTGGGAAAGGGAGTTCCTCCAGGCAATGAGTTAGGTGAGACAAAGGAAGAAACTGATAGAAAGATAGACAGTTGGAGAGAGAGAGAGAGAGCGCAAGAGACTGACAGAGAAAGAGAAAGAAGGAGAGAGTGAATGAGTGAGGGAGAGAGAGAATGAAAAAGAAAGAGTGAAAGAGAAAGAGAGAGAGAGAGAGAGAGAGAGAGAGAGAGAGAGAGAGAGAGATGTGTCTTTCCAGTGGAACATGTTTTATGTGGCAAGATTTTTCTCTTTGCAACATCTGGCACCAGCCCTGCCTGGCAGCCCCAGCCTGTACTGTTCTCTGTTGAGCGGCTGCCATGTTGAAATTAAGCAATTCCACACATTCAGAGCCAGCCGAGCCCGTTGGCTCCGCCGTCCCTCGCTGCTCCTTTTCATTGAGAAGTTTACGGCGAAAACTCAATCGATATACGTACGCCATGACCTAGAGACTGCATGGAAACTGAGCCCGTCATGCGGTGCTCGAAATTAGACAAAAAAAAAAAAAGAAAAGAAAACCGTGCCCTGCAGACACAGGGGAAAAAGCTAACCCTAAACCCTAACCCCACAGGCAGACAGGCAGGCAGGTATATCTGACTCGGAGTCAGAGATCAACAGAGGCTAGAGAATGGGAGGCCCCTGCTCTTGGTTGACTGCCCACTGAGAATGTGACACCCCCTCCCTCCCCACACCACACCACCCCACTCTGACACACACAGTGATCAGAGCTAAAAGGCACATGAAATATTTCCGGTTACGGCTCAACTCTGTTTTTCGGGGGCGTTGGGGGGGCTAAGCGATCTGTGGGAACGCTCCACTCACAAACAACTCACTGTCTGATTTGTCCAGGGCACCACTGATGATAATAATAAGAATCACATCAATAATAATAATAATAATAATAATAATTTGAGTGTGTTTGTTGTGGTCTGTGTATGGAGGAGGGGGGAGGGGGAAGGCGATGCCCTTGAGGGCGGCCCCGTGGTAATCCTGGGAGGAATGTTGGAGCGGCCTGCGTGAGTGAGCGAGCGAGTGAGTGAGTGAGCGCTGCGTGTCTTTGTGCGGAGGAGAGGAGGGCCTGCGCTTCAAAGCCACGCTTACTGAGTGAGCCCTCGCGTGGAAATCACCAGCAGATGTGACCGAGACGCTTGGCCTCCGAATGGACCCGCTGCCCCCACCCCTGCCCCCGACCCCCCCTCTCGTCTCCGCCTCGCAGGAGCGCAGTGACAACACTCTCGCTCTCTTTCAGTCTTTCCTCAACACAAACACGCACACACAATACACACACACACACACATGTATATGGTCTTAAGTGTCTCCTAACACATCAGGTACTTGAAAAACAGTGGCCATGTGCTCTGGCTAGCTCCTTGGAAAAGACCTTAAACTTTTATGGACAACCTCAGCTCTTTCTCAAAAAACTCCAAAAAAAGGATAGAAATTCTCCTCATAAATACCCATAAAGAGGAGTCCCTGACAGTGGCAGGGTGTGTGTGTGTGTGTGTGTGTGCGCTGGGGTAAGGGTGTGTGTGTGTTGGAGTAAAGGTGTGTGTGCTGGACTGAGCGCTCACCTGTAGTTGCCCTTCTTGCGCAGCTGCTCTTTGAAGTGGCCGAGCGTGAGGCAGTGCGTCTTCATCATGCGCCGGTACGGGATCTCCTCGCCGCAGAAGAAGTACGTCACCACCAGCTCCGAGCCCGGCGACGACGACGAGTACGAGGACGACGACGAGAACAGCGACGGCGTCAGCGCGGCCGGAGCCCCGATGTGTCCGTTGCATGGCTTCTTTGGCTCTTTCCACCTGGAGGGCGCAGGAAAATGAGGTCATCAGCAATGGCCAGGCTGCAGGGTTCACCGCAGGGAAAAAAAAAACCCTCTCTCTGCTCATTGACTCCCATGGCTATTCTTAAGGCTGTTTCAGACAAAAGGGCTAGCTAGCCCCACGCGCTAGCCTGTTGGCGTGGTGCAGGTCAGCCAATTAAATGCTAAAAACAGAGCCGAGCTGTCAGACGCCGCCGGACGAGCTTCAAACGAAACCACGCCGGCAACCAGGCAGGTAAAATAAGAAGGCTGCAAACACTACAAGAGCCCAATTGCACCTGTCTGTATCTCAGACTGGCTATAGTATGTGTGCTTGGGAGGCTTGACCCTCAAGGCGCCATAAGGGCGAACTTGACAGCCTTGATCCGACAGCACGAGAATAAAACAACACTCCTGTAGAATGGCGAGCGAAAGATTAAGAAAAAGAGGATGAATGAAATAAAAAAAGGAAGGAAGGATGGAAGGAAGGAGGACAAAGACACTTACTCGTCTGTCTGAAGGCTGGGATTGGCTGGAGCGGAGTTCCCGTTCATGAAGGGTTGCGGATGGCTCCTGTCCCTTTGAAGGCTGGATACTGAATGCCTGCTGAGGAGAGACATTCAACAACAACCCATCAGACGACTGATCTCACAACGCTAAACAAGCGCAGCTAGCTAGCTTAACTGCACATCTACATTAAAAAATACACTGACCTCTGCCAGCTAGCTTAATGGCACATCTTCATTAAACCATACACTGACATATATTACTCTCTAATAGGCTGAAAAACAGCAATACTGTTGAATAATAAATGTAATAGAATGAGCGCTGTTCCGCTACCTTTGTTTGGGGGGTTTGGAGACCTCCTCCAGGCGCCGACAGGCCTCCTCCAGCTGTGCCAGGGTGTTGGGCGGGGGCAGAGGGGGCATGGCTGGGTCCTGGATGAAGGGGTGCCCGGGGTGGTGGTTGCGGGAATGGCTGCCACCACCGCCGCCGCCGACGATGCCGCCGCCTCCCCAAGACGGCGTCCGACTCGGGAGGGTTTTGGACGAGGGCTCGGGGGGATGGGACTTCTTCAGGCCTTGAGTGCTGTGGCGAAAGGTCAGAGGCGTCACATATACACCGAATAACAACACTCAAAACATAACCGCTCGCTTAAATGGTGAACGGCTTAAACCTGTTTTCTAGAGAGATATGCGTTCTCCTGAGAGAGATACAAGTGAAATGGAACAGTGTCCTAAGCTAACGGACTTGTGTTCCTCGTGTTTCGCGGGTGTTCCTCCTCGCTCACCTGTGCGGTTTGTGCCGGTTCTGCCTCTCGCTCTCCAGGATCCACTGCCACACGTTCTGCGAGCGGTCGGTTCCGTCGGAGGGCAGCTGAGGGGAGACGCTGCCCTCTCCCCCGGACAGGCTGGCGCTCACGCCGTCGCTGGCCTTGCTGGGTCTCTTGGACAAAGTGCTAGAACGCCTGCGGTCGACACCAGACAAGAAAGCCCATGATTACTACGAGCGGTTCCCTCACGGGCTTCCAAAAAACCCTCCTACCCCCTTAAAGCCTCCCCACATCAAGGGGCAGCAGCCACAGACGTGGTCAGGACAAAGGGAATATTCCGCTTTTATCAAAAATGCATGACGCAGACAGAAATAACACATTCACAGAACATGATGAGAATATCAGGCAGAGTGCAGAAACTGCTGTCAGAGAAGAAAAGGCTCCATTTTTTTTCTTTCTCTCTCACTCTCACACACACACACACACACACACACACACACGCATGCACGCACGCACACACAGACTATTCTACAGACGGTGGTGACCGGAGAGGGCAGCGGAGAGGGCACTCACCCAGCGGTGAACTCGGCCGGGCTGTGGCAGCGCTGGTAGGCGTAGTCGGCGGCGGTGGCGGCGGCGGTGGAGGCGGCGGAGGGCGGACACAGGCACTGGGCCACGCGCTGCGCCGCCTCCGCCTCGATCTGCTCCTTGGTCTTGGGCGAGGCGGCGTGGTGGTGGTGGATGTAGTGGTGGTGGATGTGCTTGGTGGCCTGCCGGTGGGACCCCAGGGGACCCTTGCCCACCATGCCGACGGCGGGTAGTGCGCCGAACGAGGGGCCGCCCGCGCCCAGGATGAGGCCGGCGGCGGCGGCGGCGGCTGAGGCGCAGTGGTCGGGCGAGCGGGAGCGCGGCGAGTAGCGGACGGGCACGCCGGGCGACTGGCAGCCGGGCGTCTTGAGGACGCGGGAGAGGTGCTCGTCCAGGATGGCCTGCGGGTCCTCCTCGCAGGAGCCCGAGGGCAGCAGGCCCAGGGCGTGGGGAGGGTGGTGGACACCGACACTGCTGCTGCTGCCGCCGGGCACCTCGCTCTCATCCCTCTCCTCCTCCTACACACACACACACACACACACACAGAGAGAGAGAAGAGAGAAACACAGAAAAGTTAAGTTTCAGGCGACGGTTAAAAAAGACAGACTTCAATCCGTTAGTGCACAGTGCACATGTCTGATCCCTCCACACACATACACACACACACACACGGAGAGACAGACGCAGACTTCTCTGTCACCCACACAGCAAGCAAGTGGCCACTGGAGTTTTGCTAAGCTCTAGCTATTTGAAGAATTCTAAGTATGTCGGGAAACGTAAGTTTGGGGCTCCCAGAGACCGAGGAGAAGTTTTTCTGTGGCTGCCAGCGCTCAATCCGGTCTATCAGTCAGACAACAGTGCATCAACATTAACAAGTCCCTTTCCGCTGCCTCAAAGACACGAAAAGTTCATCTAAACTTTTTGTTCTCAACTCCTCACACTGCTTTGACTAACTTTATGGCAAAAACAGGGGCATTTTGCCAGCAAAAAAGCACTGATATTAGAACCAGGGGCCCGGGGTGTCAAAGACACCAAAGGGGGGTCAGGGAGAGGTCAAAGATCACTCTCTCTGTGTGTGTGTGTGTGTGTGTGTGTGTGTGGAGGGCTTGGTGTTAGGACTCACCTCCTGGATCTGCTGCAGTCGCTCCTCCAGGGAGCTCAGGGTCTCCTGCTCCTTCTTGAGCTTCTCCAGGCGGGCGATGAGCTGCGCGGCGAAGTGTGACGGCTCCACGGGCGTCATCTCCCTCGGCAGCCGGTGCGTCCTCTACAAGAGCCAGGGGCACAAGCAGCAGGGGTTAGGGGACGCGGGGGTTACCATTCTCTCGCCAACTTCTGACACAAGATAAAGGCGGCTCCGCGGCTAGCCTAGCGTTAGCCGCTACCGCGTTAGCCACTTAACACGCTCATCCCCCTAGCTCTAGCTAGCATGATCTCTTCCGTCAAAAACCCGCACTCCTCCACGCCATGCCACGCCTCCCTCGCACTCTTCCTCCCTCACACTCTTCCTCCTCCTCCCTAGCCCGTGGCCCCTGGCATCGGGCTGCCGTCAGCGAGAGCAGTTGGTCTCGCTCAGAGGACGCCCCCCGCCTGCCTCTCGCTCTCTCTCTCTCCCTCTCTCTCTCCCGCGCGCTCGCTCCTCGCGCTCGGCAGCGCGACCGTGCCATCAGCGCCCCGCTCTGAAGTCAGCCAGCTTCAAAGGGCCCTTGTCAAACATCAAACACACACCAGGGGTGGGAGGGACAGGGGCTTTTAAATCTTGGAATAAAAGCCAGATAGACGGGGGAAAAAAGAAGACGACGGAGGGGAGGACGGGGACAAAATTAAAAGAAGAAGAAGAAGAAGAAGGGAGAGACAGAAGAAGAAGAAAAGAGAGAGAGAGAGAGAGAGAGGGAGAGGAGGAGGAAGATTGAGAGATGAGCAGTAAAGAGAAGAAGAGGGAGAGAAATATGGGAGTCAAATACTGCAGAGATCTGAAGGGAAAGTGGTAATTTATTTCCCTGCTGCATGCGCGGCACCTCTAAAGTACAGTAGTCACATTATTCCTTCAACTATATGTGCCGTGGCTTTTTTCTGTTGTTGTTTGGCGGACTCGCTTTCTTGATTTTTTGCTCCCCCCCCCCCACACCCCGCCCGCCACCCTCCCCCCTCAGCGCGTGTGTTCCTCCCATCTCTTTGTAGAGACGATGAAGGGGAGAGAAGAAAGAGCGAGGCTGCTGGCAAGAGTCTCGCTTGCCGCACCGAGCTCCTGCTGCCTGGAGCCCAATGCATCCTGGGAGATGGGAGCCATCTCCAAATCAGGGGGGAGACATTAAAAGAGAGCAAGTGGGAGAGGAAGAACAAGAGGAACGGAGAACAGAGGATAACCCCCTCCCTCCCTTCCTCCCTCGCTCCCTATCCCCAACCCAACCCCATTCCTATCAGACAGAATGCACACACACACACACACACACACTAAAGTGTTTGGGAGGAAGAGGACGACAGTTTTAGGTTGCTTGTTTTCTGCCATTCAACCCAGCTCCAGCTCCAGCTCTGTTGGTGGTGGTGGTGGTAGCCTGGTTTTTTTTTCCGCTCTCTCTCTCTCTCTCTCTCTCTCTCTCTCTCTCTCTCTCTCTCTCTCTCTCTCTCTCTTTCCCAAACTCAAGGGTTCCTTTTTCTTCAAGTGACACAACACAACTTCAACACCCATCCCCCACCCGAAAGCCCCGTTGCCCTTGCCCCCTCCCAGAGGCCACAGAGACCCAGTCAATGGTGAAATTTAGAGAGGGTTCATAAAAAAGAGGGGGAGGGGGCAACTACAGAGATCTGGAGATGGTGTGTGTGGTGTGTGTGTGTGTGTGTGTGTGTGTGTGTGTGTGTGTGTGTGTGTGTGTGTAGGGGGAGTTGGGGGAGAGGGGCAAGAGGGGTGGGCTGCCCTGTTGGAAGTTGTCACAGAAGGAGCCACACAAGCGCCATTCATCCGGCCCATCAAAGGGATGTCTTGAGGGACAGAGCAAGCTGACTTGAGCAATATCAACTCGGGCTCTCATTTAAGGCTGCTGACCACTTGACCTCTGAATTGAAATGCTCCTTGTCCTCTTTATGCACAGAAAGTTATTTCTTTCTCTAAAGACTTCACCTACACACAAACCCACATGAAGGTGTGTGTGTGTGTGAGTGTGCATGTGTGTGTGTGTGTGTGTGTATGTGTGTGCTCAGTGAATTTATTTTTTGACATCTTTTGATATCCAGAATGAGATGGGGGGGTTCGTGTTGGAAGAGGGAAAGAGGACAAGAGGGAAAAAAAGATATGCTAATTCGGTCTTTTATTTACTGACTTTTATATGACAATGAGAGGAGGCACAAGAATGTAGTATTCTGTCAAAACACGCACACTGAAAATAAAATTGAATTCCCAGAGGGGGGAAAAGGACAGAGTGAGTTGGGTGGTAGGCAAGTGTGAGGAATGGTTGTGGGGGGGTGGGGGGGATGGTAAGTAGTACAATAAAACAAACAGTCATATGAAAATGGAGAAAAGAGTGGAGTCTCTTACCGGAAAGTGGGGGAGCGAGACCTGGCCGTTGATCTTGACACTGCGATGCATCTCCCTCTGAAGCTGTTTCTTGGTGCCCAGTTTGTACGGCGGGATGCCATCTCTGTTGAGGAGGACAACAAGGACAGGGACGTTATTATAACCAAGCAGAGGCAGAGCCAGTCAAAATAAAAACCCAGAGTGTCAGAGAACAACAAGCTTCCACAGACTAAACAACACAAGCACGTCTCCAAACACACTTCAGAGCAGAAATAACAAGCTCCCGCAGAAGAAGAGGTGTGTGGACGCCGTCTGAAATGACTGACTGCAGGTCAGTGTTTGAATTATAAAACTGACATTTTGTCGGTCACAATGAGCCAAATAGTAATGTTTGTCATTTTCACATTCACACACATTTCAGGAACGTCGACAGAGATGACCTCTGTGTTTTCTCATATCGTCTTGATCTTCCTATGTCTCTTCTATGAAGAGGTGTATACAGACCTCCACCTATCCACAGCACCCCAGCCCCCCTCCCCTCCCCTCCCCTAAAAACCAGTCAAATGCCACACACACCACTAGAGCATTAGCAACACAAGGCATCTTTTGAGATCATCATGAACTGAGCCCAGGGGAGGTCATCACTTGAAGTGACCATCCCAAACAGCAACATTCACCCCCCCAACCCCCCCCCCCCCTTACCCCCACCCCCCGCAGGGAGACATTACAGACACATCAAAGAGCACAGGGGCAAGAGGAGAACAACACATAACAAAACTCTACTGAGGCAGGCAGCCCGATACAGAAGCCCTTTGAACTGGGGCTTAAGACACAGATTCATTGATGACTAATGCTGATCCTTTACTGCCGAGACACTGAGACTGATTTACCATAACAGTCATCAAAGAGCGACCCCGTTTCTTCTCCAATCCGGGTGGGTCAACGTCTTCAGTCGTTTTTGGGTTCAATAATCAACAGTAGTTGTTTTGATTTTTACTGACGGCCATGCTTCTAACGGTTTGGGTAACGCTTAAGCAACGCTCCTGAAGACATCACGGCAACCGGAAAACGTCTGGCTGTCTAGTCTAGTCTGGTTGCTTGTGTTTGACATGACCGCGTGTTTGGGAGGTCTCTTTTTCTGTCTCTCTTTTTTCTCTTCCTTTCTTTAACGTTTCCTTGTAAGATACATTTCCTTCCTCCTCAGAGCCCCCATGCGTTCCATGGTCGGTGACCATTTAAGCCGGGCCAATTATCGTGGCCCTTTTTCTCTGACTCAGAAGTGTCTGACCCAGCCCAAACGCCCGTCTTCGCCGGCTCTTTGAAATCTCACACTCATGCGCATATGCGCCCGCTGCCATCTTCATTTGGCAACGGCTCCACAGTGAGCCTCTGATCTCGGCAACATCAAAAGGCTGGTTTGTAAGATAAGGTAATGTTTGAAGTTGGCGCAGTAGCATTCCCTAGCGTCCAAGTAAATCCATAAATAAGATATAAGCAAGAGAGAGCGAGAGAGAGAGAGAGAGAGAGAGGCAGATAGAGAGAGAGAGAGAGAGCGAGGGAGAAAAAAGAAATCTCTCTCTCTCTCTCTCTCCCCCCTCCCGTTTCTTTATCTAGAAATGAGATTCAAATTTGAGCTGTGTCTTTTAACCATAATAAAAAAGATGTACTAATAAAATTGTTCCCCAGCTGGAGAGGTAGCTGAACCCCCCACCCCATTTCCATTGAGTATGGAGAGAGATGGGAGGGGGGGGGGGGGCAGCTTCAGCCATGCTGTTTATGCAAACCTAAGCAGAATTCTTTGTTGTGGGTGATTTTTATCACTGTGTTTAACTTATTTGCATGAAAGGGCTATGATTAAATTCTAAAAGGAAAAGTGGAATAATCTCTCTCTTTTTTTGCTGTACAGCAAAAATGAACAATACAACGGCGACAGCGGAAGCAGCAAGACTTTCAAAACAACCACCTTACAGGGCCTGATGTCACTTTACATTTACAAATGTAAAATCACTTAAGCAGTGACAGAAAGCCTAACCACCAGCCACCCTAGACATGACAGACCTGATCAACATACAGCATCAGTTCAACAACAACACTAGTGCTCACTAGTCATCTGGGCCCATATTCCATACCACTTTCTACAGCTTCAACAAGCAAAGCGAGACCTCGGGGCCAACACAACAGCCCTCTCTGGGGCACCACCGCCCCTGCCCCTGCCCCTGCCCCTGCCCCTGCCCCTGCCCCTGCATACCCAACACAAATGTTTCCGACGCTCCCCTCCGCTGCCCAAACCTCCGGCCCCCCGCGACCCCCACTGACTGGAAGGGCTCAACTGGGCTGGACTTGGCGGCGGTGACTGGGCCAGGAGGCCGGGCCCGAACAAACAGGCGGGGTGTGTGTGTGTGTGTGTGTGTGTGTGTGTGTGTGTGTGTGTGTTTGGGGGGGGTGTCTCTTTTTCACGGGCCCTTGCTTTATGGGGATCTCCCATTCAGTTGTGCAACTAATTTTCAAAGCAGCCAGCCACCCTCTCATCCCCCTAAGCTCCCCGAGCCCAACAATGGGCTGAAAGCGATTCAGTTAAGCCTTTCATCCTCTGTGCACTTTATTTCTCACTCCCCGCTCTCCGGCTCCCCACTACCACGCTAGAGCAGGGGAATGGAGAGGGGGTGGGGGCAGGGGGGGGGGGGGGGTGCATGGGAGGATGGAGGGGAACTGCTGCGTGGAAAGGGTGTGTTGGGGTGGTGGTGGTGGTGGTGCCTAATCCTTGTGGCAGGAATCCCAGGTGACACGGCCAAAAAGTCCAGAAATGTCCGGCTGACCCATAACCCCACACTCTGAACCGGCCTCTTTCCCCCCACCACCACCCACCAACACAACACACCCCTCAACGAAACGCACATACACCGATATATATCTACATACACTCACGCACACCCTCTCTCACGCACACACACACACACACACACGTACGGCACACACTACCCCCGCCTCAGTGAAAGAGCCTTAGCTGACACCCGATCCCAGTGCGCCGGTCTGCGAGGAGGAAATCAAACCACCATGCAAGTAAGCCTCCCTTTCATGCACTGCCAGCATTTTTCAATGAGGTTGTCTTAAGGCCGAACGGCTAATTTTTTCCACCCCTGCTCTTCAAAGGGAAATGATTAGATAATAATGAAAAACAAAGGCAACACTGGCGGCAGATGGATGCGTCGCGCTCAACAGAGAGACGAGGTCACACCCAGACGAAAAAAAGAAGTTTGTTTGCAACACGAGACGAGGGGGAGAAAAAAACTTCAAAAACGAGGCCCACAATGTCACAAAATGAAAGAGACGTTCTAACGCGCTAGCACGTTTTTTGGAGTTTTTTTGTCTTAGCCAGAGGTTATGACTTCGGAACAATCCACCTCAAACACAAACAATTTCGATCTAGCACTTAAGTCGAAAACGTCGCGCCTTGTTCAACTTGAAACAGCCGTTACAAGCCCAATAGAGAGAGATGCATTTCCTTGTGCCCTTACCAGACATGAATCACTGTCTAACTATCCCCCCAAAACAAGACGAGGCAGGTAAGGCGTCGAGGCCTCGTCGGTGAACCCCCAGTTACCCACGTGAGCTCCGCTGGCTCACCCCCGCGCACCCCTGGACCATGTGACACTTACACACTGCTATCCGTCATCGACATGGAGTCGTCCGTCATGGCGTCGCTGGAGATCTCGCTGTCGTTGGCACTGGTGACGGGGGCGAACACGTGCCCCGAGTTGACGAAGTACGGACTCGCCGGCTCTCCTCGCCTCTGCGTCCTGCGGGACCATCAACAACAACAACAACAACATTGTAAACAACTTTTAATAACCTGTCACCTTCATGACACACAACTCACGATACAATGCAAAGTATACGATAAGTCCTATACTGTTCAACAGAGCAAATGTGTTACCCAAGCAAATAACTACACCTCCCTCCACCCCTCTCTCTCTCTCTCTCTCTTTCTCCCACACCCCCACCCCTTCCCTGGGCCCTGCTACAGGACATGTCTGGTCTGAGTTGTGGGGGTTTGCTTTGAGGTTTCGTTCTCCACAGGTTGCAGAGATTACAGTCACTTTCAGCAGGCCTGGGGGACCTCTGGAATGTGACCACACTATCTGCGGCCTGTGTTTATTTCTGCACTCGCTTTCATGTTCCACCCCTGAGAGCAGACTGGGGGGGTGTTGGAGAGGAGGTGGGGTGGAGGTGGAGGGGGTCTGAAGTGAGCAGACTGCTTGTGTGAAGGGACAACCAGCACTTCCCCTACTACTTGCTATCTCTCCACGCGCTTTGTTTGGGCAAGGTTCCCGCACTTTTCTTACCCCCTTTTCTCTCCCTCAACTACCCCCCCCCCCCCCCAACACACACACACACACACACACACACACTCACACACAGCACTCCTCCTCCTCCCCCTAAAAAGCCTCTCTCTCTCTTTCTCCCTCTCTCTCCTGCTGTGTTGCATTCCTGCTTAACTGGCAAAGGGGGTGGACAGAAGTGGGGGGTGGTGGGAGAAAACTTGAGCTTAAAGCTTGGGCAGCGGAGAGAAAGAAAGAGAGCGAGAGAGAGAGTGAGTGAGAGAGTGAGAGAGAGGGAGAGGGAGAGAGAGAGCGATGGAGGAAAGGAGTGGGAAAGAAAGAGCGAGGGGAGGGGCAGCGGGGCCTGTGCTTTATGAGAATGCCTAGTGCCCGGAGTGCAGCGGGGAGAGGCACAGCATGACTAAAGCCTTAGGCCCCAGCTCAAACCTGACCTTTGGAAGCTCTCGCAAAGAGTCAGGTATTTAGCACAGCTGGGCTCTCATTCTCCCCCTCGCTTTTTTCTCCCTTTCATGATCTCCTCCTCCCTCTCTTTCCTGTCTTCCCCCTTCCTCTCACTGCCTCTCTCTCTCTCTCCCTCCCTCACTCCCTCTCTCTCTTCTTCTCTTTTCTTTCCTTCTCACTCTAAAGCATGCTTAGTCTCTGTCAGAGGGATTTCTCAGAAAGGGGGAGATAAAAGCAAGGCAATGGAGGCTGAGGAAAGAGAGGCGAGGGAGGGAGGGAGGGAGGGTGGCTCTAAAAAAATCATAAGCAAAAAAAAGAGGGGGGTAGTGGTTGAAGGAGCAGCTCTGGTCATGTTTTTGAGACAGGACTAGGGTGGTTAGGAAAGAGAGGGAGAGAGGGGGGAAGAGAGAGAGAAAGAGAGAGAGAGAGAGAGGGAGAGAGAGGAGGGGGTGGGGGGTCCAGAGTGCTGGTGAAATTAGTTCCACATGTTTCAGATAGAAATTCAGGGACATAAAGGGTTTGTGCAAGGCAGGGGGAGAGGGAAGGGGGGGGGGGGCTTCTTTTTTTCCCTTCAGAGAAATCTAAGAATGTAGGGATCACACCAGGAAGCTGTGGAGATACCCCCTCCACACACACACAACAATATCCCCCAAAGACTCATGTCAACAACACCTTTGTCCTTGCGATGACGACCACGCTAAAAAATGCTGCATCCCTGGCAACTAATTAATTCAAGCTAAGCGGAAGTATCAGAGCAGTTTAGCTTGCCTGGACGTCTATCTGAGCTCTATCAGACGGAGAACTGCTTCCCTCCTAACAGGAAATAGTTAATTCTGACTGGAAATGGTGTGGTCTGGGATAGCTCTGAATCTCCGAGGGCCGAGTGTCACTCGCAGCCTATGATGAACCACTCAGGATATTGTATATATTCTGACACAAAGTATAAGATCCCATTGAGAGAACACATTCCATAGGTTTTGCCTATTGAAACGCACAAAACAGAGAAGGGGGGAAATGTTTAGCACTTCACCATAATCGTCTCCAGATGTTTCGCGTTTTATTGTATGGACATACTAAGAACAGTTTGGTCAATACTATAAAACTAGTCTTTGATGCGCAATCATGCATAAAATCCACATTTTAAAAACGTTCCCAATGTCAAAGAGCTTGCAGCTGTTGGACAGTATTTGGTAAGGGATCTTAAGAAATGAAGCAAAATGCTTCCCAGAAACATCTTATCTTTCATCTCTGACCAAGAGGACAATATCAGCTCTTGGCAGTATAACTTTAGCGTGTGTAAAATATTTGTGTGTGTGTGTGTGTGTGAGAGAGAGAGAGCGAGAGAGAGAGAGTAACAGAAACAGAGAGAAACAGAAAGACAATGTGTGTGTCTCTAGATGTGTGCTCTTTCAAAGAACATGACTTTTAAAAAACACACTAAGAAAGCAACATTGCGTAACTTTTGAGGTACTGTCACTAGGCATCAGTGGGGCTTGCTGTGTGACTTGAAGCCTTCAGCTCAGGCACCATTTCAAAGCACAGGAAACTTCTGTGCCAGCAGAGGGCTGTCGACTAGACTTCATTAACTTGAAAGGAAGAACCACTGTGTCATTGATGTTTTCCTCAACAGACTAATAGCTAACAGTAAGTAGGTGAGCCACAAAAACCTTCAGCGTACTGAGAAGGGAGATGGAAAACTAACCCATCTTACACATAAACACTGGGCAGTAAGGCTCAGCATCACTTACAAATGCTACATATAAACATGAACTCATTACTGACAACATTTGTATCCACTGACTAAGATGATGTACACGTGGGTATACGTATACACTGATTGCACACTCTGAACTGTTAAATCTTAAAACCTCTTACCTGCACGCATGTTCAAGCACATCCGTCGTCCTAATGGATACAGTAGCTCGTAATGTTTTCTCCGATAGTCCGACCACCGTGGCCAGGGCTTTCACTTTTAAGTCATTGCAATTCCACTCCTTGTCCTCAATCAACGGAGGAAGATACCCACACATCAACTTCAGACTTCCAAGATTGCCGTGATTCACGTAGGCAGCGTTCTCGCACCCGGTGCGAACGTACTCGAGGTATATGTCAGAAGTTAAAAACATCTGGTAAGCATTCTCCTCCATGGTCGACTGAATCTCAGTCTGTGCCTGGTCGAACATTGCGGAGTCTATCTGTTGCTTCTTAATACTATCCCTTATGTATGCCTTTGTCGCAGGTTTCATTTGCTTAGCGACAATGCTGTTGTTTTCGATGTACCGTTTGTAAATTGCTTTGGCAACTCGTACCGTTTTGGAATCTTTAAGGTCCATTTGCCTGAACCCGTTGCAGGCAAACCAAAAGTCTAACGTGTCCACGCATTGCTCCCGCTCCAAAAATGTCCTGAAAAGGTGAGCACCGTCTTGGTCACCCAAGAGAAAATGCAACGACTTCGTCCACCGGGCAAGCGGCGAGTCCGGGGACGCGCTCCCTTCGGGCTCCCCGAGTCCATCCTCGTTCCTCCGCGGCGTGGAACTCGAAGGAGAGGCAGCAATCAGTTTAGCCTTGTTTTGAGGTCTCATTTTGGCATATTTGCTGGGAGTGTGGCATGACGCTTCTCCCTCTTCCCCCGGCACCGGAGGACGAGGAGCATCTTCTCTGAAGCTACTGCCGATAGGGTCCGTAAGCGCCCTACTCATGGCTCCACTGTTCGTATCCTTGTGCGGTGCTAGCCTGCTTGCAGCTCGGCTCCACTCTCCTCACTCACTAAAACCAGCAGGGGAGCTTCTCAACTCCTCTTCTCTCTGAAACACAAAGTATTGATCTAATCAAAACCAGACCCTCAAAAACTTCAAAGCGAGCCATGAAGTAAACAGCACACAGACATTTTCAAGGGACAATATGACACATTTCTTGTTGTTCACTCACACCTTCTGAAATGTAATATGGGCAATTAACATAACCTGTCACATCTATTTAATTAACTGGAGTTATGTCAATGATGTATTCCACACTGCTTACTGTTTCATTTGAAAACAAACAAATGTAGAAATATATGCGTAAAACTTCACACAAGCAGATCAATACAGACCTATACACTATCAGGAATAGCTTCAGAATTGGAATTTGATAACATTATTCATTCACAACGAACCATGCGCACTTGTCCTCAGACTACCGTAAAAAGGCAAGACCATCAAAGCTATCCACGACAATGAAAATACATCCGATGCGCTACAATGGACCGTGCCACATAAGAAAGATGAAAGCCTGCGGGAAAGCGAGCGTCTTGGCATACAGTGATCACGATCAATAATAACGCTTTGATCATTTGCACAGTTGGCCCCCAACTTACGCTTCCATGAAACTACAGCCCAGCATTTGGTCACGAAAATTACTATGGAACCTAGTTCGATCACAGCTTCTTTTCCCCGAACGAAATTACAATCTCAGAAATGTTAGGAATTTCACAGCACACAGGGTTTTTCGCCTAGATGGGTTGCTGTTTATCGTAATAATAGCTTTGTTGAGTGTTTAAGCACACACATTCAGAAAATGTGGCATGCGCTCCCGACTGAACTCGTGTAGCTTTACCTGCGGAAACAAGTAGGCTACACGACTCTATTTACTCACTACCGGCATAAAGTGTCACGTCTGCTCACGATGTAAGCTAATAAACTGTAGTTCTGCAGTGCCGAGTGTTTTCAGACACGCTACTGTAAACAGTATCAGCTCATTTGCTTTGCGGCGAAAGCATTTCTTATCCAAATCACACAGTGTAAATGAGACCATCCATAAACCACATACCATTGTAAAACGAAACCCTGGTCAAAAGAACACAGTACAAAAAAATGGGATGATCGCACTATTCCATTAATGTTGTCCGCCTTCCGATGCGAGATACAATCCAAGAATCGCTTTCCGTTCGGAGCAACAGTAATCCGAGAAAAAACATGAAATGCAAGCTGTATTTGAGACTAGGTTAGGCTATGTCTTCTAGCCCATGTATGTCCTCAGTGCGGGAGGGATTGTCTGAAACCCTGTCCCATTCAACAACTGACCCTAGAGCATGCAAGAGGTCCTCCTATTTAGATCAGAGGGGGTGTCAAAATTTCAAGGAGGTAGTGCTAACCGCGCCGCACACATCCCACCTCCCTCTCCACTTGCGATCTCAGTATCACACTATAACGATCTATTATATCAACTCACTGTGTTAATAAGAGCAAACACACACTTGATAACCGATTTCTATTCCAATGACAATCATCTGGCTTAAGCACTGACAACAGCAAAAAGGGAGAACGTATTTATAAACTTCAAAGCGATTCAGCGCACATCAAAGAGACCAAGGGAGGGGGGCCTTGCTCAAATCGCATCGCATTCTCTAACTTACCATCGATCTAGCAGTTCTTCCCTTCAGAGGGCAAATATAGTCCACTACTGCACCACAAGCAGCCCATAAGAGTAGTCCAGAATTTGTTTCACGCGCCGGTGTTTTGCGCTCCGTTCGAACATGTAGGCTATCTCTTAAATCTGGGGGTAAATGAAACCCTGAAAAGAAGACGCGTTTCCCCGTTCCACCAGGTACTGTTTCAAATAGTCATTGCAGGCGGCATAACTCCTCCAGGCTATTTCAAAACGAGCTGGGTTGAGGGTTTAACTGTGGACTTCAAAGTGAAGTACCGCCGGCCTGGTCCCGAAAGAGAGATAGAAAACAACTGGCCGTTTTTGCGATTAAAAAAAGATATCGGTGGATAACAAGCGCAACTCTATTAACTTGCGAGTCTAATAGCGCAAACAGTAGTAGAGCAAAATTATCTACAATTATGTTATACACGGCAAATTGATGAAAGCATTTTTAAAGAACAACAAAGTTTTACGACGTTGCAAGGACCTTATCAAAGACAGGCAATCTTGAGCCAACTCCCCGAGGCTTTGGAACGTCAGAAGTAAATGATCCGCCGCCCCAATGGCATTATCCCTGCAATCCTTCTGTTGCTACATAAACTTTACAGACACAGACCTCCCCTCTTGCATATTTCGTAGTTTAACCCATTCATCTCTGGAATCGTAGCGACATAAAATAAGAACCAATGTAACCAATAGCCTACACTACCTCCCTGAATAGGATCTGATTGCAGCAGTCTTCCTGTAGCAAACCACGCGTAATTCCGCAGGTCTGATATTGTATTAGAATATAACTGTGTATGAAATTTAAAAAAATCAAATAAATGAAGAAATACCTAATGTATGTGTCCCACGAAAAAAAACAGAGGACTTATTCCCGTGTTTATTGTATCAATGACTTCTCAAGCATCATGGGGTATGGAGCACCAACACGTACTTGCACGCGCACACGTACACGCACACACACACACACACACACACACACACACACACACACACACACACACACACACACACGCCACACACACACACACACACACACACACACACACACACACACACACACACACACACACACACACACACACACACACACACACACACACGCAGAGAGAGAGAGAGAGAGGGAGGGAGGGAGGGATAGAGAGAGAGAGTGAGACTGATCCTACCCCATGGTACTTCAAAGAGTATATTGTTCCTTTGATGTTGAACATCAACTTTAAAGAACTTTGTATAATTAAATAACCACATAAGTGAGAAAAAGAGTGAAACAATTACTTAAATGTGAAAGCATGGTGAGAGTTAAGAGGACAAAGTTTGTCAGAACATGATCAATTGTGCTGTTATTATACGGTGAAACAAATGTCCCTGTCCACATAATCAGGGGGGTTTGCATTTATTGGGGATTGTTTTAAAGAATTATTCAAACCTGAGAAGTCTGGTGTGTGTTCTTTGAAAGTTCTTCCCTCAAAGAGAGACAGACTCTCATGAGAGGGGCCCATTCTCAGGAGACAGTCTGAGATATCTCAGTAGTCTTAAAGAAGAGCCAGACGCTTCAGGTCTTTTTGAAAGTTTTTTTTTCCACCTCCAAATCAAAAACTGCAATCGAAACTCTAGGTTGGAATTCTCTATTACAATGTCACAACAATGACATAAACACTAGTAATACACTGTCATAACAACTGATGCTGCTCAATGTTACATGAAAAACCTGCAATCTTAATTAAGAATAATAATAACAAATAATTTAATTAAAAATAAGACCTTTGATATTCTGCAGTCAGCACTTGAGAAAGTAACAGTAGGCTGAGAGCCACACTGTACAGCACTTTGTTTGTTATATTGTATAATTACATGATACTGATGGTATCACATGAGACACAGTGCTTAATGAGTAATGCCAATCCACACAAATGTACTAAACACAATAATACAAAACCATGCCCCAGAGCTTTCTAATAAGACATATTTTCATAGCTTAAAGGTGTTTTGAGACTAAAAAAGTTATATGAACTACCAAGCTATTGAACTACATATTTCCCAGGGCTGTTTTTTTGGACTGCAATCGCACAGCGTTAGGGACATTGAGGTGACGTATGGCACAGCACTCTCGTCAGTGACCAAAACATTGCTAATTAATTTGTTTGGCTTAGATTTTGAAATAGTGTGAAATGGACGCCACAAATGTTATTAAGAGGGTCATACCCCTTATGCCTGCAACATTGTCATGTCTGCTAAAAATGAGATTTCAAGATTTCTCTTTTCAGTAAACCTGCCCATAATGTCCATGCCAAACTACATTTATGACCCTTTTATGAGACTGAATAGCTTCAGAGGAAAAGTTTAGTTGTTGATTGTTTTTGTTTCAAGCAGATTTTGAAGATAGCATTGCAAAGGCTAATGACAGAAGCAGCCAGGAGCATGGCCTTCTGTCTAGGTGAGAACAGCCAATGAATTAATCAGCAATTTATTTACCTTGCCATCTAATTCACATTATGGCAGCAGCCTATTTCTTACATGAACTGAAAGTAATGAAGGTTCAATGCTTTTGTTTTTAAAATTACCATCAGTTTGATGTTAGAGTGCCTAAAGAACATGACGTAATGAAGCAGACAGCATAATTATTCAGGTTACTGAAGGTTATCTACAGATACCATTGCAAAGGCTAGTAAAATAAGCTGCAACTAGCGTGCGCTGACTGCTCCAGTAGACAATAATCACTTCTGGTCTGGTAATAGCAGTGAATGATTCAGTAATTTATTTTCCAGGAGATTACCATCAACTTGACATTAGTCAGCATTTGCAGCTTCCTTCTACTGTAAAAGTTTATTGTCAAGCAAAATTTGAATGATGTTTACAAATATGTTGCACATTTGGTTATTGTTGGCTATTGTGCTTGATCAATCAACATGTTCATGTACGTATGTCAGTCATATGGTGGTTCCTATATGCAGGAAACAGACACTAATAGTCAGAGGAACTACAATTTCCCCATGTAGTGTGGATGTGCGAAAAAGGGGCGGTTTTCTCAAAGGTTCTAAGTCCCTCCAGTACAAAATCACCTTTAGATTAACTTACATCAGCAACAATAAATCCCTCAGGTTGAGCAGGATGGTGTCATTTTTATATTTCAAGTATAAATTGATTTATACTCTATGCATGTCACATATACCTTGAAGGTGTGTGAGGCGAGGAGAAGACCAAAAACATCACGTACCAACTGACCAGAATCAGAACGCAATGTCCCAGGCACACTAAGAATGGCTATGGTACCAGAGAGAGAGAGAGAGAAGGCATCTTCGAGACAGATATATTTCAGATTGCGTTTCTTGAGTTTTGCACCACCTATCGTGCTGTAGCAGTTTGACTACAGACCACACATAGAGGGAGGCACGAAGAATTATTGATGATATCACAGCAAGGGAAATCAGCCAGAAATGTATCCATCAAATCACCCAGCATGAATCCCCACTGGTAATCAGGTGGCTATGATGAAAATCTGATTTGTTTACAGGAAATACATCATACGCTTTTACATTCTTTCTCATGTTATTTGGAACATTTTCAAGTTTCAGGTAAAGGGGGATTATCTGTCTTGTGCACCCATCACTGTTACAAACAACAAGTTAACCTGTGATTTGATCATAAAGTCAAAAAGTTAGCATAAAAAAGCCATGCTAAAGCCTGCCTTGAAGAATCAAAAGTGTCCTTCAACATATCTTAAAAGGAATGAGTTTATCTATCTTTATTTATACAGGGTAAACTTTCCTCTATCAGAAAATTGCCCGCAAAAAGTTATTTTGAAATAAAATATGACAATGCTATGAACAGAAGTTTATATTCACACTGGGTCTCATTATTTGCCCGTAACAAGGAGGAAAATACCCATCAAGCTTTGACAGAAACACATTCTTCTTTCCTCTCTAATTGTAATGGAAGACTTTGAAAAGTAGGTTAGATCACTGTCACACCAGACCCCACTAGTTCTCAATAGGCAAGTTATAGGTTGACCGTAAAATGTGTGCTGAACAACCTCTTAAAAGGAAAAGGGCAGCAGGAATGTCTGGCCTTGTGATGTCACAATCTCCCATGCTGTGCACGGCCACATTGGAAGGCCCCCCCAGTCACTTTTCTTTCACAGCTCGTCCAGCGATGCACTTTTTCCAAAGAGAGCTCTTTCAAAGGGGGAGAGAGAGCAAGAGGGGAGCACAGTGAGCAGAGCAGCACAGCACTGCATGGGCCTCCGTGCAACCACACCTGTTGGCCATTTCATGCCAACACAATTATCTGGACCGTGCTGAACAGGGGGCTGTAAAGTGGCAGAACGACCCTTTTTGATGTTGACCCCTCTCCGACCCTTTTGTAGCGGGCCCAGCCATTTCACAGAGGGATCCAAATGTTTGAGCAGCGGCTGCACAATGTGGGGAAGAGAGAGAGAGAGAGAGAGAGAGAGAGAGAGAGAGAAAGAGAGAGAGAGGGGAGAAGAACTGCTGCTTATTAAACCTAAAAAAAACAGGGGTGAGCACGAGGCTAATTGAAGACTTGTGCAATGTGGGGCAAATTAAACACATGTGTCACCTTGCCACAAACTCCTGGGAAATAATTAATTTTTTCCTGTTTGACTGGTATTAAACAACGCGGTGAAAGTTAGCCGCCCCTTGTTTGCATAAATGCAGGTGCTTTGAGGGCTTAAGTAACATCAAAGAGAGATAATATGCTACCTTGTGGCGGAGATCCCAATGTGACATGTTAAATTAAAGCTGACTTTTCACTTCAAGTGCTTTGCCTGCCCAGACTTAGGTTCACATGCTCAACATTTGGAGTCAACAAGAGGTCCTATATGGGACAATTTTGTAACTTTGTAAGACTTCAATGTTGTCTCTGGTTATACTAATTGGCCACATTTATGCACCTCTGACCACTTTGAAGTTGTGTTTTTAACAGTTTGCTTCATGATGCATACAATATGAATTAACCTACTTTTACATACAGAGACATGGAAGATACGCCATGAGAGATTTATATCACAGTCTAACTAACAAAGTTAATGCTTTTTCTTGTCTAATGTGCAAAAGAACCGCACTCACTAGTTCATTCTTTTTACTTTTTTTTTTTTAATTATTGCACCATGCCTAAACAAACACGTTTCGGCGTCAAGCCGTCCTCAGTGTATATGTGGGCATATGTTAATGCTTTTTCTTGTCTAATCATCACAAAAGATTCAAACCTTTATCTCGTATGTCGCATTTATTTCTTATGTAAAGCGAGACGGTGAATAACAGAGTGAACCAATGACCGGTAAAGGAGTGAATCTAATTCCGAGACGTTCAAAGGCAGATCATTTTAGCTCTGGCATGACCATAAACACTAATAAAGTTAAGTGCATCCAAAGGGAGCATCTGCATGTGCCTTTGAACAGAGTCCTCTGATCAGTCGCTGCTCTCAATTAGTGCATTGTCCACTTCCACCGTCAGCTGGGGGTTAAAGTCCACAGAGATCACTTTGAAGTGACTATCCCATTATCTTAAGCCTGAGAGGAATATCTCGAGGACAATGGCAAATAGAGGCACATACAGGGCCAAGGAACGAGTGATCCAAAAGAAGAGAGAGAGAGAGATGCGGATTGAGTACAAGTAAAGACAGAAGCTGTAATATCTAGTCCAGCCTCAGACATTCATGACTAAGCCAATCAATAATCTAGAACACTTACTCATGCGAGAAAGACTAACCACTTGTGGAAGGGGAAAAAATGTGGCTCTTTCTGTGTATGTGTGTATGTGTGTTTGTGCCCATGTCTCTCTCTTTCTGTGTTTGTGCCCATGCGTGTGTGTGTGTGTGTGTGTGTGTGTGTGAGGGGGGGTGCAGAAAAGAGAGGTGAAAGAAGAGAGGGAAAGCCTTAATGACAGACAAGGGGAGCGAGGGAGGAAGAGTTAGAGGGAGAGAAGAGGAGTGCAGTTGTCAGCAGAATCAGATGGCGAGCAAGCAGCAGCAGGCTGAGATACAATTAAAGTGTGGAGTTAAGAGCCTCTTTGAAGTTGGACATGGTGCCTAACACCCTTAGAGTTAGAGAAGGCAGCCATTCATCCCACTGTTACGGAGCGTTAACAGGATAGAGTTAAAAGGAGCAATTTGAGAAAATAAACTTCCATTCTGACTTGAGATCTAAATAAGGGGGCGGGGGTGGGGGGGACGGGGATGGGGGTGGGGAGTAGTTATGGGGTAAAAATATCACTATCAGTGAAAAAAAAGAACGTTTAGTTTTTTCTTGAGCGCTTTACTTTTTTGAAGTCTGTGAAGTTGGTGTGTGTGTGTGTGTGTGTGTGTGTGTGTGTGTGGAGGGGGGGGTTGGGGGGCACCACAGATTAATAACGGCCCTTGTGCTCCTCTCTCTCTCTCTGGGCTAATCCTGTGTTGCGCTAGCTTACACATAAAAACTTTGATAAGGTATAGAAACAATGTGTGATGTGCCGTCTCTGCCATGTGGTCTCCTGAGACCTTGGCACGGAATATAAACGCTCTCGCCGAACAATATGGCGTCTACCTCCCGCGACCCTCTTTTTCAGGCAGGACTGGTGAAAATTAAAAGAAAGGAGGGGAAAAAAATCTTTTGAGGTCGCCTCAAACAAACAAACAAAAAAAGACGGTTTCACTGAAAGAGATTCTGTGGAAAACGCGGTTAAAGGAGCCTTTATAGCAAGTGCATTGGAGTCCTAAAACCCAGGGTATTAGATACACAGTGCTTTACTATCTAAGTTTATGGCTTGAGTGGACGAGACACAAAAGGAAGTTCTTCTACTGCTGAGTTCAGAGGGCTGGCAAGCAAAAGAGAACAGACTCTATCACTTGGATACCAGCTCTTTGAACTCCGTTTCAGATGCAGCGGCAAGCGATGCGCCCTGGCTACAAAGCAGCGAGGGTTGTGTATGAGGCATTTGTGGTGGTCACAGCACTTTATAGCCTGTCTGTTTGCGCTCTTTCTCACACACACACACACACACACACACACACACACACACACACACAGAGAGTCTTTGCCTTTGGTGGGATCTGGACTTTCTCTCTTACCTCGAGATCGATCAGACGGTGGTAAAAACAGAATTTCCAACAGACTTGGCCTCACCTGACAGCAACCTTAGAGTGTGCTGTGAAGCCAGCGAATCCCACCGCGCCAGTAAATAACATCCTCTCACACTCCTCTCCATGTCACTACTGCAGGTGAACGCAAATCAAAGCCTTAACGAGACATGTGAAGTATTTAGCAGATAAACACGTATTATTGCCATCTCTACATTTTACACTCTCCCTCCCTCTCTCTCTCTTTCTTTCCCTCTCTCTCCCTCTCTCTCGCTCTCTCTCCCTTACATGTGTTGCATCAGTGCACTGCATAATCCCTGAAGCTTTCACTATCTCATACCGACTCTTTCGTAAAACTGTGTGGTTTTAGACAGCAAGAGAAACAGAGAGAGAGAGAGAGAGATACACAGCAAAAAAGGAAGAAAAAGAGGAGGAGAGAAGGAGAGGAGAGGAGAGAGGTGGCAGCCTCTGACCGCCAGCAGACCGGCTCGCCAGGCGCTCCGGAGAGGCGGCAGAGTCCGGAGCGGCGCTCGTGAGATGAGAGGAGCGGAGAGGAGTCGTGGGATGCTCTACGCGTGTCAGCGCCGCGGCGGCGGCAACGGTGCAGGAGCTCCACTTCACAGGCACTTCACACGGCTAGGTAGAGAGCAGCAACAACAAAGCCCACGCGCACACACACACACCAAGAAGAAGAAGGAGAAGAAAACACACACACACACACACACACGCACGCACACACACACAGAGAAAACTTCTGTGCCGCGCGCACGTCTATCTCTAAGCCCAACACGGGAGATTGAAAAATATTCCCAGAGAAATAAACAAAGAGATGTATTTTTTTATGTTTTTTTATGTGGGTGTCTGTGTGTGTGTGTGTGTGTGTGTGTGTGTGTGTGTGTGTGTGTGTGTGTGTGTGGCTGCTTTCTAAAAGGCAGAGAAAGAAACATTCCTATACTTTTTCTTGGCCTTTGAAGAAAGTTCGGTATCAATAGAAATTGTAATGCAATATGTAAACAGACACACAGACGGGGGGGAAAAAAAGGAAAAAAAAAAAAAGTTTCGCTAGGTACCCTACAGAGAGCGGCTTCACAACACGCAATCGTACTGAAAAAAAACAGGAAAAAAACAACACTAGCAATAAACAGACGGGTCGTAGATATAACCTCCTCTAACAGATCAGCGCGTTGTTTCTCCTTAGGGGCTTCCAAGAATACAAGAGGACTATATGCAGTCAGTCTCAGTCAGCGCTGGCGAATCAAAGGCGTCGGACACCTTTTTTCTCTCTAAATTGAGGCCTGTTTTTAGAAATGACTCGGCCTGCGCAACAGAGAGAGAACGACACCAGGAGTGATGGATGGGAGACATTGACATTGCTTACATGTTTATCCTTGAGCACCTGCAGTGCTGTGGTGTGGGTTTCAGAGAGAGAGGGAGAGAGAGAGGGAGGGAGGGGAGAGGGAGGGAGGGGAGAGAGTGAACAGAGAGAGAGAGAGAGAGAGGAGGAGTGAAAAAAAGAGGAAGGGAGAAAAAGGGGAAGGAGGAAAATGAGAGGGTTGAAAGAGAGGTCAAGAGATAAAGGTGAAGAGCGTGTGGGCGGGCTCATCGGAGTCAAATCTGCCACCATAAAACACGAGGGTGAGCACACACACACACACACACACACACACACACACACACACACACACACAGGGTGGACTCCTCCCTGCACTTGTTGGGCGTTTGTTTTAAAATGTAAACGAGCCGCTGCGTCGACAGCAATTAGCCCCCAGCCCACATGAAAGGAGAAGAGAGGCAGCAGCTAATTTCCTCTTCTGACCTCCTGTTTCTCTCTCTCTCTCTCTCCCTCTCTCTCTCTCTCTCTCTCTCTCACTTACTCCCGCTGGCATCTCATGCAATCAAGCCCTACTGATTTATGGGTCTAGCAGGCCAACGCTAGCATCAGAGTCTACAGTAAAGGACAGCCTGTCACAGCTTTTCCCCACATTTAGCAATCAGAGGTCCACTAAAGTGCGCTGGATGAATGATGCACCTTTGGTATGACAGATGAAACGGACACCTCTTGTCTTGGGCAGTTAGGAGGGAATAGAGATATGTGTGTGCAGTACTAAGAAGAAGGCCACAAATAGGCATCAGACAACAGCAGACATGAGGTTGGGCTTAAAAGAGGACATTATAGTACGCCTTTTCAATACTGGGTGCCCATTTAATACTAAGGGGGCACCCAATTTGTCTAAAACTGACAAAAAGGGTCATGCTCCTACCCATTACCCTACGCTTCCATAGTGCAATGCCAGGTATTCCTGGCACACACTGAAAATGTAAGAGACTTGATTCTTGCCATTAAAAACGACATGCATGGCTTTAATACAGATTACATTTAATGGGTATGAAATTAACACTGTGTGTATGAAATGATGTAAGGAATGACTTGTGACATTCTTGTACATTTGTCAGTTATTCATTGTGTTGTTTACTACAACAACACAACCTTGACAGAGGGTGTTGGTGTTTGATGCCCGTCATCACTACAGATGAGTGCATTCTGCGATGGCCAATGACAGAAATCATGATGATAGCCAGGTGGAAAGTTGAAAATTTTTGTCTTAATCAAAGAGCAGTTCTTAAATTCGGAGCGCCATCAAACAAAGCTCCTGTAGGGTGACTCCACATGTGGGGGTGAGAAGCTTAAGAAATGTAGCTAAAGAGAAAACACCGGCCAGCCACAGAGCTCAGAGACAAAGGGCAGAAACCTGAGACGACACAATGAACCTCCCTGGATCACTCCTGGGAAGAGAAGATTCCAGAGAAGTGTTTATCCGGCTCAACATTCTTCTCCTTTCAATCGACAGCCTGCCGGTTAGTACGGTCCCCTATTGTCACTGCTGCACAGAGAAACACACACACACACACACACACACACAACCCCAAAGTGCTAAACATGATAATTTAGTGCCCTGTTTCCAGATCCAAGGTGGCCCTGGCCTTTCTGAAGCCGTAACTCAGCAGAGAAATGACAGAAGGAGCCGCTCTCTGCCGAGGCAAAGTGTAATTACCCTCCATTGTAGCCCCGCTGGTGGAGGCAGGATCATATTTATCTCCACGGCAGCACCCGAGGGGCTGTTCGAGAAGATCACTTCCACACTCGTGCAGATCACCTCCTGGGCTTTGCCAGTCAGGAATAGTCAGCTTCTGCAAAACCACTACGAGCTGATTGCTACTGTTGTGGAACACGTGTAAGGGGAAATTGCTGCCTTGGTTCTGTTCTGGAAGGTTCCTAATTGTCCAACCGTCAGAGCTCTGTGAGAGGTCAGAGCTGCAGTATAGTCAGAGCTATGCAAGGTGGACAGCTGATAGGTCTTCACCTCTGTGGTTCTATGGTCAATGAAAAGCTAAACTTGCGCATCAGTTATCCGTGATGTTTAAGTGTACATTTTATTTCTTTATTTGCACATCGTGACGTTCTCATCTGATCTGCAGTGGAACCGGTTCATGACGCCGCGTTCCCGCCTGAAAGTAAAAGTCCCGGTCGTCTCCTCGTGCCGGCGGCCTCGTCGTGGTCTGAGGGGGGCCCCGCGCCGCGCCGTGTTCACACCCTCCATCCTGGTTCCCTGTCAGGGGCCCATTAGATGACTGATGGCAGCGATAAGGGGGCCGCCCTCAAAGGGACGACGAGGAAGTTGGGATCACTCAGCTGCCGTGGGGGGTGGGGTAGGGTGGTGCGGTGGGGTGGAGGTTGAGGGGGGGGTGGTGGCTGTTTGTTTTTTCTCCTAAAGCAGTGGGGGCAGAGAGGAGGGGGGAGCGGGGGCGCGGGGAGATCAAAAGGACTCGACACCAGCTGGGCCCTCCATCACCCCACGGCGCGTCCGAGCGGGCCTGGCAGCTGGGGAGCGGAGCGGAGCGGAGCGGAGCGGAGCGGAGCGGAGCGGAGCGGAGCCGAGCGGGCATCACGGGCAGGCAGGAGGGCGGGCGGCCGGGGCGGGTGGGCCGACGGGTCAGTGACGGATGGACTTGGCCGCGCTGCGTTTAGGCTCCAGCCCTGCAGCACAGATGATTGCGCCCCACCCGCACCGCCACCACCACCACCACCGCCTCCGCCCTAAGACAATGCCCAGCCAGGACCAGCCAGGCGTGAGCGCCCTTTTGTCGGGCAAGACAGGCTCGTTAAATATTTGACAGGCTCGTTTTTTTTTTTTCCTCTCAAGTCTGGACAGGGGCGCGCCAGTCTAACCCACCAACAATAAGGATCACTCGAAAACAAACAAACACACAGCCTGGCACCTGTTGGCTTGGCGACGGCTTCGCCAGGGGCTCCAATTAGCTTCTCCTCTGCCCACTGAAATCTGCCCGACAACTCCAGCCTGAATCGCCACAAGAGGCGCCCAGCCTCTGAACTAACTGCCACCCCATCGCCGCCATGCTTCATTTCAAGTTAAAAAAACAAAACAAAACAGAACAAAAAAACAACCTTCCAACCTTAAAGAGGATTTTTTTCCCTTTCTTTTTTCGTCCATAGCTGCAGCCATATTTGCGCTTGATTCTCCTCAGAGACAACATGGCGGCAGGAGCCCCACCAGTGCCTACCTGTATCCGCTGCGTGGCTTCACCGCCCCGTCACCGACACGTACTCCTCTCACACGGAGGTCCACCTGCAGAAAACAAACATTTGTGCCGTTACCATGGAGACTGTCTGAGGGCTAGAGATGACTTGCTGGGATTGTTGAAATGCTAAACAATGCAGGTAGGCTCTATGCTTAAACAACTGCTTAGACATTTCCTTTATGTGCACATCCTTGAAACAGTCCTGGCTTTCACACAGGTGAGCCTGCTCAGCACTTTTTAAAAACAAAAACATTTAGAGAGATATTTTGCACATCTAGTCATAGTCATGGTAGGCTAATTTATAGAAATCAGAAATCATAACAGTGCCCC
>NC_084994.1:46509591-46514591 GCF_963854185.1 Sardina pilchardus
AACCCACTTCCTCGAGCTTTTATGCTCCCTCTTCTGCGACTCGGGCTATTTTCTTTATGGGGACAGATAATCAGGGACTAAATGAACTAAACAGATACCTGTCTACTTGCTTCTCCCCATGCAGAGCGTGGGAGAGAGCAGCCATGCACAGTTAAGAGACTCTTCACTCTCTCTCTCTCCCTCTCTTGCTCTCTCTCTCTTTCTCTGTCTCTCCCTCTCTCTCTCTCTCTCGACAGGCATTTTGGGGCACCATGAATAGCTCTTGTGCCAGTACTATAATAGGTCAAAATCCATTCCAGATGTGAACTCCTCATTGGCTGCCGTTCTAGGAAGTACAGTCTATTTTGTGCTGCCGAGTTCATCCCACAGATACACGCCTAATGTCTTTTTTTGTGTGTCAAAAAACAGATTAGAAAAATGCTCCTCGCCTCTTTTCTTTTTTTTTTTTTTTTTTTTTGAGTCACTTGAAAAAGAATAATTCAACCCCACAGACCAAAGGAAATGTCTCAATACTGGTTCACATCTGAGAAAGAGAGAAAAAAAAACGTTTTTTTTTCATCTATTTTGTCTGCTGTCTTCAAAGGCTCCTGTGTTTTTGAAAGGAATGCCTTAATTACAAGAAGTTGCTTTGGCTTCCGAGGCAAATACATCATGCCCCGATCCCTACGAAAATAAACCAACTTCATTAAGACAACAAAAAAACCATGTCTCTCTCTCTTAAAATGAGCCTCAGGGAGAAACTGGGCTACCTATATCCTCCATCTATTAATTTAACTTTTAAAGGGTCTTATATCACACCCCCCCCACACACACACACCCACCCGTTGGTAGTTGCATTACAATTCCATGCATGTCTCAACCTAGGCCCTTTTGCACTTGAGAGCCTTGGTTTTACTGCTGACACACCCTCCAGGTCTTTGCAGGAGGAAGCAGAGACATCAGCCCTGAAGTGTGAGTATATGTGTGTGTGTGTGTGTGTGTGTGTGTGTGTGTGTTGTGTGTGTTGTCGGGGGGGTGGATGGGGTTAGGAGGACTTGGATTACAAAGGCACGTCTCAGATGACACTTTCTGGTTGGTGCCAACTTGTAGAGTGGAACACTGCAGTTCCTCTGCTTTTTTATACAACTGACAAGCGACTCAGGTTTGCTAACGTTTAAACAGACTGCTGTTCAGGGGACTGGTTTGGATGGGCCACAAGTGGAGGAGCTGTCTCAGGGTGCACTCTGCAGAGCTGCAGTGTGTGTGTGCATGCATAAGTGCAGTGCAAGTATCTGTCCACGTCCTTGTGTGTGTGTGTGTGTGTCTGTGTCTGTCCATGTCTTTATGTGGGTGCGTGTGCAAGAATAGGTGTTTTCACATTGGAGGGCGTTTGTGCAGCTCCTAGAACCTTTTGAGGATCTACCCTTTTTTCACACATTTGCACTGTATTGCACTGTAGTTCCTCGGATCACAGTTCCCATAGCTATTTTAGCTCCTATGGGGTCTATTCCCTGCACATAGGAACCATGACCAACATACAGTACTTACATGTTGATTGGTCAAGCGCAATAGCCAGATTAGCCAAAACAGCAGAAGTGGCATTTTTAAAATCAGTGTTGACAAAATCAGCAATGTTTTGGTCTAGTGTCATGACATGTGTGACCATAGGCTATGTGAGCATGTGTGGGTTTGTGTGTGTATATGGGAGTGAGTGAAGTCAATAGCCCCTTTCACACTGACAAATATAACGCTAATATAACCCGAATTTAACGTTAACGTTTAACGTCTAAGTCAGAGATGGGGGGCCCCAGCCGTGGCGTGACTGGCTCTCTCCCACTCACTTCCTGTCTCTCTCTACTATCCTATCATTAAAGGCATAAAAGGCCAAAAAATACTTTAAAAAAGAGATGGGGGGTGCGGGGGTTGTTTGCGGTGGGGGGTGAAGGGGGGGTGCTCACCCTGACCATCCAGATTCCTCTCTATCACTCAGCAGTGGCCCATCAGCTGGGAGGCTGGCTTGCTCAGGCAGCCCAGTTCCTCTGCCTTTGTTATGGGCCGGGGCCCGGTCAGGAGTCTCAACACGGCCCCACAATAACCCTCCATCAGCATCACCCAATAAAGAGCCATTTCCTGTCTTTGTCCGCGACGGCCTTTGGAGATGACTCGCTCCGCCGTCGGAATCCGAAGGAGACACAACCATCACCACAAGACCTTCCGACAAAACTAATGACCGGTCAAGGCTCGCTTGACGTGGCTTTTGTTTTCTCTGTGTTGTTTTGGCGTCTGTGCTGGAAATGCATTGTCACAAACAGGAGCCATCACACCAAGTGTGGAAGTGAAGTGGGCCACTGGTAATTGAAGCCCCTTTGGTGTGAACAAACAAATGGCTTTTCTTCTCCGTCAACACTGGAATTGTGCATCGCTCCGAGTACTGACGATTCAATCAGCTTCCACAGGAATTTGCCCTCCATCAGTGCTGGCTGAAGGTATGTACTGAGGTTCAGAGAGAGAGAGAGAGAGAGAGAGAGAGAGAGAGAGAGAGAAGGAGGGAAGAGAGATTGTCCTCTTCCTCCCTTTGGGGCCTTTGTAAGGTAATAAAGAGCTTCCTGTGGTAAGCCCCCCCACACACACACACACACACCACACACACACACACACACACACACCTCTCCATCCCTCTCCTCTAAGAAGATAAATCTGTGTATTCCATGAAAGAGGGACGCAGACCAACTGATTCACTTCACTGGTTCATGTGAGCAATTAAAGAGAGGTGGTAGCATTCAACACAGATGTTGAAAAATTCTTCTTAGGCACAAATTAGATCTATGAGTAGTTCAGACCTGTCGCACAAGTCATGTGCAACCACTGTATTGTTCTCCAAAGCAAAGAAGTCCTTTTTAAAATCTTTATATTGTCATCAATCTGTTCGGCACCCTTTGAGGGTAGTTATGGTTTAAACTGAGCTGAAGTTGAATAGGGTGACATTACAATAGTGTTGGTTCGATTAGATACATTTTTTTAATTACAATTTAACACAATGTACATCTTTTTTTTAGTTCAGTGATGCCACTGGCCTTATGTGACAGTTCAAAAAGGAAGAAAATCAAAAAGAAATATTTTCAGTTAAAGTATTTTCAGTTCTTCTGATGCACATATTTATGCTGTCATGCTATGATGATATCTTTGATAATGGCATATGTTGACATTATACTTTATCTATATAGGCTTTTTTCTATGTTCTGAAAACTTGATGCTATTAAATATGACTCCTGGACAAATAGAGTAGGATGGCTGTCTTCATATAGATATTTTGTGATCTCAGAAATGCTAATGACTCGTCGCGTATATCTATAAATATATCTCTATGCAGGTCATTTATGATAGTTTATATGATAGTTGGCAGCATTTATGATCACTGATCAAATCACCTTAACAAAGACTTAACAAAGGTGCACACAACCACTTCAGACAAAAGACTTGTTTGTCTGTCTGTAATAGAACAGGGTAGAAACAGAAACTGTTTTGTGGCTGACAATAAATTAATGATTGTGCGATTGATGCAAAAGGAACGAATGATTGACTAGTGATAAATTAATGTTTAGCGATCAGCTCAAACGGTAAAGTCCTGGCACAATTCATGCCAGTGCAGAACAATCCTTTGGGGGACCCGATATACCAGTTACCACTTTTGTACATGGAAAACGTTAGGTGTCCTAAATTGGTAGAAAAATAAACAGAAAAAATATCACATATCATCCGGCATAGTATAATTAAACTTATCTATACTGTTAATTAGACCACACCACTGCGTATATGGCATGATTTGAATAGCTGTCATAGACGGAACCAGCATGGCTTCACAGTGGCTTTAATGTGTGACTCATCAGCCTGTTGTGTTGAGGGACACACGATTACTGACCAGAGACACTGTTTTATGACTGACCAGATAGCGAACTTGTTGGAGCGTTATCTTTGAAACCTAGACGATGTGGACCATTTGAATGTGGATGTTTGTGTCAACAAAGGGGAAAGTTTTCCTACGGAACTGGCTTTGTGTGCCTAAAAATACTGGCGCTGGAGAGCGGCAGGGACGCACGGCTCTTTCCTGTTCCCACACAGACGCACGCACGCCACAACTGACACTTTGACAAAATGCCATCGCAAAAAAAAAAAAGTTAATCTTACGCAGAAAACATGTTCTACAAAAACAGAGAACCATTTTCTGATTCCTTTTCATAGAAACTAGAAGTCATGCCTAATGGCGCCCTCGGTGAAACATCTAAGAGCATCATAACGCCATCTCACAGCGTTAACCATCTCTGCACATGGTGATTGGCTTTGCTAATGTGTGTAATTGTGGTCTCACTTTTCAGCGCACAACACAATTCTGCCCATTGAGCGGTCTTCACGAGTGGAGGAGGTAACAACGCAGTCACTCACACTGCTGATGTCACCGCTCCCATGACCACAATGGCGCAGGTCAAAGGGCACGCGCTGGCCACGTCATAGGGTCCAATGAGTCGGACCCCTCGAGGGTTTGGGTTGGGGGGGGGGGGGGGGTTAGGGTGGGGCAGATGGAGTGATGCCCGTCACATGCCCCAGTCAGTGTTTCCAGAGCGGGTCCGCTGGGGTGAGGGGTGGAGGTGGGGGTGGGGTGGGGTAGGGGTGCAGTGGTTGGGCTGGCACAGACATCAGAAGGGCCTGCCCGACACTGCGTGCCTTTGAAGTGTGGAGGGCCAGGCCTGATAAGGCGCCATGTTGTGTGTGAATGTGTTTGAGTGAGTGAGTGATTGAGTGTGTGTGTGTGTGTGTGTGTGTGTGTGTGTGTGTGTGTGCCATGCGAGGGGCTCTGGATGACTCAGAGCCAGCGTTATGCTGCCCACTGTGTGCCCCAGAAGCGGGGCATTGAGCTGGGCCAACACCCCCCACCCCACCCCACCGCACCCCCATCCTAGCCCTCCAGCAGATGCTTACACAGGCCATATGCAGTTTCTTTTATGTTGGAATTTAATTTGTCTGAC